>NC_090734.1:130533291-130775791 GCF_036898095.1 Palaemon carinicauda
AAACATGGAAACCCTGTCCCCTACAGTACCTACAAGATCTGTTTGTCCTGTATACTCTTAGGTATTTAGAGTATCACACAACGTACTCCACATTAATTTTCAAATCCATATTATCGAAGCATTTGGTAAACAAGAAAGTCGTCAGTTTCTTCTTAAAATCATTAATATCATCCGTTTTTTGTATGTCTAGTGGAAGCTTGTATATTCTTGGGGCTTCATATTTAAAAGGTTTGGAACCTATAGCTTGAAACCATCTGTAACTATGCTCGTGTCGACACGATTTGTTGGCTGCACGACATGTAGCCCTTAATAAATAATTCCATGTTTTAAAATTATAGAATATTTGTTTTGCAAATTCACCTGTTACAAAATTTGAAACAATTACTTCATATTAATTAATTATACCATCATCATTATTTCTTCCTACGCATATTAATGCAATGGGCCTCGGTTACATTTCGCACAGTCGTCTCTATCTTGAGTTTTTTAATTCAGTACTTCTCCATTCATCATCTCCTACTTCACTCCTCATAGTCCTCAGCCATGTAGGCCTGAGTCTTCCAACTCTTCTAGTGCCTTGAGGAGCACAGCTGAACGTTTGGTGAACTAATCTCTCCTTGGGAGTGCGAAGAGCATGTCCAAACCATCTCCATCTACCCCTCACCATTATCTCATCCACACATGGCGCTCGAGTAATCTCTCGTATATTAATTTTTCATAATTTCCAGAAGCAATATGTCATTCTCCATTCATCATCTACTTCACGCCTATAGTCCTCAGCCATGTAGGCCTGGGTCTCCCAACTCTTCTAGTGCCTTGTGGAGCACAGCTGAACGTTTGATGAACTAATCTCTCTTGAGGAGTGCGAAGAGCATGTCCAAACCATCTCCATCTACCCCGTACAATGATCTCACCCACATATGGCACTCGAGTAATCTCTCGTATATTAATTTTTCATCTCATACTTCACGCTTCATAGTCCTCAGCCATGTAGGCCTGAGTCTTCCAACTCTTCTAGTACCTTTTGGAGCTCAGTTAAACGCTTGGTGAACTAATCTCTCTTGGGGAGTGCGAAGAGCATGTCCAAACCATCTCCATCTACCCCTCGCCATGACGTCATCCACACATGGCGCTCGAGTAATCTCTCGTATATTAATTTTTTTTTTTTATATTTGCTAGCCAACACGACAGAAACAATATTTCGAATTTAATCAGGTGTCCTTTCTAGCCACTACGATCTCTTTAAAAGCTTAACGACAGTGAAATCGAAAATGCAAAATTTATAATTTCAAATACATCATCCTACCTTTTTTGTTTTTATATTTGCTAGCCAACATGGCAGAAACAATATTTCGAATTTAATCAGGCGTCCTTTCTAGGCACTACAATCTCTTTAAAAGCTTAACGACAGTGAAATAGAAAATGCAGAATTTATAGTTTCAACTATATCATCTTATAATTTTGTTTTAATATCCAGAAGCAGTATCACATTCCTTCCACCTTTTTGTTCCTAATTTTCTTATAAGTGGGTTTGCCCTTGACCTTTCCCAGTCGTAAGTATTTTCCTATTCTGTTTACATAGTGTAGTCACCACCACTCCTTTTGCTTACTCGTTAAATACTAATACTTTGCGTGCAATGGGTGTACTTCCTATCATGAATACTAAATGTGTTTACTGCCAATGACTTGAATACGTGCCCTGCCAACGCATTGTTTGTATGTGTACGTACACATACACACACATATATATATACAGTGTGTATATATATATATATACTGTATATATATATATATATATACTTTATATGTGTATATATATATATATATGTGTGTGTGTGTATATATATATATATAGATATATATATATATATATATGTGTGTATATATATATATATATGTATATATATATATATATATATATAAATATCCCTTTCTGAGTGTGGATACCTTAACGTGGTGAAACTAGTAGTACTAGTCAGGGCCACCTAGGCTAGGTCTATCTGCTGAGTCATCAGCAGCCATTAGCTGACACTCCTTAGTCTTAGCTTGGGTGGATATGGGGCTTGGGCGCTGATCGTATGTAATATATGGTCAGTCTCTAGGGCATTGTCCTGCAAGCGTAAACAAAATAGAAAATAAATATAACCTACGAACGACTGCTTTGTCTGAAGTATATAAGTGAACTTAGTCACGACAGAGAATCAATTGGTACTATCATGTTACTGGTTCACACCAAGACCACTGGGCCTCGAATTCTCTCTCTCTCTCTCTCTCTCTCTCTCTCTCTCTCCCCTCTTAGATCCTCCCCTATTCTATTTTGAACTAATTCCCTAATTGGTTAATCTTGTCCTTTTAACATTTCGTATTTGTTGATGGGAAAAGTATTGTATTGTTAAATGTTTTTTTAATAATGAGATGTTGAAAAGAGAGAGAGAGAGAGAGAGAGAGAGAGAGAGAGAGAGAGTATAATTTAATGACAGGTAACTTTTGACTAGAATATTCTTATAACGTCTTTAGAATATAAAAACACCAAGCATTGTTTCATGGATTTGAGAGAGAGAGAGAGAGAGAGAGAGAGAGAGAGAGAGAGAGTAAATGAATGTCAGGCGTTTACTAAGGTATTTCTAATATCTTTTAAATAGAAATAAGCAATCATTGTTTTATGGATGAGAGAGAGAGAGAGAGAGAGAGAGAGAGAGAGAGAGAGAGTAGAATTCCAATGAATCTGTGAGAGTGAGTGAGTGAGTGAATGAGACGCTACGGCAGAGAGTGAGAGCGTTGACCTAGACATTGTTGGTTCTCTCCCGGAGGGTTGGGAGGGGGGTGGGGGGGGGGGTGTTGAAGTCGGGAGGGTTAATACCCCTCCTTGCACTAAGCAGTTGAGAGTCTCTCTCTCTCTCTCTCTCTCTCTCTCTCTCTCTCCTGTTCGATTTTGCATTTCTTTTTCTTTCTTATATAAAAGATTATTTCGAGTTCCAATTTTGTGTAGAAAATATGTATGTATGTAAGTTGGTAAGTGATTAAATATGTATGTATATGTATGAATTTTCAATGTATATATATTTTGTAGCTTTGTAAATGTGTAATTTTGTAATAGTACTTGAATAATGTGTACACAAGTACATAAGTCAATGAGGCTTACAAACTTAAAACAACAGTCTATTTACCATCGTAAGATGAGAAAATGAACAATCTGTCATGAGAGAGAGAGAGAGAGAGAGAGAGAGAGAGAGATTTAAAAATCGTGGGTAAATTGAAATCAGGATGACGTATGGTTTTACCTTTTTAAAATTGTATTTTTACAAAACAGAACTTTTAACGACAGATGTATAACTCACTATGCTCAACAATTGGCCTGGCTGAAACCCCTGTGGGAGAGATGACAGTTATGGTTTTACTGGAAATTACTGGGAAAAACTGGTTGATCTAGAAAGCAGGAGGGATGATGTGTGGGAGGAACCAGAGTATTTATATATATATATATATATATACACCATCAAAAATTAATGGTACATATTGATAGATATGGATGTGCACCCCCCTCACACCAGGGTATAACTACTCCCTCTCCCCCCCACCCAAGGGCCTTGGATAGGTGAGTGTGACTGGATATATATATATATATATATAGATATATATATATATATATATCCAGTCACTCACCTATCCCAGATATAATATATATATATATATTGTATATATATATATATATATATATAGGCTATATATATATAGGCTATATATATATATATACTCCTGGTCTTTATTATATTGGGGAGATAGTGTTTAAATATGCATGCATGCATTCAATTAAATACACATGCAGAAATATATATGATTAAGCCTACCCTAGATCAAAATTTAAGAAAACTCGACATACAAACAACTCGACTTACAAACGGCTATTTGGAACCTAATTAAGTTTGTAAGCCGAGGACCTTTATTAATTTTCCCCCCAAACACAGATCGCACATTTCGTCCTGAAGTGGGACATCTCCATTCTTAAAACAAACCATCTTCATTTCAGCATCAACCTCTGACGTTTTAGCTGGTGACCTGCCTTCAGGCATTGATACCCAGGAGGCCCTCGATAAGTTAATGCACGAGATGGGACTTGCCTCCATGCCTCCAGGTCCTCAAGTTTTGGCTTTTAATGATTTTTGTTCATTTGTTTCAGTGGCTTGATTTGAAAAGGTGATGGGATTTTCATTTACAGCTTTTTGTTCTCAGGTGTATATTTTTTGGCAGAGCAAGCATTTGCACTTAAGTTTACGAACAGCACTGTACCTTATTTTATAGATTTGGTAATGGTTTACACTACTATATATTTGTACAGTTTTAAGGATATTACCATTGTCATATTATAAATGCAATTTATTTGTGTATTAATTGCACATTGTCGTACTGTCATGGCAAATTGTATTGCTGTCACAACAGATTAGCAAATTGTATTGCTAGGACACTGCAGGTTTAAAGAAAGATACTTCAGCACAAAGCACTATTGTAGGACAGTGCCTAGTAAGCAGTTGTCGCTTTTGCTGAGAGAGGAAATAACTTCAGAAGGGTGAAGAGGTTCTGTACTAGAGGTCAAATATACTGTAGTAATATTCTTGCCTCTGTGTAGAGCTGCAAGTTTGATGTGAAAGGTTCTAAACTGCTGGAATTTACATTCCTATACTATACTGTACTGTACTCCTCTATTAAATTTATAATTATGCACGGAAAACATGTACTGTGTGTACTACTGTATGCTGATGAACCTTTGAATATGGACAAGTGAGTAGTATAGATAAAAGGTAATCTAATATCTGGGAGGGTAGCTCTGTAGCCAAGGGAACATTGATGATATAGGAGAGGTCATTGTATGTTTTTCACTCTATACAGTTTTGTATTTCTCAGAGGGAAATAATAGCATTATAAGAATATGTAAATGATGTCCACTGGCCACCAAGTTAGATAGTTGTAGTGCCATCTGAAGAATTTGCTCTTGATAAGAATGGGAAAAGTTGAGTCAAATGAAGTGGGACAGCTAGGCACAACACAAACTAAGGGAATGAATAGGTGAAAAGTATAAGACTGAAAGCAATGAAGGATGGATGCTGTATGGCTATTTGTAGAGAGAGAGAGAGAGAGAGAGAGAGAGAGAGAGAGAGATTGATTGTATTTGTGCTGTTGCACATTTTATTCTACATTTAATCTTGAACTTTTGTTGTTATTACAGTACACTACATTATTGCCATTGCCATTCAACAGTTTACTTGCTGGTATTGGCTTACTTTTGAATCTTTCCCTCTCTACGGGGATAAGTAATTGTGATTTTTTAATAAGTAAAATTGAATTTTTAATAAGTAAAATTGAATTTTTGTGAACCAGCTGGCTGTATACTGGAGCTTTGTAGTAAATGTATCTGTCTATTAAGATTTAGTATTTGCTTGGACTTTGGTTGGTCTGCTTTCAAAATCTTGCATATGGGAACTGTGTTGGATATTGATTTCATCACCGGTGTAACAAAAATTGGACTGTTGTTTGATCTGACAATGCTGTATAGTATCTCAATTTATATAAAGGAGAACTGTATCTACTAGGAGTGGAAATGTGTTTTTTACTGAATTCATTCCATATGATGATTGCAATAAATGGGGAAGGTGGAAGGTTGCACTTTTATAAAAAGAACTTTTTACCTGTGTTTGATTGGAATATTACAAATATATTATATGTAAATAGTGCTATAATACAGTAGTACCTCGGTTCACAAGTTTAATTCATTCCAGGAGCGAGTAACTTAAAATGATTGTAATATGAAACATTTTCCGATAAGAAATAAAGGAAATTCGGTCAATGCATTCCACAAGTCTGTAGATACAAATACTGCACACTTTAATGATGAAGGATTCTAATAGAATTTAGTGAATAAGTTATAACCTCTAACATTAGAAGTTAATGTGAATCAATGATTCACTAAAAAAATAAATATTGACAAATTAATTAGCCCTTTACCTTTGAGGTGAGTAGTGGCTGGCCTGAGGGGGGATGAGAAAGGAGCAGGAGGTTACTGCTTGGAGGGAAAATCACTCTCTAGGAGTATTTAAAGGTTAAAGGTTAAAGGTGACTGGTTTCAGTTCCGGTTCCATGAGAATAGATGCTCACCAGAACGTCAGCCGGGCAAGCCCAACCCCCCACTGTGGTGCCCTACCACAGCAGTAGCTTCCCCGGTAAACAGCTTAAACTCACGGTCCTGGGCGGGAATCGATCTCTTGCCATGCGAAATGCTAGGCAAACACGTCACCACTGTACTAGCCAGGAGGCTAGGAGTTCTCTCTCTTGAAAAACGTTCGCCTATCCTTTCTTTAAAATAGCATGAAAATGGGGTAAAAATGGCATGAACACTGCGTGTGAGCACTGATTGTGCGGCATATTGGTACCGCGTGACTGATTTCATGCTAATCTTGTTAGTACTGTACTTGTCCACCAAAAATGTGCTTACAGAGCAATATTTTTTGCCCGCTGATCGATCCATTGCTCGAAAACCAAATCTATTTCTGGGTCGACCTGTGACGCCCGGTGAAAAGGGTCCTTCTTATCTCTTTTCTGATATAAGTACTTCCAAATATACCAGAGAAAGTTAAAGCATGGAATGCAGAGGTTATTTATATCAGAAAAGAGATAAGAAGGATCCTTTTCACCGGGCGTCACAGGTATCTCCCCAATAATAGATTTTTCCTTCGTCAAAATCCCTTTTTATGCTCGTGTAACGATTTGCTCGTATTCAGAGTTACTTGTAAACTGAGGTACAGTACTGCTGTATATATACTGTATACTGTATATATTGATTTGATGAATTCATTATAAAGAATTTTCAATTTGGTGTTGTTTATGATTGTTGATCAATTTATTGATTGAGTGTTACCTAGTATCATGGTAGCCAAGGTCAGCAACACCCTCATGATTGATAAAGATTAACCCTTTCGCCCCCAAAGGACGTACCGGTACGTTCTTGCAAAACATTGTTATTTACATGTTTTTGCATGTTTTTAATAACTTTATGAGAAACTTCAGGCATTTTCCAAAAGAATGTGACCAACCTGACATCTCTACGACAAAAATTAAGGCTGTTAGAGCAATTTGAAAAAAATAAATACAGTATAGCAAAATGTGCTTGAAATTTAACCTTATGGCGAGGGGTAAAAGGGTTAAGATTTAGGTAATTGATTTGCTATACTAGAAACATCCATTACATGGCATTCTAAGTAAATACTTAATAATGTAATAAATGTACTTCTATGGGAGAAAATTTTCAAAAATAAAAAAAGCAGAAGTTATATAAAGATGATGCATGATAGGTTTACTTTAGAGAAAATAATACACAAAAAAAAAAGTTTGAAATGTTAGGGACGTCAAGACACCGATGTAGAGCATTTCAGCCTCCATAAAATTATCATCAGCAGGGAATACAGTATGTCATATTCTACAGCATTAGAAACCTGTCCCTCTCTCTGAGGGACTTGATATTTCTTAAAATATTTGTTCATATTTTATGTGATTTGCAGTAGGTTTTTAAAAATACATATTCAATGTTATTTTAACTGTTTGATATTGGCTCCTTATTTTGTTTTTATTACTCTTTTCAGATGTTTCTGAATCCAGCAGCGATGATGATCTCATCAGCAAACTATCTAGTGATTTGGAGGTGAGTAGTAGCTGACAATTATTTTGTTGGATAAAGAAAGTGTAAAGAATGCTAAGTTTCTGAGTAATAATGTAAATTTCAAGGATACCTGTTATCAAACTTTGAGTGCACTTTTTAGACTTGAGAATAATTCAGTATACAGTTCTATATACAATATTGCTACTTATAGATTGTCAGCTCACTTTGTTTGAATTATTTAGTTCTTTAAGATTGCCTAGGCTAGATTGTGTACAGAGTGTGACTTCCAAGAGTAACAAAAATTTCACATACAAACTCCATTCCTTTTGTTTTACTCAATGCAGTGAGAAAGGGCCGGTCGTGAAGGGCTACTGGTTTGAAACAGATTCCACTACTCATGCCTTGTATCCGCTGATCATGGGCTTGCGTTTTTTTTCCAACCCCGCTCCACCTCGTTACCCTCTGTCTCTTATTGGTGTATTTCCAAAATTATACAGTATCCAAAATTATTCTGACTTTTGTTTCACACCACTATTGTTCCACACCACCATGGAGGTTAAATTCAAGGTTTTCTCTATGTGTAAAGGTTTCTGCCAATCTTAAATGTGTCATATAAGTGGTCCCCTTTCCACATTCACATGTCAGATGTTGCTGCTACACACTCTTGCAATGGACTGTTCCCCTGCTTCAAGTTTACCATATAGCCACTTTAAAAGCCAAGCTAAGGTAGTTATCTACAATGGAAACGGATCATTCATGAAAGAAAAGGCACACACATGTAGAAAAAATAGAGACAGAGAGTAAGGCCGGTGATCAGTGAAGACATGGCATCAGTGGGAGGAATTCATTTAAAACGAAGTGCCCTTCTCTCTCGGTTATTTTTCACTGCGTTGAATATAGAATTTTTAACTTAAAATACTGTAACTTGTTTTGGGAAGAGAACATAGGTCATAGATTGAATTAATAGTGACTGTATGTCAGTAATGTGGGGGAATTTGTGTACGTTATGCAATTATTATTTTCTTTTCTAGATGCCACTTCCCCTTGATGGGTTTGAACCGGTATCTTCATGGCCACCAAATTCCAAAAACATCCTAGACTCTTTTACCAGCAGCGATATTACGTCGGTTTTGAAGTCAGAAGGTAATATATCTACAAAAAAATTTTTGCTTATTAAGTTTCTCATCTATTGTTGATCGCTTTCATCTGTGTGATAGCAATGATACAGAATCAAGAAGTTTGAAAAGTAATAAAAGAAAGAATGATACAGACTCAAGAAGTTTGATAAGTAATAAAAGAAAGAAAATGGTATCAAAATCAGCAATAAGGTTTTAGAAAATATGAAACTTGATTTTTCACAAGTTAACATGTTGATGGAAGGCTGTGAGTTTGCATGTTTAACTGTAAAAGGATTGTTAAAAATGGGGTCCAATATCTTAAAACTCGCCCAGTTTGTATATTAACAACTGTGGAAGTTTTGTTGTCCTTTCCATGAAATTTGGAGATTAGAAACTGCAATTTATTTTTAGCATTGATATTGGAATAGAATAAGCAAAGTAGTTTGTAGAGATACAATGTTTTTCCAGAGGAAATTAAAATTCCATATCTGAGCAGATGCTTTAAGTCATTCTTGATATCAGTTTAATCCTCACTGGTATAGAATTGACTTTGAGAGAGAAAAATTTAACAACTATACTTTTCTCTATTTTTTAAAACTTTCTTAATACAGTATTGAAGATTTATATTCAAGCCAAACTTTTTATTTTATCATTAGATTTCCAGTCATTCATAAGTTTACTCACAAAATACTCTGCTTTACAGGTGACTTCTCGGCTGAAGAGCTTTCCAGAGTTTTCTACCCTAATATGGAATGCAGTGATGGAAATGACAACACAGGGTTTACCAACACCAGAGTAGAGCATAAGGTACTTGGACAGCGCAATATTACGTTTGTTTTGTACATTCATACTTGTATAGTGAGCCATATTGTATTCATACTTAGTACAGTGAGCCATATTGTTTTATCTGTGACTAAAACCAATAATTTCATTGCATCCTTAACTTGCAGGTGAAACAGGAACCTCCGTCTCCTCAAGGCATCCTTCAAATGCCCCCCTCTCCGGATGACAGCCATGACATTTGGGAGCTCCTTTGCGATCCAGATATCAAACCAAATCTCAAGGTATGTGGATATTGTTGTACTGTACTGGACAAAAATTATGTCCAGCTGTAGAAAGCTATACATGTACGGTATTATTTTAAGATGTACTACCTATTAAAAAAATTCAGTAGAATGGTAAATTAAGCAAAAACTTTTATCTACTTTATACATCAGTACAATAATGTATATGAGTTGTCATAATGTTTGTAGAACTAATCTTTTCTTTGTTAAATTTGGCATTTAACTTTTTAATTTTGATTATGAAGCTCTAGTTAAGTAACCCTTTCAAAACTATTTGTAATGTTAGAAAGCCATTTCTTGTACATTTTATATCTGATATGTTTTTTCCAGGCACTCATAACTCCCCCAGTAACACCACCACAGAACGAGGGATCCCCTCCCAACAGCCCACAGCCTCCATCACCAGTTAGTTCTTCAACCACCATCATGTTGTCTCAACCGTCGTCGCGATTAAGCCAAGGGGTGATGAAGAGCTCGACAAATCAAATATCTCAACCCATCAAAGTCCTTACTGTAACAACTAGGAATGGTGAGTGTGTTAAATTAATCAAGTTTAGAATTGTATTTAACGATTTTACTTAAATTTGGTCAGATATAATGAAATACTTAGGATTTTTCCTTTGAAGTTCTTAATTATTGCAATTTTTTTTCATCAACCCCCTTAGAAAAGTAATTAACATACATCATCATATACCAAGGCACTTCCCCCAATTTGGGGGGTAGCTGACATCAACAATTGAAACAAAAAACAAAAAAAGCGGACCTCTAACTACAGTATATATTTACTCCCTTGCATTATTAAATGTGTATTCATGAGCAGTTATAACAAAATCTTTGATTGTTTAGTTTAACCAATTATAATCACAGTACACACTTTATAATATAATGAAAATGAATTAATTGTGTAGCTGTTGCAAAGGCTGTTATCCTTCCAATTGTGTCATGTTTGTTGGAATAATTTGAATCTTGATATCTCTTTGATGAATGAAATAAATGATGAATAGGTATGACATTGGTTCTGTAAAAAACTGCACATAGCTCAAAGTATTTTTGTACATACATATATACCAAGGCACTTCCCCCAATTTTGGGGGGTAGCCGACATCAACAAATGAAACAAAACAAAAAGGGGACCTCTACTCTCTACGTTCCTCCAGCCTAACAAGGGACTCAACCGAGTTCAGCTGGTACTGCAGTATTTTTGTAACTTGCCATTAAGCCAGATTAGGTATACTGTATTAGAAATGTTGCTAAAGATACTGTCAAAAATATGTACCCTAATATATTATTATGTTTTTGTAGGTGCCACAGTTCAGGGATCAACCAAAACAGGTCGTATCACCAAAACAATGAAAATCCAGCCTAAGGTTGTCACAAATAACACATCGCAGCCACAGGTCATAAGCATTGTCAATTCTTCTAATGGACAGAAAATTACTATACCTAAATCAGGTATGTTGTTGCATTTATTTAGCATGGAAGACATAGTATTACAAGATTAATAAAGACCATAGCAGCTAACCAGAGATCTTTAATTTTGTTTCTATTTGTTCTTGGTTTTAATGTGTCAAATATAATAGGTGTAATTTATTTGTATTATCCTTTTTAGTCTTTCAAACTAAATGGTTACTATACTGTATAGTATTTCATTTTTTATTGGTTGATTTTTTAAGATGTACAAAAACATTCAAAAATTTTTATAATTTTTTGTTTATACTTGGTAAAGTAAGCAACAAAGGAAAAAAATGAGAACAAAATAATTTGACAATCATTAAAGGTGTTTCTGTGAATTTCACATGATAAAGCTTAAAAATTTCAAATTTTTGCAGTATAAATGTTATTAAAGAATATTGTATTTATATTGTTAACCCTTTTACCCCCAGGCTATTTGGAAATTTCCAACCCTTAACCCCCAGGGGTTATTTTTTTTAAGCACATTTTGCAGTATATTTTTTTTAAATGGCTCTAACAGCCTTAATTTTTGTCATAGAGAGGTCAGGTTGGTCTCATTCTCTTGGAAAATGCCTGAAGTTTCTCAATAAATTATAGAAAATATGCAAAAAAAAATTTAAATAGCAGTTTTTTGCAAGGACGTACCGGTACGTCCATGGGGGTAAAGGGATGAGTTTTGTGAAACGTACCAGTACGTCCTTTGGGGGTAAAAGGGTTAATTATTAATTGTAGTTTACTCCCATAACATTTTTCATTTTGGGTATGTAAAAATATGCAGCAAACCTTTGAAATATACATCTTAACACAGGTTTCTAATTACATTACAGTATGTGTTCATTAGATTTGTTTTTATCCTTTTACATTTTAGCTATTGATCTTGTTATTAATGCAAGTGAATTTTATTTTCAGTTGTGACCACTAGAAGTTTATCTACCACGGGTGCCAGGGTTGTCCAGCTGAAGCCACCGCCACCAACCACAAGAGTGACAACCTCGTCAGCTATTTCCAATCCTATTCCCTCCATCATCACAACTCAGGTTTGTCTAACTACTGCGTATGATTTAATTACCTAGTCTTGTATGTATCAGTGGAATTTACTGATGTAATTGAAATTTTATATTATTTTTATTATTATCATTATTATTATTATTATTATTATTATTATTATTATTATTATTATTATTATTATTATTACTTGCTAAGCCACAACTCTAGTTGGAAAAGCAGGATGCTATAAGCCCAAGGGCTCCAAGAGGGAAAATAGCCTAGTGAGGAAAGGAAATAAAGATATAAACTATAAGAGAAGTTTAGGAACAATAACAGCATTAAAATTAATCTTTCATATATAAACTATAAAAATTTTCAAATAAAAAGAAGAGAAATAGATAGAATAGTGTGCCCGAATGCACCCTTAGTCAAGAGAACTTTCATCTGTCTTTTAATCTTTCACTCAATAGGTTGCCTACTTTTAAAAGTTATGATTATTATTGTAAAATATATTACTTATCGAAAGTGAAAGATTAAAATTGTAAAAGATGTGCATTTGTTTCACCTACTGTCATTTGTAATTACAGATTGGTAGTGCTTCGACGGTGCTATCTAATCCATCCCCCGCGACAACACCATTGACACCACTAGCTCCAGCTCTTACACCAGGAATGAAGCAGGGTAACATTCCAGATGTAAGTGGTAATAGTTAACTCAATGTGCTTTTCTAGAAGATGCTCTAACAAGACTTAAAGTCGACTGCTTGATTTGAACTAATGGGAATAATCACTAACGTAGAGTAAAATTTGCATGTAGTCATTGATAGTTTTTGAAGTGGAAGTCCTCTGTAATATGATTAACAATGAACAAGTAACCTTGAGAAAGAAATGGGTTTAGGTTCTCTGGATCTGACCAAATGAACATCCTGTATTAAATTTATCAAGTTCTCTCTCTCTCTCTCTCTCAAATTGATGAAATAGTGGTTGTTTCTTTCCATTTTAAAGTTATTTATAGAATATCCCAGTAATCACAAGTTATCTAGCATTAAAATTTCTCTCTCTCTCTCTCTCTCTCTCTCTCTCTCTCTCTCTCTCTCTCTCTCTCTCTCAAATTGATGAAATAGTGGTTGCTTCTTTCCATTTTAAAGTTATTTATAGAATATCCCAGTAATCACAAGTTATCTAGCATTAAAATTCTCTCTCTCTCTCTCTCTCTCTCTCTCTCTCTCTCTCTCTCACACACATTATCTAGTGTTTTCTCTTCTCTCTCTCTCTCTCTCTCTCTCTCTCTCTCTCTCTCTCTCTCTCTCTCTCTCTCTCTCTCTCTCACACACACACACATTATCTAGTGTTTTCTCTTCATGAAGTAAAAGTAGTTTAAAGACACAGTCATACCTCAATTAGGATTTTTTTTTAGAAAAAGGCTGTGAAATAGTTGAACTATCAGAAAACTAATCGTATTAGTGACGGTATTGATTGGCTTGTAGGGATTTGTGCCCTGGTAGTTTCTTGAAAAGTCAATTTGTGCAAAGTTTTCTTTCTTTTAAACACAAAGTATGTCAGTTATTATGTTTAGCTAGAAAAATAAAGAGAAATCTCATGAACCTAACCATCTCACTTCTCTAGGTTATTCATTTATTGTCTTTAGGTCCTTATACATATTGTAATTAATCTTTGTCCACAACTGTTACACTTATTTCTCAATAAAATAAATTTAATCTGATAATTCCTCAACATTTTCACAGTTGAAAGCTCTCAAGAGACAGCAGAGAATGATAAAGAATAGAGAGTCTGCAAGTTTATCCAGAAAGAAGAAGAAAGAATATGTCACTGCTTTGGAGACTAATATCAGTGTTCTTAAAAGCGAAAACCAAAAATTAAAAGAGGTAAGATAAATATCACATCCTAAAGTGGTAGTACTGTAGTTTCTGTATTGGTCTGGAGTGTTAATTTTTTACTGTTTTTTTATATTCATTTGGCTGAATATCTTATGTTAGTTCATGTTTTTTCTTCCTTGAACTCTGGCACGATCTGTGACCTAATGAACTCATTATTATTTTATTTATTAAAACCATTTATTTTTTGTTTTTTTCTTCCTTGAACTCTGGCATGATCTATGACCCTCTAATGAACTCATTATTATTTCATTAAAACCAGTTATTTTTTGTGTAATTTGTTGGAATTTTAAATGATTGATCCTTCTTGTTTCTCATGCTTTGTTCTTGGCTAATTTCATATACTGAAGTTGTGGATGTTAGCTCTCTTTTCTTTACTTATTTTTTTTTTATTTTCATATATACTTTAGTTCATCCATCATCCTTATTTGAACATCCTTTCTATTATGGCATTCGTAATTTAGATTATCTTCTTTTAGTGGAGTAAAAGAGCAAGACTCATACAATACATTGTTATTCTTTAAAACCATGCTCTCTATTCCGTGATATTTTTAAAATGTAAATGACCAGTAATATTAGAGTTAAATTGGTAAACTTTACTGGTAAAATATATTATAATTAAGGACTATTAATGATGCTTGGATTTATATTTTTTATTGCTTATGATTTTGTTTACATCTTTTATAGGTACATATGATATTACATGAAATGTTAAGTTTGAAACTGTAAATTGTACCTCATTTATTTTATGATTTCATTAACAGGATTCTTTTTATTTACAAATAATGTTTCTTATATTTTCCTTAAATTTATAGCTACTTGACCAGAGTCATTTTATCTCTTATATAATTAGAGAAAGAGATATGTTTCTTTGCAAGACTATATTGTTTTATGGAGCTATGAACTGAAGTTTTTTTTTTTTATTTTGATGTTGTAGGAAAATGTCCGTCTTCACCAGAGAGTTACTACTCTTGAATCAGAGTGCAATTCCTTAAGACAAGCTGTAGGCAGAAATCCAAGTAGAAAGACGACTACTGCTTTATTTGCACTCATCTTTCTTTTGTCACTCAATTTAGGACCATTAACGTAAGTATGTGTACATATATTGGAGGAATTTATGGAAAGGATATTTTTAGGGGGACCAGTGTACTTAGTAATGCTTTGGTCTGTAATTGAATAATTTTTATTAGATTATCATTGATAAGTTGAAGTTTAGTTCTGGTTTTCTGAACATGATTTGCTTCATTTTATTTTCAGTAAACCATACAAATTTTTAAAACTTCCACTTGTTGCTGTACTAACAAAAATAAGTCAGGCAAAGGTTAAACATATCTTGTAGTTTTTCATCACTAGAAGATGAGTAAGATATATTCCTTGTATAGGTATTTATTCTTACTATATTTGGAAAATATAATATATGTATTTGTCATTAGAATATACCGTTTATTTCAATTTCTTTTCCCATATTGTTTGGGTTAGTTGATAAAGTTTTGAATTTAACTTTTCCAGGGGTATTCTATTAAGTAGTGGGTCCACAATAACGTCCCTAAAGACTATGATGCAAGGCAGCGAGCCATCCAGTATCACATCTGGATTCAAACACAGATCTCTGTTATGGTCTGGAGACGACGTTGCAACGGCCGATGACGGAGTTTCGTCGCAGTTTGGATCAAATGGATCCTACATGTGTCCCATGTACATCAATGCATCTGAAAGTTTACGGTACGTTTTAGATATTTTGCTAGGGATTCAAGCTGTGATGTAGGTACTGTGTTTTGATCGGAAAAGTACATAGAATTTTGATAACTTCAGTTATTCTATAATTTTTATTGTAGAACTTTGCTGGTACATCACTGATTTGTAAGAGGAAAATTTGAGAGGAAGATTAAGGAACAAAATTTCAAGCACAAATAAATATTAATTGTTTGGTGAAATTAGGTGGGTTAAAAGCCCTCATCAGTGTTATTACTTTAGTTTTGAGTTTCCTTGCTAAATATGTCAAATAATGATGCCTATGCACATATACTGTACTTTTATGTCGTAAAGTAGTTTGTATTTGTTACGATAATCAGTAATGTTAAATTTATAAGTTTTCTAAGAAGAGAGAGACAAATATCAGCTAAAAGCATTAGAAGAACAGAGTAATACAACAAGTTAAGCAAGTTTTTCTTAGAACTTGAAGGAATGGACAAGAATGAAAAATAGGCTAAGGAAATTTAAAGACTGCTTCTTGGAATCCGGTATAAAGTGTAAGATACACTGTACTGTATATAGTATATTAATAGGGGTAGTATAGATTATTGGCATTAACTGGTAGCTCATTTAATGCTAGCATTGTGAAGTGAAGAAAGCTCTGGGTAATAGGAGGATAGATGTGAGAGAGGCAAGAGAGCGTGCTAGAAATAGGAATGAATGGCGAGCGATTGTGACGCAGTTCCGGTAGGCCCTGCTGCTGCCTCCGATGCCTTAGATGACCACGGAGGTAGCAGCAGTAGGGGATTCAGCATTATGAAGCTTCATCTGTGGTGGATAATGTGGGAGGGTGGGCTGTGGCACCCTAGCAGTACCAGCTGAACTCGGTTGAGTCCCTTGTTAGGCTGGAGGAACGTAGAGAGTAGAGATCCCCTTTTTTTGTTTTGTTTCTTTTGTTGACGTTGGCTACCCCCCAAAATTGGGGGAAGTGCCTTGGTATATGTATGTATGTATGTATTGTTATTCTTGGTCAAAGCAATAATTATAGATATGTATGTCAGTTATACATCTCCTTTGCCCAATTATTTCTATATTCAAATTGAGATGGGGATAGGAAAGGGGCTATGCTATGATAGGAGTAAAATCATAAGTTGGAAGTTTGGCTACTTGAGCCACTGTTGAATACCTTTGAAATTCCTGGGACCATGACAAAACTTATTTAAAGTTAAAATTAGTAAGGGCAGGAAAGAGGGTTTTTTGGGGGGGTTTGAACCTCTGAGAAAAGATTTCACAAGGAAATGAGTTTTGAAGAGGTATTTTTTTTTTTCTGAAGGGGAGTATTATACTTTAGTCTATTCAGAGTGCAAAGCATGTTCAACATGGGACTAGTAAGGTTGTATATCTTTGAACATGTGTGTCTCTCTCTATTATTTCTCATCCATGTGCTACTTAAAAGTGTTATTTATTATGTATATAGTACAGGAAGCTTCATATATATTCTTGATTACGCAAAATATACTCGCACATATCCAACATAGATTTTATATTTCAGGTTAGAGACAGAACTTCGTGGATTATTTGAAAATAAACTCGAGGCATCAAAATTAGACAAGAAGAAAGATAGAGTCCTTACATCCCATCCCAAGACAAAAGTTGGAAGAAGTGTTGCTACAAAATATGAAAGTAATGTTGGAATAAAGCCAGAATCTCTTAACAGCAACTGGAAGGCTTTAGCTCCTCCTGCTAACATCAAGCTTTCGCCAAAACTTTATCGTTATATTCATCCAGAAATGCTTCAAGTGGATCCATCTACAAGGTGGGAAGCTTAATCAGTAGTCTTCTAATAATTGAGTAAATTTTCATTCATGTGGATAGAATTTTTGTTGCCTGATATTTATCTATATTGTTGATTTTGGAATAAAATTTTTTATTATTTTTTTAACTTTATTTTATGCAAAATTGCTTTTTATTTTTAATTGCAGTAGTGAAGAAAACACATCTGTTATGGCAACAATACCCCGCCTAAGCTCCTTCTTAGAGGCAATTCAGCGACGGGATGACACCTACTACGTAGTGTCCTTTTCTCCTGACCATCTCTTAGTCCCTGCTACAGCTCGTAATGATTCCGCCCGCCCCAGAATGTCCCTCTTGATGCCGACACTTCGGGCTATGAATGAATCGCTTGCTCCGCCTGAGGCACACATTGCCATGATGCAGATAGATTGTGAAGTTATACACACTCGCCTTGTGCATGTCTCAGAAGAGGTTGTGCCACCTCACTTGAGAGCAGGTGGAAGCAATGCCTCCCATCCTGCACCAGACACGACTACCTCTCATCGTCAGGAACGACGTAATGCTCGTGCTAAAGTTCGCCCTTTCTTCCCAAAAGGCAATGAACCTGCCAAGTAGTAAGGGGTGCAATGTATAGTAGCACACACACTGTACTGTAGCAAAGGTATTTTTATAGTTTCACTTTGTAAAAGTTGTAAATTTTATGCAAGATAAGAAGGGGTCTGTTTTTCTCCTGATAAAATTTTGTACAGGTATTTAATCCATGTTTATCAGGTATTGGTTGGTGATTAATGCCAATAAATTGTACCATGTTGATATTTATATGGAATTTATGGAGACACAACAACAGCTCTTAGTTCATTAAATAGCTTTATTTTTCTTCCTTAGAAGTGCTGCCTATTTCTATTTTCCAAATACCTTCTACAGTAAAGTACCTAAAAGCTACACTGCACATGAAATTAAAAAATGCAAGTTATTTTAATTTTTGTAGGAGTAAGAACTACTTGATGTAGTGATTCCATATACAGATTATGGATAAAGATTATAATTTGATATAGCACAGTTATTTAAGATAAGAAATTGTCTATTCAGTTTGTATATCTATATGAATTTACAGACCTGTAACTTTTACTGATGCCATTACACTTTTCATAAGCATTAGATTGAGTTAAATACATAGTTATAAATAAGGAAGGTTTTAGTTGAAAAATAAGTTAAAATATTCCCCAGGGAAGGACTGTCTCATCGGCCATTGTGCTTATTTTCATGTGGTTTGGTCATGGGCAATAGTGTACAAAAAAACTTTTCAACAGATTATGTATATGAGTGAATAGTGTTGTGAATAGTTTACATCTCCAGTGTTTTTTACAGTGTATGCATTTCTCACACTTTAACAACTCTATATGTTTGTTATAACATAGCTACAATTATTATCACTGTCTTTTTATTTATAGTTTTTGATATTTTTTGTTTCATTTTACTTTGGTAAACAGTATATTTTAAAGCATTTCATTATTGTTTCGTGCTGTCTTCCTAGAAAGAAGCTAGGAAGCCAACACCATACAAATTCATTCTTTTTTTACTGAACATTCCAGTTTTGCTGCAGTTGTCTCATTATAACCAACTTAAAGATGGTGTTCCTCAGTCTTCCCAAAAGAAGGAGGAATGCTTAGTATTACTTGATCGGTGCTTTTTTCCAGGTCTTGAGATTGGTGGTTATGTAAAGTCAGTAGCTCCCAGGAGCTGCATACTGTTCTAATTGCGGGGTTGTGGTGGCTGATGTGGTAACGTCCCTGACTGGTAATCGCCAGTCTAGGGTTCAAGTCCCTTTGGTCGCTGCAACCTCATCATCCGTGTGAGCTGAGGGTGGGGTCTTGGGGTAGCCTATAGGTCTACCTGTTGTGTCATCAGCAGGCATTGCCTGGCCCTCCTTGGTCCTGGCTAGGGTGCTGATCATATGTACACATGGTCAGTCTCTAGGGTATTGTCCTGCTCGATAGGGCAATGTCACTGTCCCTTGCCTCTGCCATTAATGAGCGGCCTTTAAACTGTTTTTAGGTTAAGGGCTCGGAGAACATGGGTTAGCTGAGTTATATCCAGTTATTAGTAGTTCCTGCGCCAGGTAAATACTGTGGTTGATTCGACCCGAGCTTGTTGGTGATAACCATGCTTCAGGTCTTCAGAATATTTTCTAAATTTCCTTCTTTATACATGGTTACTCAGAGATTTGATGACTTGGAGAAATGTAGGAATGACCAGCTTGAATCATTAGGAACAGTAGAGGCAGTGCACAAAAAGTCAGTATTTAGTGGATGAAAGCATTAGCTACACAATTTTATGCTCTATGCAAGATGAATGGGGGCTTCACTAATACAAGTAGACTGTGATGCATGGTTTCTACCTCTACACATCTCTTGATTCACCCTTGATCATAAAACTGTCAGCTAACCATTTACAACCATTCCAGGTATTTGTAATGCCTGGTATGAAACTATAGTTTGGGAATACTTTTCTTCAATGACCTTGTGGTAGGGAACATGAAAAATTTCTTCAATGAACTTGTGGTAGGGAACATGAAAAATAGAATTTTTGTAGGTAAACCCTTTACTGAACACGGTATACCAGGGATAATCCTGATACTATAATAACCATGAATTTAATTTGCTTAATGTATTTCTGGGCTCGACCTGTGTCGCCCAGTGAAATGCTCCTCTAGCACCATTTCTAAGGCATAATTATTGCTATTTCGTTTTTTGGCATGATCTTTTTATTCATTAAATAGCAATAATTATACCTTAGAAATGGTGCTAGAGGAGCATTTCACTGTGCGACACAGGTCCCTCGCCCAGAAATAGTTTTTTCCTTCGTCAAAATCCCTTTATTTTCATGTAACTGTTGTCAATCTTTTGTATCAATCACTACCCATCTTGTTAGCTATTTTCTGTTAAGTAAGCAATAGATTTGCGAATTTTATAGATGAATTATAGTTTTAAAAGTTTTTATATATCATAGATACAAACATTACATTTTCCTTACCACTTTTTTCTCAATCCTTTTGATGGGTACTGTACTTTGATGGCAAGTGTAGAATGGACTTTCCGGACCAGGAAATGTCCTCTAATCTTTAAATATTCTTTTAGGGCGATTTGGCCTTAAATCTACTGCCTTTGACCAGGTGTAATTGTATAACCTAAAGTACTGTTAACAGGTTTGTATTTATAAAACAATTGTTATTTTATTTTTATTTTTTACAAAAGAAGTTTAACTTGTAAATAATAAAGCGTGCTATTCCGTTCACCCTTTCTTTATAGTTTTCTACTTCTATTATTCAGATGTCTCGTTCCAAAGTAGTATGATCTCAATCTGAATCTGTTTGATTTTCAATTTTATCCAATGAGCTTGAGACTGCATTGTGAAGGCTGGCACAAGCTACTCATGACATGTATGTGTGTACTGTCATGTTGTGCTGATCTTTACCTTTTGATTGTACATAATATTTTATGGGGTGCAAGGTTAGAGGGACATAAAATATGTAATGAGTGTTGCAAGGTAATTGTAAAGTGTTACTCATTGTTGAATCATAATCGTCTATAAAATTGGTTTGATATTATAAACAGTGACATGCCTATTGCATGGCCATGGAGAAGTACAAAATTACATGAAAGCATATATAAATGCAGTATTGGAGAGAATATATTTGCATACTGTAAATTCTGTTGTATTAAGTTTTAGTATGTTTAAAAAGTAGCAGGTTTCCAATATTATTTTGTGCATTAGGTTAACAGTAAGGTTAATTTAATCTTATAATTTGTCACCAGTAATTGTCATATTTGTGTTGTATATATGTATTTATTTTCAGATAAGTTTTTGTTATCTTTATACGGCTGTGATTTTAGTTGTTTCTTTTTTTTGTTTGTTTTATGGAGCAGATGAATATGTATATTTTTGTACGGAAAATAGCTCAACCCCTTTTACATTTAGCATTACATGTATATATTCATCCATGTTTTGTTCTTTTATTTTCCTTTTCTAAATGAGATTGCCAGCAAATTTTATCCTGAATTTTTGTTGCGATGTTGTACTCCTAGTCAGACACGGTGTTTCTAAAGAGTACAGTACGTCATAATTGTAGTCGTTTGTTGAGCTATTTTCTCTTTCACTTCCCAAAAATGTGGAAATTTATAAGGGCACATTTTGGCTGCAGAGTACAATTGCATTTTTTATAGGTTTGTGATTAACAGTATTTATCGGCTCCATCTTCTCCATAGATTGTCAAAAATGTTGTAAATTTTTTTTTTTCAAATTATATTATAGCTACAGCTCTTTAGGGGTAAGTTGTCTTTGCAAGACAATTATTGCCAAGGCTGTTTTAAGTCACGTATTGTAATATTTCTGAGTGAGGGTGGATGCTGTTCATACATTACTGTTGTAGTATGTTTTTCAAGATATTGTACGTATTGCAAAGGCTTTTGCACTTTTATAATTTGAATTGAATGAAATATGTAAAAATAAAGATATTGAGTATGGTTTTGGTTTTATTTTATCACATGATTATGGATTTTATTTTTATGTTGTTAAGTAGACTATGGCACAGGATAATTTCTGTCTTATGCACATGGTCTATTTTTATGTATTGAGATTTATACACTGCTCTCTTATACAGTACAAAACACTTCTTTTGAACATGGCAGAAATAATTATGCAATATCTACTGTAAACCATATATATTTATTTCTAATTTGGTGTCATTTGTTGAGGTGAACTTCTTTAGCCTTTCCAAATATTGCATGAGTTAATCATTCTTTTTTATTGTGTTCATTGTAATAATATTTTCAAATGTACAATATGTACAGAGTTGCACTGTGGACTTCCCTTGTAAGGATTGCAGGTCGGGTAAGTCGGCGAGCTCCTTACTTACAAAACTCATCACTCCGGCCATACTTTGGTTAACTCTTCGGAGGACAAGCAGAAGACTGACAACCTTAAACTCATTAAGCATGTTCCCAAAGTGTTAAACCTCACTCGTTCACCTAGAGAAACTGAGAGGCCTCCCCTTGAGAAGGAGCTTGCTTGGGCCGAATCTCTCTGATTTTAGATGAGAAGTGGCCTGGTGTGCCAACACTGTCTCTATTGCCAATGAGTATTGATTCCTATGAAATACTTTCTCTACTTCTTTGCATATTCCTCTTAGAGTGCTGTAAGTGGTTCTTTTGGGCTATAGCCCAGTTGAGCATACAAGTACGCCGCCTGGACCTATAAAGTGTCCATATAACCCCAGCTGCATGCAAGGCTAAAGCTTGCTGTAAACAAATACGACTCCTCAGCCTGTGGAAGTGTGCCGAAACAGCTTGTACTAAACGTGGATTGACTTAAATGGTTGTATAATTAGAACCAGTAGTAAGTATTGTACTTAGTGCTGAATGGCTCCATAGCCTGGCTGGTATGTATAGCCCAAATTTATAAATCAAATCCAATCAAACCTTCATTAAATTAGACTTCTATGTACATTAGCTGAATATTAGTTCATAAATGTCACAAGAAAGTAAAGGCTGATGGTAAGTACTAATTTTCTGCAAATAATTGATTGGTGTTACTGTTGTGTCCTTAGCTATGTATTGAAGGCACTGCTAAAGGGTATTGGCAGAATGTTTTTGTTCCACCTGCACCAATTTTTGACTTTCAATTTCCTCTCCTTGCTTCAATTCCTTCTCCTTGCACTTTATCCTTTCTTACATCTTGCTTTCCAAACTATTTTAACTCTATTCTATACAGTACTTCATAGTAACAATCAGAGACTTCCCTCACTCAGCCATCAGCATTAAATGGCCTCTTCATCTAAGCACTATGTCCAATGGTTCAAATTCCATATCATCGTATCACACCATTACTGGAAACGTTGTTTTGTAGCTTTATTAGCGTCCAATAGGTCATAATCTGTGCAGACGGGTCCCAATTGACAATCATAAAGGATATGTTTGATCATTTGCATTGGATGGCCTCATGGGTACTCAATGGTGGATGAGAGTTTCCATTTAGGTATTGATCCCAGTCTTGCATATTGTGGTTCTTGCTCTGTTTAATGTTATCCAGTCTTTTCTGGGAAGGTTCATTCCACTTGGAAGTTGCTCATTTGGGCTTTGGATGGCATTATTTACCATAGTGAGCAATGATCCCATTCTCCATTTTCCGTTGTAGTTTACCAACTGTGCAGGATCTATACTATCAAGGGTCATGAAACTTTCCCTGGACTTCAGTCTTGTCACATAGTCGCTGTGACTGAAAATGGAATGTTGCAAATAACTTTCTTGACTATATTTCTGTCTTTGTACGAGTGTCCCTACAGATACGTGGTGGTACATTTCCCGACAATCTACATGGTGCTGGCAGAGGTGTTGGTTGTAATGTGCCAGTTATTATGCAGCATGAGTTATTAAGCTCAAGATCTGCTGCTGAGCAATATTCAGCAGTAGAATAGTTTAGCGCTAGAGCTGTTGTACTCGGTGTTTTGGGATATGCTTCCCAGTTAGAGTTGGCAAGCTTGCCCAGGAGATTGTTTCTTTTAGTATCTTTTTAATTAACTCGGATTTTCTGCAAAAGACAGGGTTTGGGACTCCTAGATAGACAAGGAAGTCATCATAGTCAAGTCTTTCATTGTTTATCACTGAGAAGTTTATATGCGTTGGCTATAAAAATGTCCTCTATATTTGTGTGTGTTTTTTTCATTATTGGACTGCATTGTGCAAGGAAGGAAACAGCATAAACAAGGCTGTGTACAAAAGAGCGCATGCAAGCCATGAGCAGCACCACGTACTAGTGAATATGGGAACTTTAACAAGGGCCAACTCCTCTTCTCCATCTTACACTCATGAAAGATGGCTTATCTTTAACACTTGTTTCATGTATTGCATTGTCAATATTAAATTTTGGGATAATGGTTTGGAAGTGATACCAGAAGGACCACAGAACAGTATTAAATTCAACTTGGGGAAACTGTTCAAGACTGCGCAAAAAAGTATGGGTTAAAAAATGTAAAACAGCAAGAAAAAAAAGGTAGACAACCAGGAATAGAGTTAAATTGAAGCCTAGAAATTTGGTGCAACTGGGCCTAAAGGGATACTGAATAGTCCATTTATTAATGCTAAACAAGACCCTTACATTAATTACCTCCGCCAACGAAGTTGGAAGGAGGTTATGTCCCCCTCCCCCCATTTGTGTGTATTTGTGAACAGCTTCCAGGCCACAATTCCATTCGTAGAGTAAAAAACTTGCAGGGATTAACTGTTATATAAAAAGCTGGAAATTGTTAAATTTTTTGAAGGTCTAGGTCAAAGGTCAAGGTCACAGTCAAGCAAAATGTCCAATTCACGTAATCATCCATAAACCTGGACAGCGTTGTCACAGACTTTAAACTGGGTTCATATTTGAGTGCATGAAAATTCTTGCCAATTAATAGCCCACATGTTAAGGTCAAAGGTCAAGGTCAAGCAATAGGTAGGCTAGAGCAATAATCTACTGTGGTGGGGGTCTGCGCTCTACTGAGTGCATCCCCAAGTTTAAAATACATTATAACCGCAATAATTTTCTTACATCCTGCGAGCAAAAAAAAAAAGAAAAAAGTTAAACTAAATAATTTTAGGATATAAATGAAGAAGTAGCATCTAAGTGGGTCCTAGATGAATTACGAAGGTATGTAAAGAACATGAACTATAGTCAATTCTTTTTAGTGAGGCAGATTTATGCAGATTCGCAGGGGTGCCCTTTTAGCTCGGAAAAGTTTCTTGCTCGCTGATTGTTTGGATAAGATAACTCTAACCAATCAGATAACGGGAAAATTGATTATAGTAAATCAACCCTAACAATATTAATTGTAAAAATCAAAGTGAAACGCGCGTCGAATCATCGATCAGTCGAGCACTACCGCTAACGACCTTTCACGACCTTTATTATTATTGATCTCTTAAGAACATCCGAACACTTTTTCAGCTCGGATTTTAGATTTTCAATATTTTATTGATACATGTTTGAATTAGTATTTCATATTAGCCATGTTATGCTAAAAGTTATATAAGAAACATAGGTTAGTGTTGTTGATAAATATGAATTCCATAAAGGTTATTCTCAGTAATGAATCGTGAAACCAAGCCATTATAGATGAATCGGACGAATGTTTATATAAACGTTACCTTTACGGATAACTAGCTGGTTGATAAGTTTTGTGATTAAATTTATTTTAGAAATAAAAATAATTGCCCGTTCGTATTGATTTTATAATTTAATAAATTTAATTTAGTTTAAAAATGATTATATCTATATAATTTACATCCAATCCCAATAAAATATCGCTAGTTGACATGCAAATGTTAAATTCAAACGTTAAAAACGTTTATTTTAGAAATAAAGATAATTTCCAGTTCGTATTGATTTTATAATTAAATAAATTTAATTTAGCTTAAAAATGATCAAATCTATATAATTTACATCCAATCCCAATAAAATAACAATAGTTGACATGCAAACGTTAAATTCAAACGTTAAAAACGTTGCCGTAAAGTAGTTTCACGCGAGCATGCTGACGAGCAGACTTGTTGAAGGATGCTGGGCATGAGCAGTAGCTTAAGGACTCGAGGAGAAGAGATTTCCGAGATCAAGATGGGAATGGCAGGAGGAGCAAGTGATATAATGGTAATATAAGATATTTATTTTTGTATTGGTGACTAATCTTGGTCAAATAACATGTTTTTAGTAGCGCTATATGGTAGGGATTAGCTTACCGCAAGAATACCCCAAACTGGGTAAACAGTGGCCGGTAATGGTATACCTAAGTTCGAATATAATTTTTTCGCCATTTTCAAAGTAAGGAGAAAAGTAAGGATTAACATAAGGTCAGGTAAATTAAATATGCGGTAGCATTTCTTAATATTAAAAGCTTATATTCTCTCGTGTAACACATGCTAGGTTGGCTGACGGATTCGTACGAAAGTGGTTAACTTTTTAGATTAATTTGATTATTAGCATCCAATAACGAGAAAAAAAATAGAGAAGGACGTAGGCAAGTAATGAGAATGACAGATAATAGATATACTTTAAGAATAACAGAATGGGACCCTAGAGATTGCAAACGATGCCTTGACGAGCTTAGAAAATTTGCTGGTATATACTGGCATGGAAATACCATAAACCGACGGGAGTGGAAAGACAGGTTTAAAAGTTGCTTGTGAATGGCAGAGGCAAGGGACAGCGACAATGCCTCATAGACTAACCATATATACATGTGATCAGCACCCAAGGTCTCTTTCCACACAAGCTAGGACCAGAGATGGCCAGGCAATGCCCATGGATAACTCAGCAGGGTTGATTCCAATAGGCTACTGCAACTCTTTGGACTAGCAATGGCTGATGATGATGACTGATTTACCACTATTTTTTCAATAGAAAATGAGAAATTGGATATTTAGAATACTGTAAAGTAAATTTTATTTTGTTAGATTGCATTATATCAAAGTTGGCTCAGTTACGTCATTGTGGCAGTCTATAAGCATTACCAAGTTTAAACTTAGCCTAGGTCCACTGCCTACTGTAGGCTATTGTAGCCTTGCTTAATCTACCTTGATAGTAGATTTAAATGATCACAAGTCTATTCAGGACAAGACTTTGGTGGTGTATATAGTTGGGTAGAACAGGGGTAAACTTACTTATTACTTGTCAAATTTATTTTCTTTAAGATGAAAATGCTGTAATGTATGTTTCTCTGAAGTACGATGCTGTGAAGCTAGTTTTACGATTTACGAAATATGTTTTAATGTTACCTTGCTAGGAGTGAGACTGGTTGTGGTTGGGTTGCAGACACAGGGTTCAGACTTAGTCTTAAGTTGAGTCAAGGATGAGCGTATCCCCCAGTAGGTAGTAAGTAAGGATACGGCTCCTAGATTAGGTTAGGTGGAGAACCTTATGTTAGGGGGTGTTCTTATGTTTGTTTCCGTTTTAAATTTTTTTTAATAACTTGGAATTTTAAAATGTAAAAATTTGAAAAATATGAGTTTCCCATAATTATTTGCATCAGAACAGTTCAAAGAAGCTATAAATTCACCAAGAACACTTCTTATTTTCTTTATTATGAATATTGTGGTATAGTAAATATTTACCCATATTTTTATTACCTCACCCAATCAATCAAACCAACTACAAAGGCTCCAGACTTTTTTCTTTTTATTTTCATAAAATGAAAGAAACCCTATTTATCATTGTCATCACTTTTGGGTTTTAATTACTGTAGCAAAATATTCGTAAACTGATTTTACCACCATTGTTGAATATACTGTACCCCTACTAGCCTACAAGTACTAGTTTTAGCTCCATTTCTTAATTCGATGGTAAAGAATAAATTTGGTACTTATTTTTGTAAAAATTTCCAATTTACTGCTTATTTTTTGGTTGCCATGACAGAAAGAGACCCTGAGAACAGTTCATAAAATTCTTGACTGGTGGTTCGTCTGTCCATACTTTAATTTCTTGTTTTCTGTATTATTATTTTTGGTAACCATTTGTAACGTCTAATCCTAACTGTGTTTTTCTATTGTGTAACTTTCTCTTGGCCAGTCTCCTTCCTCCATAGTTTCTATATAGGCTTCACCCCTTTTGTTACAAGCGCCTCCCCCAACTACATCACACTTGAAACAGGTCTTTGATTCATATTTATGAAAGATTTCGGTATAAACAGCATCTAAAACCAGTCTACTATTTGATGTGAATGAGTCAGAATTTTGACTCATATTTTCAGTTTTTGTAGACCCTACTGTTATATATCTGCCAGAAATTTATTAAAACCAAATTACAACGGATTAAACCCTCCTTAGACATTGAAATTCCTTCTTCTAACATTATTGATTGAAGGTAATTGGCAAAATTAAAAATCTTGGTATTAGTAGGTGAGGGACTGCATTGGATTCTACCCATTCAATTTAAGTTTGAGTTGTTGCTTATTTAACAGGTTATTTTCAATTATATCTTTCATTGTAAGAGAATTCACCCAATCTATGTTAACTTTCATGTCCTTTTCCATGTGTCCCTAACCAAAAGATCTAAATAATATTAATGTATTGGAGGTTAATTACAATACATTAAATACGTTAACTCGTGTTTCTACTTCAGACATTATTATTATTATTATTATTATTATTATTAAATGCTAAGCTACAACCCTAGTTGGAAAAGCAGGATGCTATAAGCCCAGGGGCCCCAACAGGGAAAATAGCCCAGTGAGGAAAGGAAACAAGGAAAAATAAAATATTTTAAGAACAGTAAAAACATTGAAATAAATATTTCCTATAAAAAACTGAAAATTTAACAAAACAAGAGGAAGAGAAACTAGGTAGAACAGAATGCCCGAGTGTACCCTCAAGCAAGAGAACTCTAACCCAAGATAGTGGAAGACCATGGTACAGAGGCTGTCAATACCCAAGACTAGAGAACAATGGTTTGATTTTGGAGTGTCCTTCTCCTAGAAGAGCTGCTTACCATAGCTAAAGAGTCTCTTCTACCCTTACCAAGAGGAAAGTAACCACTGAACAATTAAAGTGCAGTAGTTAACCCTTTGGGAGAAGAAGAATTGTTTGGTAATCTCAGTGTTGTCAGGTGTATGATGACGGAAGAGAATTGTAAAGAATAGGCCAGACTATTCGGTGTCTGTAGGCAAAGGGAAAGAACTGTAACCAGAGAGAAAGATCCAATGTAGTACTGTCTGGCCAGTCAAAGTACCCTACAACTCTCTAGTGGTAGTATCTCAACGGGCAGCTGGTGCCCTGGCCAAGTTTTATTCAAATTAGCAATTACTGTACAGTATCAAGTCTTCATCCCCGTAAACATACTTTTCAAAGCTGGGGATGGTTAAGAAAATAAAGCATTACCCTCCAGTGGATTATGTGCAAGGTTTTTCTCTCTTTATTTTCAGCAAATCTCAAGATATTGTTAGCCTTATGCATCTTTGTATTAGTAAATGTAACTGTTTTTATTTATGAATGTGTGCATACAGTACAGTATATGTGTAATCTATGCATACTTAAGTTTGTTGAAGTAAAATGAAGTTTTATCAATATATTTCAGGGCTGTGTCATTTTACGATAGTGTTACTGTAATTCTCGTCTGTTGAACAATCAACAAGAGGAAAATGGGGACCAGAGCAGCAGCTTGTAAGTATAAATTCTTGTCATGGTTATAAAAACATATATTATGATTTACATATTGGATATGTAGACCATCTAACAGTCAAGCATTAATTTTCTGATTGCACAATACTGTGGTTCCTTCATCCATATATCCCATAAAGGGTAATGTTATTAGTGCACTACATGTTGACATATTGGTATTACTTTTGGGTCTTTGCAGTGTTCTTTCAGCCTCTATGTGCACTTGCTTTATATCTTACTTTACTTCCAATCATGCTTCCTTTCTTTAATCTCACTGTCCAATATCTTTTAATTTTTACCTCATGGTGTAACTTACGGTTTTACCCCAGATGCACTTAGGCGCTAAATCAGTGGTTCCCAACCTGGGGAACATTTCCCCCTAGGGGGAAATTTGAAGCTTCCAGGGGGGAAATAATTACACAACCTACGAACTAAAACAAGCGGAAAATGTCCACATAGTACGTGCGGCAATTTGTTGTTAGCCATTCAATTGTGATATGATCATATCATTTCTCACTGACATGACATTCAAGGGGAGAATTGGAATATCATGCCCATTTCTGAGGCAGGCGAGTGGGCACGAGGGCTGGGCGGGGCATGAAGGGGAAAATCTGGATGGTTAAACTGGATGCAGGGGGAAATGACTGAAAAAAGGTTGGGAACCACTGCGCTAAATGGTCTCGCAGTCCTCATGGCTGGGCTGTATAGCCCAAATCCATAAAGCCAAATCCTTCATCCATATTCAGAAGCCATAAATATATGTACTGTACTGTGAATCCAAGGTTAATGGGGAGGCTGAAGTTAGTGTTGGCCACCACACTAATAAATGGCCAGATGGTTGCACAAACAATTTTTATCAGTTGTAAAGCTTTTGTTTGTGATGCAATTGAGGACTATGATTTTGAATGCACATAACTGGTTCAAAGGTTAACCCTTTTACCCCCAAAGGACGTACTGGTACGTTTCACAAAAGCCATCCCTTTACCCCCATGGACGTACCGGTACGTCCTTGCAAAAAAATGCTATAAAATTTTGTTTTTTCATATTTTTTATACTTTTTTGAGAAAATTCAGGCATTTTCCAAATGAATGAGACCAACCTGACCTCTCTATGACAAAAATTAAGGCTATTAGAGCAATTTAAAAAGAATGTGCCGGGAAAAAAATAACCCCTTGGGGGTTAAGGGTTGTAAATTTCCAAATAGCCTGGGGGTAAAAGGGTTAAATAAGAACCTTTGATTCAGAGATTTCCCCCCCTTTTAAATGTCTTAATTTTTATGCTGTGATTTCTAAGTATACTGAAAATCAAAAATATTCTCTAACTCAAATCCCTCTCTGGTAAGGTTGAACTCTGTTTTAACCATTTTCTTTTAATTTTAGAATAAAGTTATAGAGTAGATTATGCGTTTGTGTTTGAAGAAATTAAAACCCTTAGGAGGTAATAAGTCCCTAGTGAGATGGAGGTACGTGTAAATAAAATATTCATGTAAACATATATTCCATATTCTCATAATTCTGCAGAACAGTATTTTTACAAATAGAAGCCTTTCTTTTGGAATTATAGGTTTATAAAAAAATATGTAATTTGTCTCGTTTTTACAGTTACCGCGAAGATTCGCAATTTAAATGATTATCATCTAAGGCTTCTACATGGAGTTCTACCAGCACCCTCCGGTTTGGATATTGCCAACACTCTTAAATACTTTTCTCAAACATTATTAGGTAAGTTGTCATGGTATTATCAATGTCCAATTTTATAGGAAAATATAAGCCAGTGTTTTTACACTAATCTAAACTTGTGATAATTTTAATGTCCAAGAGTTTAATTTCCTATTTTAGTTGTGCACAGATATATGAAACCTATTAACCAGGTTACAGTATCTATGCCACTCACCATGAAGCAATAAGTGTCCGGCGTCGTTCGTTTCCAGCATAGCCCCGAGAGATTTCACCGTGATTTTTAATTCCTTTTATCTTTTGTCTTATTTGTCATATTAGTAAAAGTCATAATTGAATAATTGTTCCGGCACTAACAAACCTAACACTTTTTAATAGGGATTCGGGGGAGCTGGAAGGCGATCCCTATTAAATAGCTAAAGGTTTGTACATTAGGTAAAATACAAATTACTTCCGAATTTGTCATTTTTATGTTGATGTATAAGTGCTCATTTAGCCTTATTGACTCATTACTATTATCAAACTGTTTATAGTTTTCAGCTCCTCTTTTGTCAAGTAGGGTTGATCAGGTGTCAGGACATTATCAGTAACCTTAAAACATAACCTTTGGTGCTCTGGATACAGGCTAATTTTTGAAATATTTTTTATGAAGAAAATAAAGAAAGGGATCTTCTAAGTTTAGGAATACAGTATGTTATATAGTGTTTTTAACTGTCTTATTAATTGGTTCAGTTATGCCATTTTATTGTACCGTAGTTGATTTTATAACTTTGTACTGAAATGTTTAATTATACCTGCACTTAATTCATACATTTACCAAGGCACTACCCCAATTTTGTGGGGTAGCTGACATCAAACAAATGAAACAAAAAAGGGAACCTCTCCTCTCTCTGGACTTAATACTTCATGAAAATGGAAAACATTTTGAAGATACTCGTGTACATACCTGCTCTATTGAGTTGGCAGTCATTTTAGATTTACTGGTGTTTGTCAAGAATCTACACTGTTTGTTATTTTAGTATGCAAGGGAGATGGGTTTATGATTTTAAATTTTGAATTCTTTTAGCCAGGAGATTAATAATGCCTTCATTATTTTGAAAACCGGACACAGAGAATATATACTGTATGTGTTGTAATGGTTCATAGATATGAAAGACAAGTTTGTGTACTGTATTGGTCAGTGATGATTGTGGGAATTTTCTTTTTAGAAAATGGAAGTGTGATGGTTCAGCAGTTCCTTACACATATATTTTTGTATTCATTTAAAATAGCTTTGATCTGACAAATCGTTTTAGCTATAGACATCTAGGAGAATTTGAATCGTAAGATCTCTGTCAAGTGCTGAGCTTTATTTTATTTTGCAGGTGTGCTGCGTGAGATTCAAGAGAGGCCAATGGACATGTTACATCAGCGAAGTCAGGATGCTACCCGTTCAGCCCTGTTTCCCAATCTGGATTACAATGGACTACATCAGTCCATTGTTTCATTAGTTGACATCATGTCACTCATTCAATATGGAACTCTAGGTATGCTTTTGCTTATAGATATTAGTATTCTTCCAGGAATGGAAACCCACATATTTGACATTTGTTTTTGTTTTCCTATTTTAGGGAGGGTGTTGGGTGAAGAACAGGCAGTTCAGTATCAGTTTTTCTGGGGCGACCTGTGACGGCCGGTGAAAGAAGTCCTTCTTTACACTTTTCTAATATAAATCTTCCAAATATACTAGAGAAAGATAAAAGTATGGAATGCAGAGGTTACTACCCTCGCGCGATCACCTTGTGGGTGTCGTGTATACAACAGGGGCGTGTGAAAACCACTATTCACAGGCTGTCTTCCATTTAGATAATCCCTTCATCAAAGGGGAGAGTTCAGTATCAGTTTAATTATCAGTGGGGTACAGATACTTGGTATGTAAGCTTAGAGAAGAGTAAAAGCACTGCCGGAATTGTGCTTATTGTACAGTGTCTGCTTTGGTGAAGGCTTTTTTTTGAAGTTTAATTTGTGTGATAAAATTTAACAGAAAGCAAGAACTGTCCATATAAGAGCTTTGTGAGAGGTATGAGTTTTTTTTATGAATTTTAAATGGTACTCTTAAGACTGCTGAATACTCTACAATATTTGATTTGTTCCTATGCATATGTAAACCTTTCGTCCTTTGAAATAGTGATGTCTTCAGTAACACTAGAACAGTAATTGAATTTTTAACAATGGAGTTGGTTAATGACTGGTGAAAGGAAACCACACCCACTTGCCTGTGACTGATTTACCACTTTTATCTTTGGGCTACAACGTATGGTCATATTGTTGTGCTCCTTTTATGATGGTTGGGGCTTTTCTTATATTTGTTTTTGACAATTGTTTATTTTTCATTTTGTGAATAATCTCGCTTGTAAGTGGAAATTCGTGGAATGGAAGGGGAATTTTATTTCTATGAAAATGCATCATTTGATACCCTAATTCTCCTGTAACATTGTGAAGAGGTGACTGTGAGCAGCCCTTCCTATGGAGTGTTTTCCTCACACTTCTGATCAGGAAGATTATGAACTTGGAGAGTAAACCCCCCCTCCCACTTTGTGTTAGTTTCTCTGCCTTGGGAGGTAGTTACTTAATTTAGTGAAAATTATTCATCTGAAGGGCTCACATAGTGCATAGTGTTTCCCAGGAAGGATGACATGTCCAAGGAAGAAAAGAACCTTTTAAGTTCGGTTCTAGGGTACTTCCCCACCAATGAGTGCATCTCCCTATTTCAACCCTTTTACCCCCAAAGGACGTACTGGTATGTTTCACAAAACTTATCCCTTTACCCCCATGGACATACCGGTACGTTCTTGCAAAAAAATGCTATTTAAATTTATTTTTTGCATATTTTTGATAATTTTTTGAGAAACTTCAGACATTTTCCAAGAGAATGAGACCAACCTGACCTCTCTATGACAAAAATTAAGGCTGTTAGAGCAATTTAAAAAATATATACTGCAAAATGTGCTTGAAAAAAAAAATAACCCCTGGGGGTTAAGGATTGGAAATTTCCAAATATCCTGGGGGTAAAAGGGTTAAAGGGAGAAGGGATTGTATGTGAATCCCTCATCTGGCTGGGAGAAGTGAAGAGAGGGAAAGTCCCTTTTTGTTCCTTTTTTTATGTTGGCTACCCCCAGAATTGGGGGAAAGGCTTTCGTAAATAGATAGATTTACAAAGCTGAGTACTTTGGCTGAAATTTCCCACTTCCAAAACTCCTCTCAGTCCCAGGCTTAATACAAAAATGGCTATTCTTTGACAGGCGGGTGGTTAAGGCTTCCCCCTCGTGCCGCCACCCCTAGTTAATGATCTACCGCATCAACAAATTAATGGCTGTTCCAATGCTGCTGACGACATATTTCTATTCTAAAAACCTCAATTATGTATATCTCGGAAAAAATACAAATTTTAAATTTTTTTTTTTTCCAAAGATTAAATTTATATGATTTGTCATTTACCAAAATAAAGGAAAAGGTTTAATACAAGGTAATTAGTTGAAATTTTGTAGTTTGATTAGTATACTAGTGAGGAGTTATCGTTATTCTTATGAATATAGAGGAGTTTAGTAAGAGTAGTGGTTATCATTCCTCGAGATTTCTTCATGATCGAGAGTTGAAAATTGGTGCAAATTAAAGCTAAAGAGGTTGAATAGGTTAGAAAAAAAGAGAACAGAGATAACAGCTAAAAGTAAAAGACAGAAAACAATGAACACTGAAAAGAATCGTAGAACCATTTACAGTGTGTCATGCAAGGTGCATTGTAAGCGACATTTTCCCGTTTGGAAATAGAATGGGAAATAGGTAATTAAAGTAGAATATTTATTACTATTTTCTGTACTTTTCATTTTTTTACATCTTTTATATATAAATATATTCCATGCATTTAGATATTTGCTAATAGTAAGATTTATTTACAGCACTGGGTCAATCTGTGTTGAACACACTGGCCTGTCTCATCGTGTTTCTGGAGCGTAATGTCATCGATACTCTTCCCTATCTGGTGGCATCTATGATGACTTCCATCCCAGAGTCACTGCACCAGCAGCTGATAACCACGCTCTGTTATCACATCTTCCCTGTTACAGTTGGTGAGTATTGGCGTAAAGTGTCTCACCCAAAGGAACTCATTTCATAAACCTTAGTTTTTAGATCTGATAGAAAATATGAACCCTTTGGGTGAAGTTTTATATAATTCATCATCTCCTCTTCCTACGCCTATCGACGTTAAGGGCCTTGGTTAGATTTCTCCAACTTTTAATTCAATACTCCGTTTGTTATCACCTACTTCACACATCATAGTCCTCAGCCATGTAGGTCTGAGTCTTCCAACTCTTCTAGTGCCTTTTGGAGCCCAGTTAAACGTTTTGGAGCCCAGTTAAACGTTATTGTACTTACCTCAGTGAAACAATTTGTAGTTTTTGTGAATGCTGTTAGGATTTAAACATTTAAGAGCTTTCTTCTAATTGTATAATATTCAATAGCTTAGAAATATTGGATGATAAAAGTCTGACTTTCACTTATTTAGAATTATGTATGACCTTTATGGATACAGTGAGATTCCTTCAAGACCTTTTTTTGGTTAGGGTTTAAAGTAAATTCATGAAAAAAAGAATTAAGACATTGATAGATACAGAAGGTAAACCCAAAGGACTATAAAACTTGTATGCATATTATATACATTATTTATAGACATAAACTGTAAATTATTCAAATTTAAGACATACCATCTCTTGGAATAACCTGACATCTTCATGAAACTGTCATTCGTTGCAAATAGGTTATTTGAAAGTAGTTGCTTGACAAGTCCTCATGTTTTCATGATAAATCACTTTGAAATTGTTAAGAAAACAAAAACTTCCATTTATAGGATAGATTTCTTTACCCAAGTAGATCTTCACTAATGCCAGGGACTTTGTGGGATGCTGGGCTTTTCCCCGTTCTCCCTTTATTACCTCCGCAAACGAAGTTGGGAGGAGATTATGTTTTACTCCCTGTTTGTGTGTGTGTGTGTTTGTTTGTGAACAGCTTCCTGTCCACAATTTTAATCGTAGAGTAATGAAACTTACAGGGATTAACTGCTTTGTAAAAAGCTGGAAATGATAAAATTTTGGTAGGTCACGGTCACGGTCAAGTAAAATGTCCAATTTAAGTAATCGCCATAAGTTTGGACATTGTTGTCACAGAGACTACAAACTTGGTTCATATTTGAGTGTATGAAAATCCACGCCAATTAATACATGTTAAGGTCAAAGGTCAAGGTTGAGAAATAAGCTGCCGTGGCGGAGGTCTGCGCTCTACTGAGTGCCCCTCTAGTTATCGATCTTATGAAATCTTTTCTGGTTTGCATTATATCCCTGTTCTGTGTGTCTGTAAATGTTTTTAAAAACAAGTTTTTTTGTGTTTTATATCTATTAACTTGTTGCATTAAAACTAATATGTAGTACTGTATATTAAATTGATTTACTTTGAGGACACATAATCTGCTTGAGGAGGTTCTTTAGTATGTGAAAGGGAGCATTTAAGTGCTTGCTTAAGTGTTTGATAAATTAATATTGAAATGGGATAAGTACTGAAATTGAGATCCAAAATTGTGTGTGTCAAGGGAAGATTGCATTTTCATGTTTAAAGTTTTTACATCATCTAAAAGGCTACTTCTTTTTATTTATTTTAGGAGCAATTCCCTCTGAGGGCGAGGAAGAAAACTATGCAGCTGCTTCTGTACCTGCTGTGCTTATGATGATCTTCCAGTATACAGACAATTCATGTAAGTAACTTGGAAAAGATTAGATATTTACATCATTGATATAGAAAATTTAAGTTTTTCCTTATTCATGTCAGATTAGTCCAGACCTGGGTAGTTCCAAATTTAATGCTGATTTTTTAGTTGGTGTGTGATCTCCATGGAGTTTCCTGTAAAAGGCTAGGTCAGGGAATCCAATACAATAGGAGAAGTATTGTCTCCCCTGCTCTGTGTGTTTCAACATGCAAAGCATGGACTCAGTGTATGTAAGGGAGACCTATGAATTTAGATTCTGTTGAACTAATCACAGTACCTCCAATACTGAAATTGTTCGGGAACTAATACTAATCGGGAGGCAATGCCGCTTGGGCCAATCTGCTATCTTTGTACCTGTCGCCAAGCATTCATGACCTTTCATGCTCAGCGAGCGAACAGGTGAGAGTGATGAGCGCAATGAGTGCACTCTAGCAAGAGAGCTCTCACTAACTTGAGAAGGCATACAAAATAGTGAGCGATATGAGTGAGTGCGACCAGGTGCCATAGAAGCCACCTCCATGGCCAGCCTACAAGCAACTTCATAGTAGGACAACTGTATGGGTGCTTTTGCATACTTTTCTACCTCTCATGATTTGAGCAGCTGACACTTAAAAAGTTTATGAATCTGGTTCTGTTTGGAAATGTCAACAAGATTTATATTTAGGGAAGAGGAACATAATTGCTGACAGGCTTAATTGCTAGGGTTAAGTAGTAGGAGAGGAATAGTTCCTTCATCTTTTAGTATTGAAGAGGCTTTTGAAATTGTGGTGCTTCCCCTACAATTGACGTGTTCGCCACAAAGCTAAACAACAAGCTTCCCGTATACTGCTCACCGTTTTTGGATCTATAACAGTATTAGAGTATACCATCCAACACCAGTGGGACAACTTTTACATCTGTTTTCTGCAGTTTTGCCTGATATGTAGGGTAATCAACTGGTTACCCCAAATCTCAGGATAACCGAGGGGGCTCTCAAATGGCCACACACAGAATGGTATCCAGATCTGCTAATGAACTTCAAGCAGTCTTTCCCGACAAGAGAATTCAAACCTCCTGGCCCTTGTTCATTTTTTTTCCTCCCCCTTGCGGTACAATGGTTGTGTCATTATTTGCTAGATTTGATGTTGATGCAGGAAAGCTTCCATACCGAGCAACTATTGTAGACGAGTTAGGTAGAAGTACCTTCCCCATCCTTCTTATTAGGGAAAGGATGGAGAAGATTGAACTTGATAATTTTAATTGACCATATATTGTGATAACATATCCTTCCGAGGATAAAGGTTCCTCCTCGAATGTCTGCTCATGAACAAAAACCTAGCCTGAGACATTAAAGTATATTCTCAATTGTTGGGAAGTAGTAGAGTCAACATTCTAGCACCTCTACCATATCTGAGTGGCCTAACATATTGGGATTTTAAACCAACCAGTATAATTATATTGGCTTCCTCCCACCATAGGTTAAGCCTCTTATTAAAGGAAAAAGGTTTTTATTCGTGTAAGAATAAATCACAAAATTTTTAAGCTACTGTATTTTGTATTAACGTAACTATATAAACTTGAGTCCTTTAAATTTCACGAACCTCCTCAATCGCCCCACAAGCCCTAGGTAAATGTCAAATTGGCTATTGATTCTAAGAGACAAATTCCAGCTATGGTGGAATCATACTCGTATTGAAAGACTGGTTTCTATATTTAGGAAAAATACAAATTAAGAAATTTGTGCTATTTTTTGCAGTTTAAAACGATGCAGATAAAACCCTCCTTTACTGTAAGCATGCTAGTAAATAAGCATATAAACTGATTCACTACTAGCAATGCTCAAAAACACATTAAGAATGAGTGAAAGTGTAAAACCACCTCACACACAAGAGAATAGGACTGAATACTCTTATTTCTGGGCTCGACCTGTGTCGCTCTGTGAAATGCTCCTCTAGCACCATTTCTAAGGCATAGTTATTGCTGAATATACCAGAGAAAAAGAGATGCATGGAATGCCAGGAATAAACCTAGCTCGCTCACTCTTTGAGTGTCGGTATAGAAAACTGGGGCGTGATAGAACCACGACCATAGGTCCCTCTCCAATTAGACCTCTCCTTCATCAACATCCCCTGGAACAACGAGGTGCCGTCCTACACCCGTCTGTGCCTCCTACTACGACTAACCCTCTAGATTTTTCCTTCATCAAAATCCCTTTTTAAATTTAACGAGTGAAAGTATTAGTTAATCAGTTACAGAAGAAGATAATCTAAAAGCATTTGCAGTAATTCCCATGACTACCACCAACGTGTAGACTCCTCCAGGAACTCTTATTATGATGAAGAGACTTCAAGGGTGATAGATGAATAACTAGAAAATTGAAAATGTTATAGAAAAGAATTCAGACAAAAACCTGAATTCTAGAAAAACACGGCAAGCTGCAAAAGAGTTCATAGCCACATAATCATTGTTATTATTATTAGTACTTGCTAAGCTACAACTCTAGTTGGAATGAGCAAGATGCTATAAGCCCAGGGGCTCCAACAGGGAAAATAGCCCAGTGAGGAAAGGAAACAAGGAAAAATGAAATATTTTAAGAACAGTAACAACATTGAAATAAATATACTTCCTATATAAACTATAAAAACTAACAAAACAAGAGGAAGAGAAATAAGTTAGAATAATGTGCCCAAGTGTACCCTCAAGCGAGAGAACTCGAACCGAAGACGGTGGAGGACCATAATACAGAGGCTTTGGCACTACTCAAGACTAGAGAACAATGGTTTGATTTTGGAGTTTGATATTTGTTTTCCTAAGCACCATTTGTGTGCTTCCATCTGATAGCAGTCGTTCTTCTCATTCTCTATGCTTTGGGAGTTTTTCAGATTTTGTGTAAAGACACGAAAGGCTAAGTAAAAGTAATGGGTTTGTGGTAGATCATATCAAAATTGTCTAGAATATTATTGAAATTTCCCTAAAATCTAAACCTACTTTCTTCACTTTACAGCACACCACTGCCAGTTGCTAGAATCTCTTATGGCCCTGAAATCTGATATAGTAAAAGATCTCTTATGTGTCATAGCCTATGGCACTCCTTCATCACGGCTTCCGGCTGCAAACCTTTTATTCTATTATTGGCCGAGTCTAAATCCAACTTTGTTTGATCGTCGGGGTATACATATTAAATTCAGCGGTGAGTAGTTTTCGTTTTTTGTTTCTAATTCAAACAACTTTTCACAGATATTAGTGTATTCCATAGTATAGTATATACTTTTTTAGGGGTTTTGTATAAGTAGAATGTTACTGTTGCTAGGATAGTGTAAAAGATATTATATAAGATATATAAGTGTTATGATAGTGTTTAGACAGTCAGTAAATTTTTGTCATTTGTTTTTCAGGACTAGGGAAAATCTTTTCAGTTCTGTACACATTAATTTCCAGTAATTTACACACACCCACAAATGATACATGCCTTTAATACATTTATATATATTTTTAAATGTATATATATATATATATATATATATATATATATATATATATATATATATATATATATATATGTATACTGTATATATATATATATATATATATATATATATATATATATATACATATATATTTATATATATATTTACATATATATTTATATATATATATATTTACATATGTATTGATATATATATATATATATATATATATATATATATATATATATATATATATATATATATATATATATTTATATATATATACATATATATTATATATATATATATATATATATATATATATATATATATATATATATACAGTATATATGTATATATATATATATATATATATATATATATATATATATATATATATATATATATATATATATATATATATATATATATATATATACATATATATATATATATATATATATATATATATATATATATATATATATATATATATATATATATATATATATATATATATATATATATATATATATATATACAGTATATATTACATTTGGTTTATATTGCTTCTAACTTGCTACCTTAACCTTGAATATACAGTAGTTAAGGAGCGCGACTCGGCCTCATTTAAACAAAGCTATATATTATATATATATTTAGTTTATATTGCTTCTAATTTGCTACCTTAACCTGGAATATACAGTAGTTAAGGAGTGCAACTCGGCCCCATTTAAGCAATATTATTTTGGGCTTGCTTAAGCACTTTGAGAACAAGTATTCAGTTTCCTCTGGAAAGCCTTAATATCTTCAGTCTTTCGAATGTCTAGTGGGAGCTTATTACACCTGCATCAAATGCACACAGGAGTGAGAAGTGGCTAGTGTAATATACTGTCAATTACATATTTTTCTGGGTAGATTTTGCTCTCCTTGCTTTTTTAGTTATCATCTTTGATACTTCATGCATCTTTCAGCATGATCATAACATAAAAATTGTAAGTATATAAATGAGAAGACAAAGAAATACAAGGAATATTGGTGCAGAAAACGTTTATTTATGACTGCCATATCGAATATAACAAAACTGATACAGTAATCTAGTTCTTGAGAATCATGAAAAATGGTGGTTCTACTGTATATGAATATAATATGTTATAAAAATGAATAAATACGTATCAAGGTCAGAAAATGTTTGAATAAGAGACCTTAAGCTCTCTGCGCTAATATACAAAAAGAATATTTAGCAATAAAGTAATTTTTTTTTAATTAAAAAAACATTTTGAAATGTGAAATACAGTGAACCCTCGCTACTTCGCGGTTCGACCATCACGGATTCACCACTTCGCGGATTTTTTCCATAACCCATATATATACAGTAACATATATGCATATATATGTATGCATGTATTTATGTATATATGTATATATGTAGGTATGTATATGTGTATACATATAAATATATATATATATATATATATATATATATATATATATATATATATATATATATATATATATCTATATATCTAAAGTAGGAAGATGTGATGTAGTTCTAAGGGAATAGTATGGGAAATATGTCTGGGTAATAAGCAAAGCTCTACCTCCAGTTTGTTTCTTCATTATGATCAGAGATAAATGTAAACAAAACATTGGTTGCCATTTTTTAACGTGCTTTTTAGCGTGTTTAGGAAACGCATGATATAAAATTGCCTTTAATATTTGTGCCTTTTTTAGTTTAGGGTACTGTAGTACATGCATTAAGTGTTCTGTACATTAAAGGGTAGTTTGTTAACAGTACTACGTACAAGGGAAGGTTTTAAAAGTCTGAATATACATGTTGAATAAATAGGTAAATATGGTGTCACTACTTCGCGGATTTTCACCTATCGCGGCCGCGTCTGGAACCTATCTACCGCGATAAACGAGGGTTCACTGTATAGATATTCTCCCAGCTAGAAATGTAATTTCGTCCGTTCGTTAGAGATTTCCCCCCAGGATATGTAATTAGCGTATCTGAATTTTCTAAAATCCAACCAGTAGTCGTGAGTCGCACTCCTTAATGTAATGTTCCTCAATTTTTTTTCTTTATTTGTCTATATAGCATTAAGTTTTTTCACTATTATTACTAATGTCCACGGGAAATGCTATGAACCTTTGTATCATGTTCAGTTCTTGTTATCTCTCTGAGTACTGTATATGTTGTCCCATTTTGTTGTGACAAATGAGCATTTGTAAATACAGGTGCATTATACTGTATATATACACAAGAGCGCAGTAGTACCTCGGGTTACGAGTGTGATTAATTCTGGAGTGAGCTTGCAACCTAAAATGCTCTTATTCTAAAATAATTTTTCTCATAAGAAATAAATAAAATTATTTAAATGCATTTCACACAACTAAAGATACACACGCTAATTTATAAAGGTCTTTTAGTTTTTATCAGTGTACAAATTATAATCCTTATCATCCAAAATTAATAGAAATTAATAATGCACATTGAGAATGAAAATTATTGTCAAATTAACTCTCACTTTACTTCTGAGGAGAGTCATTGCTAATGTGATGGAGACAAGTGAAAGAGGAGGAGGTTAATTCCTTGGAAGGAGAATCTCCCTCTATGATAACTTCTGGTAAAATATCTGGAGTTCTCTCTCTTAAATGACTCCGCTATCACTAACCGAATCGACTAATTTTTGCTCTCTGGAAACCTGATTGTCTTTTTAACGCACCACTTTCAATTATCACAAGGAACTTACTAAAGAAGGACTGCATTTGCCTGTTCTTTTAAATGGCATGGAAATGAGTCAATACATTGTTGATAAATATATACGCTGCTCACCCTGCAGAAGTCTAATCTGTGTGGACATGGCGGGTTTTCTGTGTGGGTGGCGTATGATCACCTTTGATTGCTTTCTGTGCATTGCATAATGGTCTCAGTCATACTTGTAAAGGAAAAAGGCCCATATGGCACTAAATATTGGGTCACAAGCTGATGCAGTACATGTTATACAATTAATATTTGTCTGCTCGTATTCCAATTTGCCTGTATTCAAAGTTGCTCATAATTTGAGGTACTACTGTATTGTGGATATATATATATATATATATATATATATATATATATATATATATATATATATATATATATATATATATATATATATATATATAAAATACATACTTATATATTGCATATATACATACTTATATATAGTATATATATATATATATATATATATATATATATATATATATATATATATATATATATATATATATATAATACATACTTGTATATTGTATATATACATACAGTACTTATATATATATATATATATATATATATATATATATATATATATATATATATATATATATATATTTAATACATACTTATATATTGTATATATATACATACTTATATATAGTATATATATATATATATATATATATATATATATATATATATATATATATATATATATATATATATATATATATATATATATATATATACACACACACACACACACACACACATATATACACACATGCACACGCATACTGTTCATATGTATATATGCACATATATATAAAGCCATATAGGCAGTGTATATTTACTGTATACTGAAAGTATGGTGTATACAAAAACACAATTTTTTCAGTTAACATTCATATTCTTTTAATTTTATGGTAAAATGACATAAAACATATAGAACATACTTGCTTGAACACAAACAATTTATTCTTTAATTTCAAGTGTTAGTATGATTTTTTTTTTTCCGTATAAACATTTGATTGCAAGAACTTAAAATGGTAGAAGATTTCTTTGTCCACAATTACACTCTTTCATTCTGTGATTTTAACATTCGATAAATTTGTTGGTTAGCAAACTATTAGATACAAGGGTAAACTGAATTACAGTAGAATTTTATGGCCATATATATATTCCTTTACGAAAACACATCTTTTCAAATTTGTACAACTTATATTGCGATGAGGTAGTTTTATTAAGATAATTTGCAGTTTTTTTGTAGTAATTTAGTGGTTAGGTAAGGATATTGCCATTGTAATCTCATTTTGTTTATATAAATAGTCAACGTATAATAAGCTGTTTTTGCATTTAAAAATAGTTATTTCTCACATAATGTTCTTTGCTTCTCCTTTGAATATTTCTTATTTATTATTTATAAGGTGTTAAATTTGCATTGCACATCATTGCGTTAAGTACCGATTTAATTTTTTTTCTCCAAAAAGCAATGAAGTCATGCTTCTCATGTACGTGGTTTATACCATAGTTTATTACATTATTTTACACTTGCTAGCTCAGAATAATATTGTTTTCAAAAGTGGTTTATGATAATTAAGTTCCTGAAGATAGGCCTTCAGTGTTTTAATGTTTCGCAACACTTTAATGTCAAAACTCCCCTTCTTTTTCATTAGAATTTTGAATCATTCTTTATTACATGGAGTTGAGAAATTTTTGGCACGGTATTGCTATCAGGTTATTTGGGAAATTATCATGTTAACATAAATATAATCAACTCTTATTATCCGCATGTTTGGTATCTGCGAATTTCTTGCAATGCAAAAATGCTAAATTTGACACCAGATTTCTAGACCTTGGAAAGTTACCAAGCAATGCAAGTCAAAACGAGGAATTTAGAGTGAGATATTGCTAAATATAGTGTAATGTTAACCCTTTTACCCTCAAAGGACGTACTGGTACGTTTCACAAAAGCCATCCCTTTACCCCCATGGACGTACCGATACGTCCTTGCAAAAAAATGCTATAAAAATTATTTTTTTCATATTTTTTATAATTTTTTGAGAAAATTCAGGCATTTTCCAAGAGAATGAGACCAACCTGACCTTTCTATGACAAAAATTAAGGCTGTTAGAGCAATTTGAAAAAAAATATACTGCAAAATGTGCTGGGGAAAAAAATAACCCCCTGGGGGTTAAGGGTTGGAAATTTCCAAATAGCCTGGGGGTAAAAGGGTTAAAAAGCCTAAGTCAAGACTGGAAATTTAGCAGTAGAAATCAGCAAATGATACTGTTCAGCACCATATTAAAAATCACTAAAGAACACGAGCCAAACCTTGAAACTTACAGTTAGAAATTAGCAAATGATATTGTATAAGTTAGGAAGTTATATCAACGTTACTCTGTTAATTGTATGTGAGTACGTTTTCGATACCATTATCTTGATATCAGCTAATACATACATACATACATATACCAAGGCACTTTCCCCAATTTTGGGGGGTAGCTGACATCAACAAATGAAACAAAAACAAAAAATGGGACCTCTACTCTCTACGTTCCTCCCAGCCTAACAAGGGACTCAACCGAGTTCAGCTGGTACTGCTAGGGTGCCACAGCCCACCCTCCCCCGTTATCCACCACAGATGAAGCTTCATAATACTGATTTGTATTGATTTTATTTTCAATCTTTTGTAATTTAAGGGTGAAGATTAAAGCCCTATAGAATTATTGTTGTGGTGTTATTCCAAGTAAGAATTTTAGGTTGCCATTTTAAACACCCAATTTCTTCAGATTGCTAGGAAGAATTATGTATTGAATCTATGGTTCATTTGTGGGAATTTATTGTATTTTCTTTTCTGACACCGAGGCCCTTTGCGTCAATAGGCGTAGGAAGAGATGATGAGGATTTTTTATTTTGATACAGTGAGTGTTGAAGCAAAGGCAGTTTTATTCAATTAGAATGCCTTTCTTTATTTACAAAATTAGTGCAGTTACCCGATTATTATTATTATTATTATTATTACTATCCAAGCTACAACCCTAGTTGGAAAAGCAAGATGCTATAAGCCCAGGGGCTCCAACAGGGAAAAATAGCCCAGTGAGGAAAGGAAATAAGGAAATAAATAAATGAAGAGAACAAATTAACAATAAATCATTCTAAAATAAGTAACAACGTCAAAACAGACATGTCATATATAAACTATTAACAACATCAAAAACAAATATGTCATAAATAAACTATAAAGAGACTCATGTCAGCCTGGTCAACATAAAAGCATTTGCTCCAACTTTGAACTTTTGAAGTTCTACTGATTCAACCACCTGATTAGGAAGATCATTCCACAACATGGTAACAGCTGGAATAAAACTGATGTGCAATGTTTCCTTCTACCGTAACATTGGATCACTAAATTCTCTAAATCCTTCGTAGATTGTCACACAGAAGAAGTTCTTTCCAAATGAGATTACAGTGCAATATTCTTAGGACTGTTTGACTGGGACAGAGTTCTTGAAAAGATTCTGTTCCGGTATGATTGCTGTTTTATGGTTCTCCTGTTTCTTATTCATAACAAAATTTCTTTCAGGCTCATTTATTTACTAAATGAATCTTAAGATTAACATTTCAGATTATCCGAAAGGAGTTGACCAACTGAAAAAAAAGGAATTTATGCCATAGATATTTTTTTTTTGTATAGTAGAGTAATATTGCAGTACATGAACTTTGTCATTGGTACTCATTTAATTAGAAAAGTATTGAATTGAATAGTATTGGAAACATTTATCTTATCATACACCAAATCACTTAGATCACATTACATCACATAGTGCAGGGTAGAAGTTTTGGCCCAGTATCAGTTTGCACCTTAGGTTCTGTTGTTTAGTTTTTTCTTTTAGTTTTTAACTTTACTTTTCATTTTTGAAGCTCAGTTACTTGGCTCTTTTCTGTGTGGTTAGGATTACTGTCTCTCGGAAGACTCGCTAACAGAAATGGAGTAACGCTTGAATCCTTAATGTACATTATGAAAATTGCCAGTGTATGGGGTTTTATATTAATTCTCCTTTTTTTTAATGGAATTTTCAATATTTTTGAGAGATATGTAATGTTTGTATGTGTCAACACCTTTACATATGTTATAATTGGGTCCTTAAGTGTTAGTTTTGTTTATTAGAACCTGTGTTGATGTACAATGACTTGTTTGTTTGATTGGTTGATGTTGGCCATCTCCCTGTTTCACACTATGTTGGATGGGGTGTTCACACTATGTTGGATCGGGTGTTCACTTTGATGTGTTTTATTTTTAAGTCTCTGCCATGCAGTTGTTAGGTTACAACTATAGTTTTAACAGTTGTTTCAATATTTGTCAAAACAGGTTCAGGTACTTACATGCTTACCATTTTTTAAAATGAAATGTCAAACACATTTTTTGCACAGATTACATGAACTTATTAAATTAAAGAACATATATATATATATATATATATATATATATATATATATATATATATATATATATATATATATATATATATATATTATATATATATATATATATATGTATATATATATATTTAATATTTATATATATATATATATATATATATATATATATATATATATATATATATATATATATATATATATATATTTCATAATATTTGATATATATAATATATATATAATAAATATATGTATATATATATATGTATAATATATAGCCTATATATATATATGTATATATATATATATATATATATATATATATATATATATATATATATATATGTATATATATATGTATATAGCCTATATATACAGTATAGGAATTATATATATATATATATGTGTGTGTATATTTATATATATATATATATATATATATACAGTATATATATATATATATATATATATATATATATATATATATATATATCTATGTATATATATATATATATATATATATATATATATATATATATATCTATGTATATATATATATATATATATATATATATATATATATATATATATATATATATATATATATATATATATATTGACAGAAACATAAGCAGTACTGTATTTAGATATTGTCATCTTTGTAAAAGATCGTCAAAAAGTTGCATCATACCATTGGAATGGGCTGTGAAAGGGAAGGTAAACTCAAAGTTTACCCAATATAGTCATTGTTTATAATACTTTGATTATCTTAAGACATGCTGATTTAGTGATTTAATCATTCAAAATGAGCGCCGAATATATTTCTATTACCGGTAATTCATTACATTTTAAAAGACCCTTCACGATGTTTTGTACACTGCATCACAGACCCTTAAGAAATTATTATTTATTTTAGTCTGTCATAGGAAACCGTGACTCGTAGTGATTTAATGACTATGGTACTACAGTATACAATTTCCATTAGTCATAACAATTGATTGGCCCTTAAATCTTATACAGTTCGGCTCGACGTGAAAGAGCCTTTACATTTTGAAAATGTTAAAGTTGGAGGTTTGCTGAACAGTGTTTTGGTACAAATTTCAACACTTTTCCTTATTTAGATTAAAACTTTAATTTGAATTATTTTGAAATTATTTTGATTTTCATAACATACTGACTGCATTATAGTTTGCGGTACCGTATACATAGTTTAAGGTGTCTTGTATACATCTTGGCAATAGCAATTAGGTTTATAAGCCAGAAATACAATAGAGCTACAGTAATTGAGCCAGTAGCTTTTGCAGCATAACCTTGGCAGGTACCGTACGTGAAATTTACATACCTTTTTTTAAACATTGTGTGCACTCCACACATAACTTGGAAAAACAAGATTACATACATTTGTAACATTTTGTCCACTCCACTTAAAACCTGGAAAAACTTATTCAAATACATTTGTAACATTTTTCCCACTCCACTTAAAACCTTGAAAAACTTATTTACATACATTTGTAACATTTTCCCCACTCTACACACAACTTCAGAAAAACAAATTTACATACATTTGTAATATTTTGTGCACTTCACACACAACTTTAGAAAAGAAATTTATATACATTCGTAACATTTTACCCACTCTTCACACAACTCTGAAAAAATAAATTTACATATATTTTTAATATTTTATGTACTCCATACATAACTGGGAAAATACACAAAGTATGGGACTATGTACAAGAACTTAAGAATTATTTTAAAGCCTTTGTTTTTTTGTTGTTAGCTTTATCATTCCCATTGTTAGAACTGAATGTGTTTTTTTATTAATACGCTAGACATTAGAGTTCCGTTGTTTTTAAATAGGAAATGAGGGAAAACTAGAGGAAAATTTCTGAATAATGCATGCTGCTCCAGATATCCTTATTATCCTATTCTAATACAGTATAGTTCTGTAGTAGGTTCTGTAGAATTTTAGGTACAGAGGAATTGAATGTCAAAGTAAATATTTTAGCTGACGTAACTGTAATAGTTTGAATAATTAAGGGCTTGGAGATTATTTTTGCCGATTGTCTTTTATTTTATATTCTCATAAATTTTATATTGGTACTTTGATAGATATGCAAAACATAAGCCAAGGGGTTCATCTTCCTAAAGTGTTATGGTATTTACACTGCAATACTTTAAAAAGATATTCAATTTTAATGAAAAATTATATAGTAAAAGATCTCTCATTAATAACAGTGGTTTGCTATTATCTCCATTAATCATAAACTGCCTCTTAGGACTTGTGTGCCTCTGGCCATGTCTCAGTATTTTGTTCAGTTCCTTTGGTCAAGGAGCAATTGCTTGGTTTGCCATTACTACTTCCATTGGGAAGTCACAAAGCCACTCCACTGAGAAGAAACCATTCCCATTGCAGAGAACTTTCTGGTTTGTAGTTTTCTTGTGACTTAACAATTCAATTGCTCAGCTCTGTCCTCATACGTAGGGATATTCCATCTCTGTTGGTTAATTTTCAAGCCAACACATCCTAGACAGGGCAAAGAAGGCAACATCTAGTGTGAGCTCGTACTTTATTCCACCAATACTGTGTAATTTTACCAGGTGAGCCTACAAGGAAGGTAAATAGCTCAAGTTTTCTCACAGTTAAGTCTCTTTATGACAGGATTGATAGAAGAGTTAGTGGGCCCAATTTTCTGCAAGCGCTTGGGGTAAGTGAGTGAGCATAATCAGGAAGTAATGATGCCATGAGGAGCAGTCATCAGATTCATTTTGGTTATGATGGAAGAATTACTCTGACATCAGCTTGAAGAATTATGGCGGGAATTGTAGTGAGTGTGGCTCTATGAGAGAGAATGTATTTGGATGTTCCATACCGTGATGTGAGAGTCCATGTCCAGTCTTTGTGGTTGGAGAATCCAGAGATGATGACTGATCAAGCTGAGATACCATTAAAATCCTTTAATGGAGTAGGATGAACGTCAGCCCCAATGTTCATGGTAGTAGGAGGAAGGTCAAGGTTGAAGTAGGCGGCTGGAACCTCAGGAAGAGGAATATCTTTGAATAGAATGAACAATATTTGTCATGTTGGGCAATGGATGAAATGCGGACACATCGTTATCTGCTGGGTATGAGGTGGACAGAGAAAAAAACCAGCAAAATGCAACGCATCCACTGGAGAGCTGATAACTGATCACCGTTAACTGGTGAGAGTTCCCTGCTTAATGGAAGACACAATGATTCAAGTGATCAATAAAGAAAGGATCCACAACACAACACTGCAAGAGGAGGAAGCAGAATCGGACACGTGGCAAAACCTAAGAGAATGAAACACAAAGGGTGACAAAGAATTATTTTACAGAGCAAGCTGGTGTAGAGGAAATATCCCATCCCCAGGGTGAACAGGAATTTCTATCACAAGAGACATACAAGCATGGGAGTTCTTAGCAGCAAAAGTGACAGCAACTGCCATAGGTGAGCTGAAAAATTTCTTGCATTTCTTCAAGACTTTACAAGGGGGAAAGGGTAGAACCAAAGCAGAATTAGTTATCAATAGAAGAGACTTCCTGTCTGAAGGCACAGACAAAGGATACATGGTCAGATGCAGCCAAGTTTGGAGAGGAAATTTAACATTTACCGAGTTGTGTTAAAAACATGTTTCGTATTTTGAAGATAACTTTTATCCAGTAGACTATTTATATACAATTTATGAATAATACGATAGCTACAAACCTGTTGAATTTGGATGTCTATAGTAGAGATAGGATTTAAGAGATTTTCAAACCGTAGTTCAGTCAATCTATTTATTCCAGCAGCATAATTGGGGATGCATAGGGACTTGGATCATATTCATTGCATTGTTTGGTGTATTAGATTTCATTTAAATGGATGTATAGATGACAGAGCTTAATTAATAATGAAATATGAACACATCCGTATTAGTTTAAGAAGACAGTAAGTAACATTTCCAGCCTTGATTTTGGGTAAAGATACTAGAATTTCTGTAAAAATGTATAAATGCTTGGAAAGATACGAAAGAAAAGAGAACCGTGTACGGGTACGAAACAAAATAAGCAGACGTGTCTGTACGATCATCATCAAAATGAGCCATTTTCCATTGCTTGGTCTCCTGCTTGAAAGTGAATGTTCAAGCTTGTACAATTTCTCCTAAGGTAACAAGGATAATTTCTATTAGTGAAGATTTGTAAGCATCTCGTTCTGAAAGGGCTTGACATTATACGGTGTTAAGTTCTTCCCTAAGTTGTAGAGTAGTTAGCAAAGTGAGTTTTTTCTGCATTAAAGATTCTTTTCAAGATATTAAAGTACTTATTCAAAATGAGGCTGTTTAAGTTAGTCTTTTTTTAAGATATTCAGTTGAATACCGTTCAGAATGTAAAGAAAGTATAGTAATACAGTAGTGTGTGAACTTTGATTAAATTAAATGAAATTAGACAAATTATGTTTTGCTTCTCCCATTTAGTACTGTGTGCTGGATGATTTCTATCCGAGACTCGGTTATACCATGTTTTGTCTGTTGGGTATCAGAAAGTGCAGAATCCGTTTAAAAAGCGATACTATTGTTTAACATTATGATGACTTTTTAAAGCAAGGATTAGAATATCTCTTCTTCATTTACCGTATTTATAATTTAGTTAGGTTTCATAGAACAAACAAGTTTTTAAGTTTGACAATAAGCTAGGTAAGTGATCGCGCAAGACTAAGAGCTTTATTATAATTTAGTTAGGTTTCATAGAACAAACAAGTTTTAAGTTTGACAATAAGTTAGGTAAGTGATCGCGCAAGACTAATAGCTTTAGTACCAATAGTATACTATGAGTTTTTTTATATGTTCATTGATATTTGATATAAAGTGGTGCAGCTATGTGAAGAAATTTCCGACCATGATAACTTCAAACACACATTCTCTAAATACAGTACTGATGATAATTCCGGCTGCTAGTAGATTTGATTATGAAATGACCAAATATACTCTCATTATAATCTCTTAGGGGAATACAGCGTAGGTTACTTCATGCCAGAAATAATTTGTTTGCACTGTGTTTAGTGATATACAAAGAGCACCTTTGATGTGATATAGCATAGCAGCTAACGTGAACTTATTTGGAAATTCAATACGTTCAAGCTTTAAGTGTTATTCAAGAATCCATCGGTGTTTATGTCTTTTTAGTTGGTCCTAGAAACATTGCTACTGTACATATAACAAATGCCTTTTCAAGTTTTTTTCCTTCATCTTTTTCATAAGTGAAAGGCTCGCATTATCTTGAAACTGTGACATTTATTAATATTACTTCTCTTATACGCAGCTTGAAATTCAAGGAAAGTCAGGCTGTGGGGGCTGTATTCGTGAGGTATTTTCATATTTGAACCTTCCTTTACTTCCTAAGTTGGTCTGGTAGTATTTGATGAGTACATTGGTTGTTTATGAACAGACATATGTGAGAAAGTGAGAGGTGTACCTGAAAGATCTAGAATTGCTCAACCCAATAACATATGTTGATTGATGCCAGTACGTTGTTATGTATTATCTGTTTCTTAGTGTTTTTGAAGACTTTCTGAAAATAGTTTTTGTTTTAATTCACCATTTTCTGAGGTTTTATGTATATGTATATATACACATGTATATATACAGTGTATATATATATATATATATATATATATATATATATATATATATACAGTATATATATATATATATATATATATATATATATATATATATATATATATATATATATATATATATATATATATATATACTGTATATATATATACTGCATATATATATATATATATATATATATATATATATATATATATATATATATATATATATGTATATATATATACTGTATATATACTATATATATATATATATATATATATATATATATATATATATATATATATATATATATATATATATATTATATATATACACTGATTTTTTAATTCTATCTGACAAAAAAAAGTGTCAAGGTTTTATAACAATTGAACCTTGGCCATGAACTGTATTTAAGCTCTAGTCAATCAATTTTTTTGTTAAACATCTTCCAGCATCAAGGGTCAGTATTAATCCTATTCTCATATTTCTTTTGTAGTTGTTCAGGGACAAATCTGCATTTTACATAACCCTTTTGGTTTTTAAGTTTAATTTTCTCGACCATTTAACCCTTTTACCCCAAAGGACGTACTGGTACGTTTCACAAAACTCATCCCTTTACCCCCATGGACACACCGGTACGTCCTTGCAAAAAACTGCTATAAAAATTTTTTTTTGCATATTTTTTATAAATTTTTGAGAAACTTCAGGCATTTTCCAAGAGAATGAGACCAACCTGACCTCTCTATGACAAAAATTAAGCCTGTTAGAGCAATTTAAAGAAAATATACTGCAAAATGTGCTTGAAAAAAATAACCCCTAGGGGTTAAGGGTTGGAAATTTCCAAGTAGCCTGGGGGTAAAAGGGTTAAGAAATTTTTAATGAATTTTAAATGCCGTATATTGTATTTAATTTTACTCATTCATGTAACTTTGATTCGAATTGCCTAGAATATTTCCATGTTGTATATGCTTGATAATTTATATAATAGAGGACGTATTGATGAGAAATGTGATTTTATGACAATCTCTTGTTTGTACCCTTTGGTTATTTGATTTACATATTAAGGTAATGTAAATACTATCGATGATTGATATAAACATACAATGAATTTTTTTCTTTTCTGCAAATTTATCACCAAGTGTCTCAATTATAGTGAACCCCTCCAATAAGATAATTTGTTTAACTAGTTTTTGATTATGATACTTATTCCATGTTTAAATTGTTAAAATAATTTTTCTTTTTATCTCAAAAATTTAAAGTATATAATCAACAAATATACCCCATTTTGAGAAATCCTGCATACATACATACATATACCAAGGCACTTCCCCCAATTTGGGGGGTAGCCGACATCAACAAATGAAACAAACACAAAAAGGGGGACCTCTACTCTCTACGTTCCTCCCAGCCTAACAAGGGACTCAACCGAGTTCAGCTGGTACTGCTAGGGTGCCACAGCCCACCCTCCCACATTATCCACCACAGATGAAGCTTCATAATGCTGAATCCCCTACTGCTGCTACCTCCGCAGTCATCTAAGGCATCTGGGAAGGACACAGAAAAAACTGCATACTTATGATTTGTGCAAAGTTTTGAATCTAGACTATCTTTGAATGTGCATCTGGCTATGAAAGTGAAGATATCCTTCAGTACTCTCGTCTCTTTCAGGACTCTTCTGAGCCATTTTCTAAGTACTCTTGACAATCAATTATGTGCCATGTGAATTTGGAAACGTGAATAAGTGTAACTTTGCAGATCTGTTTAAGTGCTACAAGGATTTCTTAAGTTGAAAAACTATCTACCAAGCATTAGAGCAAGTGAGATTTAGCTTTGGGGCCAAAGGTGTGAGAAATCTTTGCTTGTGAAGGGAAGCTAGACATTGGGCAACATAGGACAAGGTATCAGTAGCGTACATAAGCCTCTAAGATTTGCCCAGTTGACTTTTTGTCTGCTCGTTCAGTGGGAGAATGCTGTTCTTGCACTGGGCCGGACTTTATTATCTTATGGATCATTTTGGAGGAGCTCCAGAACCCTGTTTTCTTTTAGTATGTATAATACTCTTAAAGGCCGAGCCAGCATATCAAATTTCGTTATAACGAAGACCTCGCCATTACCAACTCATCTTAAGGATAGAATTAAAGGACCAGATTGCAAGAGGAAAGGTTTTGCAAGGCTCTAAAATGTCACTTACGGTTTGGATTTTAGCATTGTAGGAAAAAGATATGAGCAACAAGGAAACTACCATGATATTCCCAGGGATCTTGAAGCAGCATAATAATGACAAAGGTTGAAGCAACGTAGGAGTCTTAACTGGGATGAGGTGAAGCACTTTTGAGAATTTTTGGATTAAAACGTTGACTGAAACAGACAGAAGAATACAGCAGAGTTCAAGGGCTGCTAAGGACCTTATTACCTATGCATATCGAATCAAAATCTGAGACTTGAGTTTGATTGATTTATCAATCTGTGACTCAAGAACCATCTTTGTGTGATCTGCCAGTGTAACTCCATGGTTAGGACGCTTAGAGCCATCAATTAATTGTATTATATTGGCTGTACTTTACCGACTCTCGAGTTGTAGGCCAAGTGGAATAAAATCCTGAATAAATTCCATCACCTTAGTTATTCTAAGGGCATGGATGATTGGTGTGAGAATATTGAAGTGTTAAGCCCTGTCCACACGATTGAGCATGCCCGACAGGCAAACAGTGATGCCAGGCCACAATAGCTTGTGAAAATGAGGGTTGATGACGTCAGAAGCGAGAAAACTAAAGGCAGGGATCTGGCAACACTTTATGATGCCAGATCCCTGTCTGTAGTTTTCCCGCTTATGACGTCATTAACCCTTCATTCTTACTAACTATTGTGGTCTGGTATCACTGTTTGCCCGTCGGGCATGCTCGATCGTGTGGGCAGGGCTTTAGTCTTGCATTCTAGCAGCATATCTCTCCTCTAGGCTATTGACAAAGATGTAATATTTGCAGATTATGAAGAATTTGTATTCCTGTATTTCCTTATCGCTAGTGCGACAAGACATTGAAAACATTTTTTTCAACAAAATTGTAACTGTTTGGAGCTTGAAATGTTTCTGTCATTATTTAAATGTTTGAGGAGGAATGTTTTAATTTGTTCTGTAAATTCTAATATATATTATTATAATCAATTGCTATTCATCTCTACATTTTGAAGTTTTAATAGATTTTAGGTTCTATGCATAATTATAAGCCATTTCTTTTAGCAATGCATATGTATTTGCACCGACTTGCAGCAGTGCCCTTTTAGCCCGGAAAAGTTTCCGGATCGCTGATTGGTTGGACAAGATAAATCTAACCAATCAGCGATCAGGAAACTTTTCCGAGCTAAAAGGGCACCGCCGCGAGTCGGTGCAAATATGCATCACTAAAAGAAATGGACTATAGTTACCTTGTTTATTTGTTACATTGAAAATAAGCCGACTTTTGCAATTACTTATTGTTTTATGAAGGTCAATCTTGCATTATCTTCTCTCGGGGAAAGGATATCGTGTATTGACTCATCTTTCAGGTACAGCTCTCAATTTCTTAACTTAATGTACACCTAATAACTTTGTGGTTACTTCCAAACTGACTAAAAATAATTCCGAACATTCGTGACGAATGAAGTGACTGTTGTTGCTTATCACCAAGGGCTGCTTTTGTGCATTCATGAAACATTGCAGTGCAGACTGATCACTCAACACAAGTGTTTCACTTTCATAACATTTCAGAAGTTTATATTGTTAGTTTTTTTTTATAGTTCAAAACATTTTTCATCAATCTAAAGGATACTAAACTTAAGATGATGTGACACAACAGCATGAAAGCAGGGCTCAGGTTGTGAAGGTGCTCACGACCTGATGTACTGAGGCTTTGTTACACCTGCTGCTGAGCACTCTGAAGCATAGCCTTGATGACTTTGGATGTTAGCACCTCATCCTCAAACCCTTGAGAGTCACCCCATCCTTGTAAATGCCTCATTCCTTTGCGGCTTTCGATGCAGCGTCTGCATTGGGGCTAAAGTCAAAAGAAAAAAAAAAATCAGACTTGTTTGTTGCTGTTTTCATGCTTTATTTATGTTAATCATCTGTCTGTGTAACTGTGACTTGTTTATATTGCATTTTCCAGTGTATTCAGGGGAAAGTTTTCACAAGATTCCATGAAACATCCCTTCGTAAGGGAAATTAATGTGTCAGTCGCAGAATCAGTGGAAAGTTTCCCATCTAAGCCCTTTCTCCTCCTGTTTTCTAACTCCATAGATGTAGCGTCCAAACAGCATTCTCCATCACTCTCTACCGTGTGTATTCTCTATTCTAGACATATCAAGTGTGTTGAAGGCAATGTTCAATAAATCGGCACAGGCCGCGAAAAGTGATTCGATATCCCAGACTGCAAATTCTGACAGTGGGGAATCGAAAAGTCCAAAAGGTATCCAATTTCCTGCCTGAATTATTGGTCCCATATATTTACACTTAGATTTTTATATCTAGATATGATTTAATGTATAATACACTAACTTGTACCCCTTAGTGCTCATGATTCATATTTATGGATTTTGAAAGATTAGAAAGAGCTGCGAGTCATGGCACAGGGTTCAGAGATTAATTTTTTGTATTGGTGCCAAATGACACAATCCCAAATAAATTAAAGGGAAAAGATCTGATAAGTAGGAGAAAAATTTTCCCCATTACGCCTTTTCCTGCCTGTCCTCCAAAAATCTCCACGCCCATAACTGTCACAAACAAGACAGGTCTTTCAACTGCATTGTCTCTGCTATGGCTCTCAGTTGACTTGCCAGCTTCTTGAATCAGCCTTCTCTCCCTCTCCCAGCTATGTTTTCTCCTTGGTCCTTTTACTGGCCAATAATATCGATGTTACCATAAATAATAGTTTATGGGAAAAGGAATTAAATCAGGATGACTGCGGTGGCATTGTCATCCAGTTGGCCTCATCAACTCTTTTTTTAAGCTTTTAATTACGCATCCACTTAGTCATCTATGATTGTTCCTTTTCCTTTTGCCTGCAAAATTTCTCACCCTTTCCTTACTTCCAGGCGTGTTCTGCACGCTGTATTACTGCTTTACTATTGAGGACTACAAAATAGCATGTTACATGGTTCTTTGGAAATGTAACTGGGATGTGATGCACAGTGTACAGAATATTTGATGCATTAAAATTATCCGTTGATTTTTGTATTCATTCCAAGTTTTGTAAGTTTTTTTTTTTATATAGGCAAGTACATTTTTAGACACTTGTCTCAGAGAAATTACTTACTACATAATGTTACTGAATAAGGATATCTGTAGAAACTGCGTAGACATCCCAGTTACAAAGTACTATTCTTCAGTGTCATATAATTCCCCTAGCTTCTATGTTATGATTGATGGTTCATGTGTGGCATAATTATATTTACCTTATTTGATAACTGTCCATTTTTTTTTCTGGCATTTTTAATGCCTGCTGGGTGAATCGATAGAAAACGTACTGTACATTGTAGTGCATTTACTATATTTTCGTCATTGACTTGTCTATTTTTATGAGCATTGTTAATCGCAACAAGTGTTGCACATAAATTGCCACCATTGTTATATGAAATTGTCAACTTATTCCTAAATGATCGTGTGTATCTAATTACAATAAGAAGGCAAACGGTAATGCAGAGAGAGCTTATGAATGTGCATGAAACGAGTTACCAGTCAGATAGAGCGCTTGTAATACATGCAGTTTTAGAACAGGATTCTCTTTCTCCAAATATCCTAGCTGCTAGAAAGTCTTGTTTTTGCTGATTGTGTCGTCCTTTTTTTTTTTTATTGCAAGTTATCACCATCATAAGAAATTTCCAAAATACTGTAGTCTAATGCACCTCATAAATAGCTTGATAATAGAAGTCTATTTAAAGAGAACCAGGATTCTTCAAGGCTATAAATTGATTGTACAGTTAGGTAATGTATTCCATTTCGTTGCCTGATTATTGGTCTCTTAGAATTTTGCGAATGTTATACATCTGTATGGAATTCTTTTGTGTAAAGAAGTTACTTGACGAGTGTTGTCTTATGGCATGTATTAATTGTTGATGATTATGCGCATATGCACTTGCTGAGTATGATTTAGAGAACAGTTTATACAATTAGGATGTGTATGTGCAAGAGTAATGTTTTGTGTATGTGATGAACATTCGATGTACTTTGTAATTCATTGAACCCTGATATTCTGGTGTTATGTGTTCCATTTGATTCTTTACATTCACAGTACGTACTGACTTCTCTATACTGTATGCTCTACTTGAGATTTTGTTAAGTTAGCAAGACAAATATATAGTTACAGTAATTTTAAAGAATATATGTGAGAATTCATCATTGAATTCCCTATATGGGAACCCTGGAATCCTCGTGTAATCAAATTTCCCTCATACTCGCATGATGTTTGATATGTCTGTATAATAAAATGCAATATGTATCCCTATATTTTTGCGTGTATAACATCCATAGTCTGTGGGTGGTAAACTCAAGTTTAAGATTCGCTATTGTCTAGCTTGGGGCCAGCATGTCTTTCACTCATCATCAAGTACGGGGTGTTCGATGTCGAACGGCCGTGGCCCTCTGCACAAAATTTCTCCATTCATTCCGGTCTTGAGCCTTCCTTTCCAACTCCACCATCGTTAGCCCGCAAATCTCCATGATATTGTCACTCAATCTAGTTTTAGGCCTTCCTCTTGTTCTTGTACCATAGACTGATCCAATTAGTAGCGTTCTTTCCAGAGTATTGTGTTTCCGAACCTGGCCCGTATATAAGTGAAGTGATCTAAGCTTTAGGATTGATGGCCTACCTTCAGTACAGTCCATTATACTGTATGCCTATACATTTGACAGTATGGATCTTCTAGTTTGATACGATTTTCAGAGTTCTTGTTGGGGCTCTGTTGGTTTCACCAGTCCCTGGAGGTGTTCTACCTGTTTAAAAAGAACTTTGGTGGCATCAATTGGTCCATTAGCACAGAGGGTTAATGAGAAGGGAAGCCTCCAATCAAGTTAGCTTCTTGAAATCTAATGGTAGCATACAAATCTTGCATTGCTGCTCCAAAGGGATTGTGGACTTGAGGATTTGGTTAAATTTTGCATTGCTTACTTTGATTGGATATGGAATATCAAGTTGTTCCAACACAGGGTACTTACCTAGAACTACCTTCTTAGGAGTTACTGGTAACTCTACCCTAACCGACCAGATTTTTGTGTAGTTTACCCTATTCCCGTTTTCTAAGGGGCTAACCTCAGGTGGAGTGAAACACGCCCTGAGGCGACCCGGGGTCGGAGAGCGTGCAAGCTCAGGTTGTCTCCTCAGTAAGTTTCTGGTCGCGACATGATTATCATCTCGCCGCGCTCTCTCTTACCCTGTGTGACCCTTTGTGTCTACCACGCGCTACCCACGTGTTCATTTCCTTACCCTTTCCTTTGTATCCCTGTGTCTCTTGGTGGCTTAGTGTTGTGTTATGGAGCAGCCTCGTCGTTGCCCTGGGCCTGTGGCCGGGAAATCTTGTGGGGCTTTCCTTTCTAAGGGAATTTCAAGATTTAGCTTACAGATATTTACGGTTATTTTGATCATTTACTCATCTGAATGGTACGAATTAGTTACCTATTGATTTTGTCCACTTTTGTATAAATTTTTATAGAGAATGAATCACATTACATCTCAAGATTGATTGATTATTAGGTATTATCTGGCATCGTAACAGCAATGGTCATTGATACCATTACGTCCCGAGAGGTGGGGCAGTAGCTGTAGTGAACGACACCTTGTAGTAACGGGAGATTTTGAGGAATGAGAAGTCTAATTGGAAAGGGATCTTTGGTAGTGGTATCACTCGCCTCAGTTTTAATACTGACACCCTTTAGGGGTGAGCGAGCTGGATATATTCCTAGCATTCCATGCTACTTTTTTCTCTGGTATATTTAGCAGTATTTATACCTTTGAAATGGTGCTTTAAGGAGCATTTCACTTGGCGACACAGGTTCCTCGCCCAGAAATAGATTTTTCCTTCATCAAAATCCCTTTTTTACATACTTGAGTTACAACTTTGCACTTTTATTCAGTTACAGTACAATATATAGTTTTTAATTTTATTATACTTATTTCTCTCTGGAGCTATCTTGATTGATTTTAGTAGTTTCAAAGACGAAACTTTTAAATTTAACCATGAATAAGACCATGATGAGGGGAATGAAATTTTAGGGGTGGTAAATACGACTCAATGGAGGTTTGCTTTCAAAAGATTTTGAAATGCCTGATGTTTTGTGAAGCAGTCTCAGGAAATTTTAATCCACTCAGTATCTAATTATTTTTAATGATATTTTAAGGCCAAAATTTTAAATGGGTGAATATGCTTTAATTTCAGAATTGTCCTATTGTGCTGAACGGATATGGAAGAAGCAATGGATAATTATTTGGAATCTTAATTCTTGCTTCAGCAATTATTCTTATTTCCTACGGGAGTTACGCCTACCGTTTTGGCTTCATTACCATAGTTGAAACATTTGTTTCAGGTAACTCACAATGTCTGCTCTTGATTTGGTACATGGACTTGGGGGAAAATGATTTATACCTATATGGGCAGTAATGCAATAAGTTCTCAAATGTAGGATTGCTCTGCCTGTGTCCAATCTTGGCTTTGTATACCTTGCCACATGCTGGACATCTCTGTTAAGGATTTTGGGCCACTGCAACTTCTTGTCTGGCATGTCAACACACTGCTGCCTTTTTAAGGTGAGATGTGCTGTGTGATCATGCTCCAAGCTAGTGACCCCAGTGTTTGTACTCGTTCCGCAGATCATATAGTTTGTAGCAACCAGGTTGCCTGGTTTAATTTTGTGTTTCTTCAAGGCTGACTTAGCTTTGTCTATGTTGCTCTTTTCAGATCTACTTTTCTTAGTTGACCTTATGAAATTTGTTTATTGAGCTGTTTGTTAGGCACACAAAACAAGTGACCAAGTTGCCATGACAAGACGTTTGGTGATCATGACTTCTATGCTTGCGCATATTTTGTTTCAGAGTCTGTGAAATCCTATCCTTCCAAGTGTGATACCATTTGTAAATGCAAACTACCCTCACCATTCTACCTGCTGTTATCTCGATACATTTGGCTATCAGTATTCATTGGTCTTTTTGCTGATGAGATAAGAAACCTGAAGATCACACACTAGTAAAAAGGACACTGTAAAGCTATTGCTTCCGTTCTTTGTAATTATTATAGATTATCTCAGCCTTTCAGGCTCAATATGTTTAAGAGAAAGTTGAAAAGTTTAATGAAAATAAGCCAAATTTATTGTTATCATCATTGCTATAAATCCATGTTAAGCAACTTCAAAAAAGCCTAGGTAGAGACAGTCGCCAGGTGATCGACATAAACGTAGCCTTGACCTGCACACATGTAATCCCGGTCTCTTGTCTAGGAGTAGGACATTAAGTGTAAACCTTTTGATGGTTCAAGTAAGAGTAATCTTTTTCATTGCCCCAAACCTCTAGTGATAAGAATGTGAGAGAACCCTGTATTATCTACTATACCTCAAGATCTGACTTATTTTTATGTTCAAGGGAAATTTCCTTCCATGGCCTCCCATCAATCATTCAACCTCCTCCCTGGCATTGATGATGTTTTGTCCAGATCTCAGCCTGTCTTTAGATTACTGTTCCAGGGCGCTGGGGGACTTTTTCTATGTATACTTATTTATTACTGGACCTCTTAATCCCCCTATGAGACTACCTAACCCTGTTCAACATCCAAAACTGCTACTAAATTTAATTACTAAACAATTAAATTACTACAGTCTCTCTCAGCATAAAGTAATTATATGATTTCTTAAGAATATTTGGACTCCACTATAAGGAGGACTGGATCTAGCTAATTTTAACTGAAAGGAAGTGGTCAGGTGAGGACATAGGAAAGGTTGAGAAATATAGATATGGTCTTACTGAAGATCTGTTTGGATTACTTTATTCATTATTTTATTTTCTTTGCTGAATCCATTCATTAACCCTCAGGTGATCCAAGCTGTAACAAAATTGCTGTCAGACTCATGACTTTCAAAATATTTTACAGTGAGGAATGCTGTCATGTGTCAACATACTTATGTTGATATTTTGTAGCGTAGCTAATAAAGAAATAAAGATAGAATTTAAAAAAAAATTTATTAGAAAACAATGAATTTCCTACATAGCTACCTAAACGTATGACGTATCAAGTTTAAAATTTGGAATTTATAAAGATTTGAGAAGTGGCTAATTTATGTATGCCTTTATTCTAAAAGAATTAAATTGCTGTTCCCAGGGTCGCTACGAAATGAACTGTTGTTTCGTGGAGGGAGGTTGGTCGGCATTACTTTGTCTTTGTAACCTTCTTTTGTTCCCTAAGTGTGTTTGGATTTTAACCTTCTTCTATACCTCTGTTCTTGCTGTCCAGCCTTTTAACTTTTCCATGATATTGCAATTCCTGGGTTTTCCCCTTGTTGCAGTTGGGGTCTCAATAGCCTCCCAGACCCTAGTGCTGGACTCTGGACCAAATTCATAAATTCAATCTATCCAAAACTGATGTGTTAGACAGCTATTCTTAGGCAATTGAGTATTTCCTCCAATCAGAGACTATTACCTCTATCACGTCTGTAAATTCGCTTTTTGTCAGATTCTTTAACATAGTGTATCCAGTCGTCAACTTTTTAGGAAATTGCTGTTTGTTAAATAACATCTAATCTTGTATGTACAGTAATACCATATATTAGAAAAGAACAAATCCTTTCGGGCTAGTCCTGAGAAAATCGAGAATATCACGCATTAGTTTGATTAAACTATTTATTGATAGAAAAATGATACACAACATCAGGAATTTTGTTTCGAGATTAGATCAATCTTGAAACCAAATAGGTTGTCCGTTAACCAATGCCGAGCTGACTATATAAGGTGCATATCGCTCGCTTGCGACAACAACGTCATAACACAAAAAAATGTATTTTTGAGTTATCCATATAGACATATTCATTTTCAAATGCTGATTTTTTTGGCAAAAGTTTCATAAATGTAGCTAAAAAATTGATCGCTAGAGGCGCTAAATGTCCTAACGACATACATTAATATGAGAATGTTTTAATTGATTAAAATGGCTCTCCTGAAAAATAGCTTTTTCAATATTAAACTTACCCGATAATCATGTAGCTGTCAACTCCGTTGCCCGACAGAATTCTATGGAGGGATACGCCAGCTATCACAATGCTAGAAGGGGGTGTATTTACCAGCGCCACCTGTGGCCAGGTACTCAAGTACTTCTTGTTGACACCTCCTCAATTATTCCTCTGTCGTGCTTCCGGCAAGACATTCTGGGATACGCTTATGTTCTTGGAGTTTTTTCACGACTTTGGTGAAGTATTTCTCTTTGATTTCGGCTGTCGCTTTACTGGAAACTTCTATATTAGCTTAGTTAGCTTTTGGAATTAATTTGATTAATTTTGGTGACGAGAGAGTATGAACTCTCGTTCACCTTTCAATGGCCGACCCTTCCCTTAGACGGAAGTGTTGGTGTCTAAGAGAGTATAGACTCTCTTTCTTAAATTTGCTTAACAAAAGTTATAGATTTATTTTATATCTCTCCGCCTCTTATAGGCCTCCTCGATTAACTTCCTTTTATTATAAACTCATTAAAATTAATTTTTATATTTGTTTATATTCGACCTTCCTAATAGTAGACGGTCTTTTACCGAAGTTAATTAACTTTGAGCCCGTCATTTCGGTTTTACCTGTTAACATATTATGCCATTTTTAATGTTTTTGAAAGAATTTCTTTGATAGTCTCGTACTGTTTTCAAAGTTGAACTAACGTTTTGTTTTGTCTCTGCAGTTGTTGACGTTCAGAACGTTCAACTTGCACTCTATCGTTACGATAGAGAAAGAATGTTCACGGTTTCACGTTGCAGTAAGAGTAACCGTGTCTAGCGTTTTGTTCATTCTTTCTTAACTTAATGGTTTTGATCCTAATAAAGGAACTTTTCAGTTTTTTTCCTTTAACAATAATATGTTTTAACGATATATATGATTGGGCTCTTCTCTCAGGTTCTAAGTCAAGAGAGAGAGAGAGAGAGAGAGATAGAGACGGAGGGAGAAATAGGATAAACGTTTCATTCAAGCCTGCCAGGCGTACGAGTAATGTCGTTATCGTTTTTTTTGCTCTTCTCCCTAGTCTCTTTAGGGGAAGAAACTAAACGTTTCTAGAGTAATCTAGTGTTTAGTCTCTTTCCAACCACTGAATTATCTTTCATTAGATTTTTCTGTTACATTGTAATTCTGTTGTCGCAATTACTAACTTTGAGAAAGGATAGAATTGCGTATTTCAGGTACAAACCACTTAAAGTTTCGAGTTCAGTGAAATAAGTGCAAACAGAAATCAAAGTGATAAGTGATTAGTGCGTGAGGGTACTTTTGTGCGCGCCAGTCGTCCTCCCAGTCCGGGACCTCTTGCAAGCTCCCAAGCCCAGGGGAGAAGCAATGTCGAAGGGCATAAGGGTTCAGCAGGCCTTGATCGGCGCACAGAAGTATTCTCGGTGGTTGTGGGCGTGTCTTACCGAGACCGTCACTCCCACCCGCAGACGATTGAGCCCTTATTTTGCTCGTCTGCAGAAGAGATTAGGGGAGAAAATAAAGGCAGAGTAACGCTGGTCTCAGGTCTCAAGACTTCTTAAACGTTAAGTCCAGACCTATGCCAGACGTACGAAGTTAAAGTTCACAACCCGAATGCAGTCATTGGGTTAGCTCTGACTCTCCTCAGTCATCAGTTGATTACACTCCGACTAAGAGGAGTAAGGTTCTGCCACAACAGATCTCTGCTGTTAAGGCTTTACCTCAGCAGAACTTAGTGTCGTCCGACCCCAAGTTAACTCTACTGCACTCCATACAGTCACAACTTTCGGTCTTGATGCGTGAGTGACGGGCTGAGAGTGTTGCACCGCCTGCACTCCCTCCACCTGTTCTCGCTGCACCTGTGCTCTCCCAGCCTGCACCTGCTCCGCCTGTGCTCGCCCAGCCTGCACCTGCTCCGCCTGGTCGCAGCACCATCTGCCAGGCGTACGATGTTGTGAACTCTACTACAGTCCATGCAAGCACAGCTTTCGGACTTGATGAGTGAGTGTCGGGCTGAGAGTGTTGCTCCTCCGCCTCCGCCTACACTCCCTCCTCCTACACTCGCTCCGCCTGATCACAGTACCATCTGCCAGGCGTATGATGTTGTGGACTCTACTACAGTCCATGCAAGCACAGCTTTCGGACTTGATGCGTGAGTGTCGGGCTGAGAGTGTTGCACCTCCTGCACTCCCTCCACCTGTTCTCGCTGCACCTGTGCTCGCCCAGCCTGCACCTGCTCCGCCTGTGCTCGCCCAGCCTGCACCTGCTCCGCCTGGTCGCAGCACCATCTGCCAGGCGTACGATGTTGAACCACTTTCGGAGTTTGCTGTTCACAGTGTTGTTCAGCCTCAGCCTTCTTTAAGGCAACCCTTGCTTTGGGATCAGGAGAGTTACACTCTTCCTCCTCCTCCCCTTGCTGCTCCACCAGTGGTGCAACTCTCGGTTGGGGTACAACAACCTCTCCCCTCCGTGAGTCTGTCTGCTCAACCAGCGCTGCACCGAGTTCAACCCTCATCTAGGCAAGCTCATCTACACCATGCACTTGCGCCTCAGGAGCCTCAGCTTGCTAGAACTTTACCTTGTTCTGCGCAGCCTCAACCTTCTCATGCTCCACTCATCTCTCAGGAACAGGAACGGACTACTCCGCCTCCGTCCTCCGCTCAGCTGGTGCAATCCTTGGGTGCAACTCTTGCTAGGAGTCAACCTCCTTCACCCTTGCACCTGCCTTCTGCTCCGTCTGTTGTTCAGCCTATGCAGTCTGAACCTCAGGTTTTCCATCAAGTTGAGGAAACCTCTGTTGTTGTTCCAGCTCGTTCTGACTCTGCTGTTCAGCATACCATGGTTTAAACCCCATGCAAGCATGCATAAAGCACTCTAGCACTGGTCATGGAATTTCTGAGAAATGTTAAACGCCATGCACACGCTCTGCTTTCCTTTCAGCAGGCTCTGCTTACAGCAGGCTCTGCTTACTACATGCTCAGCATTCAGCATGCTCTGCATTCAGCATGCTCTGCATACAACATGCTCTGCATTCAGCATGCTCTGCTTTCAGCATGCTCTGCATTCAACATGCTCTACATACAGCATGCTCTGCATACAGCATACTCTGCATACATCATGCTCTGCATACCTTACCGCATGCTTCTCAGCACATCTTGGGTTGTTGCCAACTCACTAGACTGTCAAGCAGTTTCATAACGTTGCCTTCTAGTCTGCTGCTTTGCACCAGTGAACTCTCACTCAGAGAACTTAGCTTTTCTAGGATAAGGTCCCTGTAGATGAGAAAGTTCTTTTCTCCCTCCTTCTGATATTCCCTTGAGGACTCTGTCATTTGGAGGGAGCCTTTAGCTGCATAACCTCTTATGGACTTTTATTTAAGCATAACATGCTTACAGGGAAGGTAATGGTTACACTTCAGCCGCTAATCCCGTCTGTTACCACACCTGCTCCCATAGACCTTGAGCTGTGTTGCATGACATGCAGTCCAAGCTTAGTCCTTGTTAGAGGATTTTTTGTTTACGGAGTCAATGTGTCACGGGGAAGACGTTCAACAACCAACAGAAGGGACTTGTTGTGACGCAGTGCGGCAACCTCAGCAACCCGTTAAGGAGTTGTCTGTACGACCCAGACAGTCTAGACAGATTCGGGTTGTCACTGTACTTCCTCGCTTGCCCATGATTGACAGTTTACAGACTGTGCAGCAGTATCATGATCTTGTGTCCGGCTCCGTCAGACGACTGGCTTTTAAGAGCTCCCTCAAGTCGTCGCTGTCTGGAGATTTTCAAATGTACCTGGATCTGACCAAGGAACTGGGCCTCCTGGTCAATTTTGAGGAGTCTCAGCTCGTTCCATCCCAGACCATTGTCTCCTTGGGTATGGATCTTCAGAGTCGAGCTTTTCGGACTTGTCCGTCGGCCCCAAGGATCTTCCAAGCCCTAGAATGCATCCAGAGCATGCTGAGAAGGAACCGATGCTTAGTCAGGCAGTGGATGAGTCTAACAGGGACACTTTCATCGCTGGCCCTGTTCATCGAGTTAGGGAGACTCCACCTCCGCCCCCTTCAGTATCATCTAGCTGCTCACTGGATAAAGGACATGACGCTAGAGACGGGCTCAGTTCCTGTTTCCGAAGAGATGAGGTCTACTCTAACGTGGTGGAAGAACAGCATTCTTCTCAAGGAAGGTCTACCTTTGGCTGTTCAGACCTCCGACCACCGTCTCTTCTCGGACGCATCGGACACGGGCTGGGGTGCGACACTGGACGGACAGGAATGCTCGGGAACATGGAATCAGGAGCAAAGGACACTTCACATCTATTGCAAGGAGTTGTTGGCAGTTCATTTGGCCTTGATAAACTTCAAGTCCCTCCAGCTTAACAAGGTGGTGGAGGTGAACTCCGACTACACCACAGCCTTGGCTTACATCTCCAAGCAGGGAGGGACCCATTCGAGGAAGTTGTTCGAGATCGCAAGGGACCTCCTCATTTGGTCAAAAGATCGAAAGCTCACGCTGGTAACGAGGCTCATTCAGGGCGATATGAATGTCATGGCAGATCGCCTCAGCCGGAAGGGTCAGGTCTTCCCCACAGAGTGGACCCTTCACAAGAATGTTTGCAGCAGACTTTGGGCCCTGTGGGGTCAGCCAACCATAGATCTATTCGCTACCTCGATGACCAAGAGGCTCCTCTTGTTTTGTTCTCCGATTCCAGACCCAGCAGCAGTTCGCGTGGATGCCTTTCTGCTGGATTGGTCCCATCTCAACCTGTATGCATTCCCGCCGTTCAAGATTGTCAACAGGGTACTTCAGAAGTTCGCCTCTCACAAAGGGACACGGCTGACGTTGGTTGCTCCTCTCTGGCCCGCGAGAGAATGGTTCACTGAGGTACTGCAATGGCTGGTCGACGTTCCCAGGACTCTTCCTCCTAGAGTGGACCTTCTGCGTCAACCTCACGTAAAGAAGGTACACCCAACCTCCACGCTCTTCGTCTGACTGCCTTCAGACTATCGAAAGACTCTCAAGAGCTAGAGGCTTTTCGAAGGAGGCAGCCAGAGCGATTGCCAGAGCAAGGACGACATCCACTCTCAGAGTCTTTCAGTCTTAATGGGAAGTCTTCCGAAGCTGGTGCAAGGCCAATGCAGTTTTTCCTCAACCAGTACCAATGTAACCCAGATTGCTGACTTCCTGTTACATCTAAGGAACGTAAGATCCCTATCAGCTCCTACGATCAAGGGTTACAGAAGTTTGTTGGCAGCGGTTTTCCGCCACAGAGGCTTGGATCTTTCCTCCAACAAAGATCTACAGGACCTCCTTAGGTCTTTTGAGACCTCAAAGGAACGTCGGTTGTCCACTCCAGGCTGGAATCTAGACGTGGTCCTAAGGTTCCTAATGTCATCAGGATTTGAACCGCTCCAATCAGCCTCTTTTAAGGACCTCACATTAAAAACTCTTTTCCTCGTGTGCTTAGCAACAGGTAAAAGAGTAAGTGAGATCCACGCCTTCAGCAGGAACATAGGTTTCACATCTGAAACGGCTACATGTTCCTTGCAGCTCGGTTTTTTGGCTAAAAACGAGCTTCCTTCCCGTCCTTGGCCTAAGTCGTTCGAGATCCCAAGCCTGTCCAACATGGTGGGGAACGAACTGGAGAGAGTACTTTGCCCAGTTAGAGCTCTTAAGTACTATCTAAGAAGGTCAAAACCTTTACGAGGACAATCAGAAGCCTTATGGTGTGCTATCAAGAAGCCTTCTCTACCAATGTCTAAGAACTCAGTTTCTTACTACATCAGGCTTCTGATTAGAGAAGCAAATTCTCATCTGAAGGAAGAAGACCTTGCTTTGCTGAAGGTAAGGACACATGAAGTGAGAGCTGTGGCTACTTCAGTGGCCTTCAAACAGAACCGTTCTCTGCAGAGTGTTATGGATGCAACCTATTGGAGAAACAAGTCAGTGTTCGCATCATTCTATCTCAAAGATGTCCAGTCTCTTTACGAGTACTGCTACACCCTGGGTCCATTCGTAGCAACGAATGCAGTAGTAGGCGAGGGCTCAGCCACTACATTCCCATAATCCCATAACTTTTTAACCTTTCTCTTGAATACTTTTTATGGGTTGTACGGTCGGCTAAGAAGCCTTCCACATCCTTGTTGATTTGGCGGGTGGTCAATTCTTTCTTGAGAAGCGCCAAGGTTAAAGGTTGTGATGAGGTCCTTTAGTATGGGTTGCAGCCCTGTATACTTTAGCACCTTTGAGTTGATTCAGCCTCCCAAGAGGAACGCTGCGCTCAGTAAGGAAGACGATCTTATTAAAGGCAGAGTAACGGTTCAAGTCGTCTTCCTTACCAGGTACTTATTATTTCATTGTTATTGTGGATAACTGATTATATGAAATATGGGATACTTAGCTATCCTTTAATCTTGTACACTGGTTTTCACCCACCCCCCTGGGTGTGAATCAGCTACATGATTATCGGGTAAGTTTAATATTGAAAAATGTTATTTTTATTAATAAAATAAATTTTTGAATATACTTACCCGATAATCATGATTTAATCGACCCTCCCTTCCTCCCCATAGAGAACCAGTGGACCGAGGAATAATTGAGGAGGTGTCAACAAGAAGTACTTGAGTACCTGGCCACAGGTGGCGCTGGTAAATACACCCCCTTCTAGTATTGTGATAGCTGGCGTATCCCTCCATAGAATTCTGTCGGGCAACGGAGTTGACAGCTACATGATTATCGGGTAAGTATATTCAAAAATTTATTTTATTAATAAAAATAACATATTTTTGAGTTATGACGACATTGTCGCAAACGAGCGATATATTTCCCCTTATTGGCATCGCCAATTCAGAAACAAAATCATGCTAAAAGTAACCACATTAATGTCCTATTTATGAAAATAAACTAAAACTGGTTGATAAAAATATGTCCTAGCAATGAGTACTCCCTGTTCATTTTCTTTCTTGTTATCACAGTTCGAAAGAAGATCCTAGTTATAGTTTTCTATGTTCAGGATAAGTTTTTCGTCTGATATTACAACTTAGGGATTTTTATCACATGGCACTTTTGTCTTCAGATCAATACAGTAATTTGTTTAAAGACCAAGAATGATTGTTGCAAGATTATCAGGGCCATTTGGTTTTTGTTTACCCTCTCTAAACATACTGTACTTGTATTTCAGGCATACCAGCTTCCACTTATTTGACTTTGCCTAGTCCTGTTAACCCTTTTACCCCCAAAGGACGTACTGGTACGTTTCACAAAACTCATCCCTTTACCCACATGGACGTACCGGTACGTCCTTGCAAAAAAATGCTATAGAAATTTATTTTTTCATATTTTTGATAGTTTTTAAAAAAAAAACTCAGGCATTTTCCAAGAGAATGAGACCAACCTGACCTCTCTATGTCAAAAATTAAGGCTGTTAGAGCAATTTAAAAAAGATATACTGCAAAATGTGCTGGGAAAAAAATAACCCCCTGGGGGTTAAGGGCTGGAAATTTCCAAATAGCCTGGGGGTAAAAGGGTTAATATCAGTTTTGAATTCTTTTTTTGTTGTGAAGGTTTACTGTACTTATGTGTACAGTGTATATTTGTGTGTAATATTATATGTTTGCATATGCCTTTTTGAATAAACATGGAAATACGCACACAAATGTCGGTGAATGGTTGTGGTATGAGTATGTCTCCCAGGAATTGGTTGATATTGGGAAATTCCTTAGTGAAGCAATTTCCTAGATATTAAGAGTGAGTTGAGCACATCTTATGAGGGTTTGTAATTTTCGTACAGTATTTAAAAGGTGTGATAATTATCTTATCTCTATGAAAACATTAGCATACACATATTCATTTCTGGGTACGTGTGATTGTAAGTGTTTGTATACTTGCACTCGTATGTCGAACACATCTTATAAGGGTTTGTTATTTTCGTACAGTATTTAAAAGGTGTGATAATTATCTTATCTCTATGAAAACATTAGCGTACACATATTCATTTCTGGGTACGTGTGATTGTAAGTGTTTGTATACTTGCACTCGTATGTATGTTAATGTATACGTACAATATTACCAGGTATGTATGTACATAAGGTTCGGGTCAAGCGATTTGCTATAAACTCCTCATGTATCATTTTAAGTTGATGCATTTTGACACCTTTAATTTGAGCTTGGAACGGTTTTGGTATCAGTGCTGCCTAGTCCTTGCATACTTGCATTTAATACCGCATGAGGTGCATGTGCAACGGAATGTACGTTCAGATATAGACCTTATACATTACTGTTCATACATAATCCAGTTCTTTCAAATATTGTAGATTAGCCTTTTACTTCAGATTTATTTAGTTGGAATCATTAGAAACTGAATGATTCTTTACAAATTAGATATGTGGATGTTGTTTAAAAAGCCAGATATTTTACTTTCTCTAAAGGTTTTGTTTTGTATGGGGTGTTATTTCAGAAAAGGATTATTGAATCAGTCCTCATATTGTCAAATTTCATGTCCGATGAAAGTACTTTACTTAGGAAAAATAATGTTATCCACATTATATATATTTATATATATATATATATATATATATATATATATTTATATTTATATATATATATATATATATATATATATATATATATATATATATATATATATATATATATATATATATATATATATATATATATATATATATATATATATATATATATGTATATATATATATATATTTATATGTATATATATATATAGATATATATATATATATATATATATATATATATATATATATATATATATATATATATATATATATATAGTATATATATAAATTGGATATTATAATATCATATAATTTATTACACCTTTACTGGAATTCAAAATGTAAGTTATTTGGTAAACAAGCAATTAAAGATGCACAAAGACCTGGAATAGAGGCAAGGTATTAGATTTGATTTTTTTCAACACTTGAACCCATGCTATAGTATATACACCTACCAAAGTTTGTCAACCTTTACATGAAAATATTTTCGAGAGACTAACTGTACATTGCGTGTTGGCAAGTACCACAGTTAAGGTTCATGGTCATATTCAACAGATAGTTGTACAGAAATCAATAATGATGCTCCTACTTTGAGGGAAATGAAACAAATGTTCTGGAAATATAGTAAGAATATTTCTATAATGCATTAACCCTTTTACCCCCAAAGGACGTACTGGTACGTTTCACAAAACTCATCCCTTTACCCCCATGGACGTACCGGTACGTCCTTGCAAAAAAATGCAATAGAAATTTTTTTTTTCCATATTTTTGATAATTTTTTGAGAAAATTCAGGCATTTTCCAGGAGAATGAGACCAACTTGACCTCTCTATGTCAAAAATTAAGGCTGTTATAGTAATTTAAAAAAAATATACTGCAAAAATGTGCTGGAGAAAAAATAACCCCTTGGGGGTTAAGGGTTGGAAATTTCCAAACAGCCTGGGGTTAAAAGGGTTAATCAAACCGAGTGTTAGTACCATAATGTAATCCAGTGAGCGTTATATGATGTCACATGCCAGCACAAATTTAAAATAGAGCCACATATATGTTATATATAATATAAATAAGATATTGTACTGTATTATACTCCTATAGTCCATTTCTTTTATCGAGGCATATTTGTACTGACTCGCAGGGGTGCCCTTTTAGCTGGGAAAAGTTTCCTGATAGCTGATTGGTTGGACAAGATAATTCTAACCAATCAGCGATCAGGAAACTTTTTCGAGCTAAAAGGGCACCCCTGCGAGTCGGTGCAAATATGCCTCGATAAAAGAAATGAACTATAGTTAGTAAGCCACTGAGATACATCATGTAAGATATTATAGGAGTTTTACTAAAACCAATGTTTTTCCAATTCACAAATCACAATGTTTTTCTATGGGTGCATCCACACTACTAGGCATTGCTCATCAGGCAAAGAATGTTGCAAGAACATTATGGGTGGCAGGAATGAGCTACGATAACATCAGCAGCTTTTGTAAAAACCAAAGGATCTAACATAAACAGTGCTACACCATCTAGCTTAGCCTTATAGTCTTCACTTATTCACAGGGCAAATAGTTGCGAGCAGAGTTGAACGTCTCATGTTTACACACAAGTACTGTACTCTACTCATTCATACTTTGGGCTCAGAAGTAAGGTTGTAATCCAATCCAATCCCATTGCCATGGTGAGAATCAAGATTAAAATTAAAAGGAGGTTAAAGAAAAAGACATTGAAACACTATGATATCTACACTTAACCCTTTTACCCCCAAAGGACGTACTGGTACGTTTCACAAAACTCATCCCTTTACCCCCATGGACGTACCAGTACGTCCTTGCAAAAAAATGCTATAAAAATTTTTTTTTTCATATTTTTAATAATTTTTTGAGAAAATTCCTGCATTTTCTAAGAGAATGAGACCAACCTGACCTCTCCATGACAAAAATTAAGCCTGTTAGAGCAATTTAAAAAATATATACTGCAAAATGTGCTGGGGAAAAAATAACCCCTTGCGGATTAAGGGTTGGAAATTTCCAAAGAGCCTGGGGGTAAAAGCGTTAAGAAGAACTGCAAGGGAAACCTTAGCAACAATTTTAAATGTACATGCTAATAACATTTTATGTAGGACTAGACCATAAATTAACAGCCAGATGTCACAGAGTAAACCTTACTTTTGAAATTGTGTCCCTGCTAGTGTCGTTTTGTACCCGACCTACAAACACTCGGAATGGTAGTGAGGTGGTTTGTCAATTATGATCTCGATTGTGACATCATCTCTGCTCATTGTTGCTCCCATTTTTCTGTTAATGAGATTTGCCTATCGGACAGCACAAACTCAATAGATACCATAGCTACCAATTGTAATTTTTTTTATGCTATTCAGAAAGATTCTTGTTTGAAATGTATACTGGAAAGTTTTCCATATATACAAAAACAATAGCTCTTAAGTAGACCATTTTGAAATGGGTAAAATGTTGAAGCTATTGCTTATACTATTGTATGATATAAATTCTAGCTTGTTGATTTGTTAAAGTAGTTAAAATTATTCATTCTTTCAGAGTTGTTTATTTTTTGCTATTTTTATCTACATATGACAGGCTTTCATTAAATTTCTTCATGTTGTTAAGGCAGATAGTTTGAATTTACTGAAAAGTATTTGAAATATCAGTAGTGGGATGAAGAATGGCACCTCGTAGTAATGGGGGATGTTGAGGAAGGAGAAGACTAATTGGTAAGGGACCTCTGATAGTGGTTTTAACACGCTCCAGTTACTATACCGACACCTTATAAGGGTGAGCGAGCTGGATATATTCCTGGCATATCATGCAACTTTTTTCTCTGGTATATTTAGTAGTATTTATACCTTAGAAATGGTGCTATAAGGAGCATTTCACCGAGCGACACAAGTCCCTTGCCCAGAAATAGATTTTTCCTTCGTCAAAATTACTTTTTAAGGATGTGAATACTTAATGTTTGTCAATTTGAGGATTGAAGTTCTGTAACCATGTTTCATACCGAAATACTTTAGATTGAATTTGGTCTTGAGTGTTTTTCCATTTGGGGGAATTTCTGGCTTAGAACAACATTTCACTAGAATGATTACATGATCTAAACTATAATAGTTTATAGGTATTATCTAATAGGCCCATAAACTGTTTTGCAGATTCTTTTCTTACTGTTATTTTGAATTGACTTCTTACCAAAATGAATCTTGATTTCTTATGTACGTACATTTATATTTCCATAATGAGAAGTGAGTTGATCGAGCCTAATATGCTTATGGTAATTTATGAATTTTGTAGTTCTGCTTATCATACAATAGATTGTCTTTTATTATATGAAATAAAAATTATATATTTCAGCATCGGTACAGTAGAGGACTGTTTGTAACTGCATTAGTCTTAGCAACCTATTGCATCATAATTTCTCTGGCGACATCCTTTATTAAGTAGATGTTCTGATGATTGTATATATAAATGGAAGTTGTACACTAGCATTTTATTAAAGACTTAAATACATTTTACCTCCTAGTAAGTAACTAGTTAATATTTAGGCACATGATATTGGTAAAAGAGTATTGAATTTTTATATGATATGACTTGGTTTTATAATAGTATCATTATTAAGGCAATTTCATTGTATTAGGGTATTCAAGACAAATAATATTTGCTATATTTGTGTGTACATTTTCGACTTTTAAGAAGTTCGATATAAAACTTTAATATGTTAAAATTATCTATAATTTCAGAGTCATGAGATGTGCTGAAACATGCCTTATGCAGAAAAGCATCATCATATATTGAAAGAAATATATTGCAAATGTTTTTTATATCAATTCTTTAGTATTAGTAAAAGTTTTTTCCTCACGGCACTGATTGCAGCACTTTTGATAAAAGTTTGCTGCACTATTTAAAAGTTTAGATATTGCTAAAATAAGCATTCTCAAGCACACTGCAGCTTACTTGAGTTGCTTCTTACGTGTATTGATTTTTTGTGTATGTGTATTATTGCATAAAATGACTTTGATTGCTTAGAGCATAACTATACTCAATTTTTTTTAATGAGGCACATTTGCACTGACTCGGAGCGTTGCCCTTTTAGCGCGGGAAAGTTTCCTGCTATATGATTGGTTAGAATTATCTTGTCCAACCAATCAGCGATCAGGAAACTTTTCCGAGCTAAAAGGGCACCCCTGCGAGTCGGTGCAAATCTGCCTCGCTAAAAAGAATTGACCGTAGATGGTTCTTTCATTATATTCACATGTCTTAGTACTTTTCAAGATTGTTGTCTTCGGCAGTCTGTTGTTCATGATGGACTTGCCAGTTGTCATGGTTGTCAGTAAGCAGTTTTGTATATTGTCAAATATTTCAAATATATTTAGCCTCCTGGCTAGTACAGTGGTAACGTGTTTGCCTCGCATTTGCGTGGCAAGAGATCGATCCCCGCCCAGGGCCGTGAGTTTAAGCTGTTTACTGGGGAGGCTACTGCTGTGGTAGGGCACCACAGTGGGGGGTTGGGCTTGCCCGGCTGACGTTCTTGTGAGCATCTATTCTGATGGAACTGGAACTGAAACCAGACACCTTTAGCCTCTAACCTTTGACAATGGGGTACGTTGCCATTAGCGAGTGAAAATCCGCATTAATTACCGTGTGCTAAGTGACCTTCCCAGGGAGATGTATGATAAATGCAAATTTGATTAAAGAATACCCATCTATAAGTTTAGTGCAGATACTATCATCCACAGTTTACATCTTGATCTGAATCCAAACGCCAAAGTTTTGAACTTTAGTGTAAAGTAATTTCTATTTTGCCTTTCATATAATTTAATTTCCCCCTTTAATTCTTAAAAACGTAAATGTGAATTCCATCGTAGTGCCGAGTGTATGTATGAAATTTGGTAACTACCTTAATGGTAGCCTACTTGTATAGGCAGTTGTGCCAAGTAACAAAACAAAAAACCCCAACAATTTGCTGTTGAGTATAGAGCAATTACTGTACTACTGTACTTCAAAATTATTCCTAATTTGACCATTAGTAGTTGCACTACTAAATTATTCAGACTGCTTCACATTACTTGTTAACCATTCCTTTTTCAACTCCCATCCCCATCATAATTAATCTTTAGATAGTGACCGCTATGCAATTTTGAATATTTTTATGGCCACCTCTAACCATGAAAGAGGGCAAGACTTGAATCCTGCTTCACTGATTGAATTAAACTTTAGTCCATTTCTTTTAGCGTGGCATATTTGCACCGACTCGCAGCGGTGCCCTTTTAGCTCGGAAAAGTTTTCTGATCGCTGATTGGTTGGACAAGATAATTTTAACCAATCAGCGATCAGGAAACTTTTCTGAGCTAAAAGGACACCGTTGCGAGTCGGTGCAAATCTGCCTCGCTAAAAGAAATGGACTATAGGTAATGCGGTTGAGGGACGTAAAAATCTGATGTTAATTATTGCTTTTTGCACTTACTCTGACTATGGTGGACTTGATAATCTTAAAGGCATTATGAGTGTTGCATATACCTCGGTATAAGCCCTACGGCGGCTTATAAGAAAGTTTCATTTGTCCTCAAATTATAGCTTTGTGGTAATCATGAGAAAATGTATGGATAAGTTTTTGGAGGGTCTTTCGTAATTAAGAAAGGAAACCATACTACTTTATATCTGAGTGATGTATTTACTCCTGATCATCAAAAACATTATTTCAATTAATCTTCTCAAAATTATTCAATTGTTCCATCGACAAGATAACTAAAATTCTGAATAATTGCGATTTTCTAAATGTTTAAATTTGAATGGCAGAGATGAAACCTGTGAAAGCTAGATATCCAGAATTGTGTTTCTGATTAAACTGATCTACAGTAGTAATGATGATGATCTTGGTATTGAACTGATCTCTCATTGATGATAGCACAAACAATTACCAGTTTTGGACTGCTTAATGTGGTCGAGTAAGGAGAAATGTTCTATAGTCCATTTCTTTTATCGAGGCAGATTTGCACCGACTCGCAGCGGTGCCCTTTTAGCTCGGAAAATTTTCATGATCGCTGATTGGTTAGAATTATCTCGTCCAACCAATCAGCGATCGGGAAACTTTTCCGAGCCAAAAGAGCACCGCTGCGAGTCGGTGCAAATCTGCATCGCTAGAAGAAATTGACTATAGTCAAACTTTGTCTCTAGTTGTGAGTCCTGTCTCAATGGAATGATGATCTTATGGCACTTAATTCTTCTTATTATTAATATGCTGATCTGTCGACCAAGAATCCCACTTATTAATTGGACTAAAATTGACTATGGAAGAAAGGTCAAGTTGAAGGAGTTGAACACCAGACCTGATAGAATTGAAAACTGTGAAGGATGGAGAACAAAAGGGGGAAAATTCTGGACAACAATATCATGTACAGGAACTGCTTATTGACAATGAAACTAAATTTTCTAAACCTCTAGGGAAGAACCATCTATACTATTGAAACACTGTGATGCCATTTCATCTGAATGACATCAGGGGGTGCTGCAGGGTATGTGCTTAAAATCAAGATATCAAGTTATATTACAATAATAAAGAAGAAATACAGAATATTGAGTAGAATTTGACTTGATTATGCTGTAGTCATTTAGCACTATTGTCCTTAATGTAGACTTGACTTAACAATCTAGACATTGAATTTTATTTCTTTGAGTAAAGTAGGCTTTTAAGATCAATCAGCTAGTAATTCGAGGCACAGTTATTAGGCTTCAATGATTTCTGTTCTGTGCAGATACTTCAGTATTAAGGCTGAGATATTATTCCAGGTTGGAAACCCCTTATGTGTCAGATAGAGGAATGTGATGGTGATGGTACTTCAGAGGCGGTCAAAGTTTGTTTTGACCATGCTGTCTGTCTGGGAGCATGTCCAGATAATCCACCACCTTTGTATTTGTGTCTTGACTGTGCTGAAGACATCAGGAGACAACACAGCACTATTGAATTTTTTGATATACTCATGCCTATGACACAAGTGTCGGCTACTTGCGAGAATAAGGTATACAGTACAAAGTTTTCTTTCATGATTTTTAGGTCCTTTGGTTAGTAAACGGATGAGTTATCAAGTTATCAAACAGAGAATCTTTTTAAGTTTTTAAATATATTTATTCAGTTTTAGAAAGGATAATTGAGAATTTTTGCCGTCTATTGTGTTCACACATATTTCTTTTATAGAACTGCAGGTCCTCAGAGAAAAATGCCATAGCTACATGCTATAGCATGGAGTGTGCAAGCTACAACAGCAATCGGCCTATCCGCTACTGTAGCCAGTGCAATAATATCAGGCACAACAACAGACGTGGAACGGATCATATTGTACACACTACCATGGGGTCACCGTGGTTAATGGAGCCGCAGATGCAGAACTTCACTATTGAAGCCATTGTTAGGTAATTAAAGTAAACAATAAGCATTAATTAGGGGGTGGTATTCTTTTGGCTGTTTTATGCACATTTTTTTATAGTAATTTATTTCCTTCCATTCTTGAATACTTGGAATTTTATTTCTCGTAAGTACCTTATATTGTAATAGAATTGTTATATGGTAAGTACCATATAATCTTGATATTTTAATCCAGTAAGACAGAATTTAGTAATAATTATGAACTTTTATAGAGTTTCTAGTATGCATGACATTACCGTCACTTTTAGGTTTACTTTTACATAGAGAAGCAAAGTAATTACTTTCCAAAAGTCTTCATTTCCCCATAGGAGGGTAGTTTGTATTGTAAGGATAGTGAGATGAGCTTTCACCAACGACAACTGACAGTTTATTCAAACATACGTGGGAATATAATACAGGGTGCGGATGGAAGAGTAGCATGCGCGCAGGCGCCAATTCGGCTTGAACTAACCGCCAAAATATGTGTGTTTTTTCACACGTACAAATACTTGAATTACAAGTCAATAGAAATAGGTAATGAAATAATAAATACATGAAATTGTAGCTCTGAGGGAGCGGAATAAATATATACAGTTAGCCACAGTGTGGCGAAAGGAAAATTTAAATAAAATAGAGAATTCGGTGAAATTGCTGGATGACGGAGGGAGTGATGTCCTTACAGTATTTGACATTGTACTGTAGGCCTTACTTATGGGCTTTGCAGCTCCTAGCTACATTCACTTTTTAGCCGTCAACTATTCCTCAATTCCTGCTTCCTATCTAACATCTTGGTGTCCAACGTTTTAGCTTTTGCAACTAGGGAGTTTTTCCTCCAGTTGTACATGAGTGCTCATTGGCTTTCCAGGCACCAGCACCGGGCCTTGTGATTCATTCACAAATCAAAATTCAAATAAGCCTATACGTCCTATAGTCCATTTCTTTTAGCGAGTCATATTTACACCGACTCGCAGCGGTGCCCTTTTAGCTCGGAAAAGTTTCCTGATCGCTGATTGGTTGGACAAGATAATTCTAACCAATCAGCGATCAGGAAACTTTTCCGAGCTAAAAGGGCACCGCTGCGAGTCGGTGCAAATATGACTCTCTAAAAGAAATGGACTATAGTATCTGATCCATGGTTAAAATACTTATACGTATTAATTAGATAATGGGAAAGATCTCCCAAATTGGGCTAGTTCTAGTATCGCCTGCAGATTATAAGTTGTCGTTTCATTTTTTGGTCTGCCTGTGTACAGATACCTTTACGTAGCTCTTGTTTTGACTTGGTTTATCTTGAGATATTGTGGCAGCATTTCTTCCTCCTTTACTTGAATTCTTAGCAGTATGCTACTATTGTACTGTTCTTATAGTTGTGAAAAATGAAAATGTAAATTGTTGATAATAAGGAGGGCGAAGGGAGTGGGGAAGGCTGGGGCAGTTTTTGGTGCCGATGAAGAGACTTGCACTTACCACATACAGTTATTACTGTAGTAATACCTGAGAGTTAGGTTTGATTTCTCTTTTGGTATTGGGAACTTTGTCTTGCTACTTGGACCAATAATAAACCTGACATCTTCACAAACAAAATAACACAGAGCTACGAAAAACACGTCCGAACGTTCACGGGTGCTAACAAGGAATGATGGGAGAAGGATAGGTAGTGGTGGTGGGGGGGGGGGGGGCAGTAGCTGTAGTGAACGACACCTCGTAGTAACGGGGGATTTTGAGGAGGGAGAAGTCTAATTGGAAAGGGATCCCTGGTAGTGGTATCACTCACCCCAGTTTTAATACCGACACCCTTCAGGGGTGAGCGAGCTGGATATATTCCTAGCATTCCATGCAACTTTTTTCTCTGGTATATTTAGCAGTATTTATACCTTTGAAATGGTGCTTTAAGGAGCATTTCACTGGGCGACACAGGTTCCTCGCCCAGAAATAAAGACTTTAGGACAGTGATAGGTTTGATTATGAAACATTAATTCTTATATTCCTGTTGCATAACCTCTCAACATTTCCGAGTAGCAGTGGAGTGATATGATAGACAGTGTAATGTTTTCCAATTAATAATATCTTATGGCTTTCACAGTTTACTAAACGAGGCACAGCCATTTGGAGACAAGACCAAGAGCAAAGATCACGACCGCCTCAATAGAGCGGGTCTCTTGGATGATGATCAGGTATGTGTTTTTATTTCTTAACCCTTTTACCCCCAAAAGGACGTACTGGTACGTTTCACAAAACTCATCCCTTTACCCCCATGGACGTACCGGTACGTCCTTGCAAAAAATGCTATTTAAATTTTTTTTGCATATTTTTGATAATTTTTTGAGAAACTTCAGGCATTTTCCAAGAAAATGAGACCAACCTGACCTCTCTATGACAAAAATTAAGGCTGTTAGAGCAATTTAAAAAATATATACTGCAAAATGTGCTTGAAAAAAAATAACCCCATGGGGGTTAAGGGTTGGAAATTTCCAAATAGCCTGGGGGTAAAATGGTTAAATAGTGGTTCATTTCATTATTATTTGAAATATGATTATTTTCTGGAAAATGTAACCTCTCTATATCATCATTGTTTATCTGTCTCATCCAATCTAGTTCTTCTTTTGATCTGGTTGAAAAGGCATTTTGATTTTTACATTCTAATATTTTTAGACAACAAGTTAATAGATTTTGAAGTGTCCTAATAGTGTGCACTGAAACTTTCAATTATTGCAGTGTCTCTGTATTATTATTTTACATTAAACAAACTGCAACTAGACATAATTTACTTAGTATGCATCCTTCTCACTTAGTATGCTACTGTACTTGAGTAATAGTTCATGAAAATTATATTTGTATTGGTTTGTAAAATATTCACTTTACTATATACTTTTCAGTAATAACACCTTATGTTTCTATTAGCCTGTTTCTTACATGACAGATGAATTGATTTGAATAATATGTAAATTTTCATTCTATATACTTTTCAGCCCGAAGGTTTAAACGCTGAAGAATCTCGTTCTCTTAGCCGCTACGGGATCTGGCTAATTGTAGGACTGTGTGCACCTACCCCAGACACACCAGTGGAAATGCTAGGGCGTCTTATTGCAGCGATGTGTCACTGGTTTAATGCCACGCAGTATCTTCCAGATGGTTAGTTTAAATAGAACTTAATTAACTGTCTGTGACTAAATGATAGGAAGAGAGGATAAGTGCTATATATATGTTTATGCTCTAGAAACAAAGCTCAGATTTATGCGATGATGCTATGAAAAGGAGTGACGTAGTTGGCGTGGGTTAAGATGGTGGTAGTAGCATTCAGTGGTGGGTGTTGAACGGCACCTCGCTGTAACGGGGATATTGAGGAGGATATATCTAAATGGCGCGGGACCTCTGGTTGTGATTTATCACGCCCCAGTATTATACCGACACCTTATATAGGTGAGCGAGCTGGGTTCAACCCTGGCATTCCTATGCAACTTTTTTCTCTGGTAATTCATAGCAGTTATATACCTTAGAAATGATGCAAAAGGAGCATTTCACTGGGCGGCACAGGTCTCTCGCCCAGAAATAGGTTTTTCCTTCGTCAAAATCCCTTTTTTAATACGATAAAAAAAGGGATAAAAAAAATTAATCTTGGAGAATTTGGATATGAAAAGGGATGGTTTCCTGGGCTCAAAATGTTTGCATGTTGTATGCGCAGATAGTGAAGTTTGACGAATTCATTTCTCTTGGATTAAGTATTGAAACATTTCGTAAGAGTAATGTTGGAAATATAGAAAGGAAAGGTAAAAGAAAAAGGGGTTTGTGTAGATTCACAGCTTTAGCTTAAACACTGATTAGAATCGCCATTGAAAATAAGGCAAACTTCTGGTTCACAGTGGAATGCGATGCAGCAAATAGGCTTTTGGAAATTCTAAGGGCGTACTTCCCTGTATTGTACGTAAGGCCTCCAACTTGCAAACATTCTGATTACAAACATTCAGAGATACTATCACAATTCCAGTGGAAAATTGCAAAGAGAAGATGAAGAAATACTGGGTAGTTTGTAGCGCTACGGCCAAGCGTCCTAATTTGCTTATTATCGCTCCGACTGTTTTATCTTGTATAGAATAAAAACGTTTGGAAATGGTCTACGGATCTTAGATATGTTGTGTAAGGGGGGTCCAGGGGGGCGCAGTCCCCTTGGGTAAGGACACTGCTTTTAGCATATGTTAGGTGGGTTTTTTAAGTTAGCTTCTCCTGTCGTACTCGTAGGTAAGGAAACTGTTGTGTAAGGGGGGGGGGGGGGGTCCGGGGGAGCGAAACCCCCCTGGGTAAGGATACGGCTATTAGCATAGGTTAGGTGGGTTTTTTAAGTTAGCTTTTTCCGCCAAAATCGTTTTAGAACGACAGCCACAGTTCAGAATATTCCCGTTTTCTACGGGATCTGGCCGTCACCCTACAAAGGCTCCAAAATACTGAAATAAAACTATTATATCGTTTATTACAGTAAGAAAATCGTCACTTGTAATAATCTGATATCTATTTCATATGAAACCAGACTATTTATTGACTTTTGTTGCTGGAAATCATAGGCATGGGATTCAGGTCAGGCCAAAATATTACAAAATTAGACTTAAAAACTGCTTCATGGAACCTATTGAGTTTGCAAGTTGAGAGCCTTCTGTCCTGTAGTATTCAATAAAATGTAAATGATAGCTTCTTTTTAATCAATTATCTTGTAACAAGGTTTTGGGTGGATGGATGGAGGGAAGAAAGCTCTGGGTGATAGTAGGATAGATGTGAGAGAGGCAAGAGAGCGTGCTAGAAATAGGAATGAATGGCGAGCGATTGTGACGCAGTTCCGGTAGGCCCTGCTGCTACCTCCGATGCCTTAGATGACCGCGGAGGTAGCAGCAGTAGGGGATTCAGCATTATGAAGCTTCATCTGTGGTGGATAATGTGGGAGGGTGGGCTGTGGCACCCTAGCAGTACCAGCTGAACTCGGTTGAGTCCCTGGTTAGGCTGAAGGAACGTAGAGAGTAGAGGTCCCCTTTTTTATTTTGTTTCATTTGTTGATGTCGGCTACCCCCCAAAATTTGGGGAAGTGCCTTGGTATATATATATATCTTGTAACAAGTGAAAAATCACTTACATCACACACTTATCTTCTCTTTTAAGATCAACATGGAACAGCAATTGAGAGGCTGAAGTCGGAAAATATCCACAATTGGCTTCAAGAAGTTTGCAAGACACATTTCGATGTATTTGTTTCTTGTCTTCTTCCACATCCAGTTGAATATGCTCGTGTTGGGGGTCACTGGTGAGTTTCTTATGATCTGTATTTAGATGAAGTATACAATTTAACCCTTTTACCCCCAAAGGACGTACTGGTACGTTTCACAAAACTCATCCCCTTACCCCCATGGACGTACCGGTACGTCCTTGCAAAAAAATGCTATAAATTTTTTTTTTTCATATTTTTGATAATTTTTTGAGAAAATTCAGGCATTTTCCAAGAGAATGAGACCAACCTGACCTCTCTATGACAAAAATTAAGGCTGTTGGAGCAATTTAAAAAAATATACTGCAAAATGTGCTGGGGAAAAAATAACCCCTTGGGGGTTAAGGGTTGGAAATTTCCAAAGAGCCTGGGGGTAAAAGGGTTAAGAATTAGTTATAGTATAAACGTAGTAACATATACAGTACGCTACTTCTCAGCAGACAATATTATTGAATTGAGGAAAGTTTACCGTTATGTTGTTACTACAGTATTATTATTATATACCATTATAGTTATTATTGTATTAATATGATTATTTTCATTACATATTATTATCAATAGTTTGATTATCATTATTATGAGTACTGACTCAAAAACCTAACTGGATCATTTTCATCATCATAATCCTCATCTTCTCCAATGCTTATTGATGCAAAGGGCCCTGAGGTTTTAATTCAATACTTCTCAATTCATCATCATCTTCAAGCTTCATAGTCCTCAGCCATGTATGCCTGGGTCTTCCAACTCTTCTAGTGCCTTGTGGAGCCCAGTTGAAAGTTTGGTGAACTGATCTCTTTTGGGGAGTGCAAAGAGCATGCCCAAACTATCTACATCTACCCCTCACCATGATCTCATCCACATATGGCACTCGAGTAATCTCTCTTATAGTTTTATTTCTGATCCTTTTTAGTTCCTGTATATTAGCTTTATATTAGCATTGTTCATACTTTTTAAATGATTTTGAATTACCAGTACAATCCAAATTCGGCTAAATCCCTCGTCAGGCTGGGAGGAGTGGAGTGAGGAAGGTCCCCTTTTGTTCATTTGTTTGATGTTAGCTACCCCCCCAAAAATGGGGGAAGTGAAGTGCCTTGGTAAATAGATAGATGCTTTTGTTATTAACTTTGTCATTATCCTTGGAATGTTTTATTTTCAGGGACACATTAGCAACTCGAACTGACCATATAAAGGAAGGCTTCAACCGCTTGTTTTGCCTGGTCCCGTACGAATTGGTGACAGTGCAGGTATGGGATCGTGTTATGCCCCATTGGATGGAAGCCATTCACAATGAAATACCAGAGGAAGAATTAGCTGAAATGAAAATCACATTGAGGTTAGTATTTGGGAAGAATAATATATTTTCAGAACAATGACATTTAAATAAATTTTTCCTATATAAACTATGAAAACTTTAACAAAAAAAAAGAGGAAGAGAAACGAGAAAGATTAGTGTTCCCGAATGTACCCTCAAGCAAGAGAACTCTAACCCAAGACAGTGGAAGACCATGGTATAGAGGCTATGGAACAACTCAAGACTAGAGAAAAATTGTTTTATTTTGGAGTGTCCTTCTCCTAGAAGAGCTGCTTACCATAGCTAAAGAGTCTCTTCTACCCTTACCAAGAGGAAAGTAGCCACTGGACAATTACAGTGCAGTAGTCAACCCCTTGGGTGAAGAAGAATTGTTGGGTAATCTCAGTGTCGTCAGGTGAATGAGGACAGAGTAGAATCTGTAAAGAATAGGCCAGACTATTCGGTGTATGTGTCAGCAAAGGGAAAGTGAACCGTGACTAAAGAGAAGGATCCAATGCAGTACTGTCTGGCCAGTCAAAGGACCACATAACTCTCTAGTGGTAGTATCTCAACGGGTGGCTGGTGCCCTGGCCAACCTACTACTTTGTTGCTGCCTGATGGCCTAAGCTACATGATATTCTAATCTATTAGCATCTTAAGCGCAGAATGCAGGATGTATTCGTCGATCTTTGCCAAGAAGTGCCCACAGTCGCAACTCCAAGGCTACTACTTAGCCTTGAGCCTTGTGTTCAAACTTTAAAGCATAAACCTTGTGGGAGCAGTATTTCTAACCCCAAGACCTCAGGCCCCTTATCTATGCCTTGTATTAGCCTTTGATAAAATTATCAGACAGCTCTTACTCTCAAGACTGTTTATTTGCTAGTAGTACCTTTGGTGAAGAGATTTGGCAAGTTGCATGGACACACTTATTTTACCTAGAAGGTTCGAAGAAGGTCTCTAGGAGCCTTATGTATATTTTTTAAATTGTATTTACTACTGTTATTAGTTACTATAAATTTCCTATCATATTTTATGTTTTTGAACTGATATTTGAACCTTTTTTTCAAAATGATTTTTTTTTTCAGCAAATTGCTGGATGCAGACATGAGCCCTCTTGGCTTCGATGCCAATCAGATGTACAAATTTATAAGTGTGCGCTTTGTCAACACTTCCGCATCAGTGCAGGAGCAGACATTGTCTTGGCTTCAGGTAATATTTGATTGAAGTTTCATGGGGAATTTAAAAAAACGGAAATAACAATGTGTTTTCATATTGACAAACGAAATGAATGACAGTTCTGATTATCATTTTCAAAGAGGTTACTATATAATATGTTTGTAACAAACTTTCAGTTAATGGTAGTTTTCAGTTATTTAATCTTGCAGCAAAATTATATATCCTGTTAAAAGTTATGAAATGCTGAAACTTGAGGAAGCTCTAATGCTGTCATTGGAAAATTCTTGTACTACCTACAATCACATCTTGCAGTGAAGTGTAGGAGGTAATTAGATAGTTCCATATACCTATAAAACTCTTCTTGATGATTGATAGTCAAGTTTATTTTACTCAGACTTATTTACCTCACAATCTTCCTCTGGTTCCCATTTTTATATGGGGCCACCGTTGCGGATGAGCCGTTTCCATCTTTTTCTATTCTGCACTTCTGCCTCATCAATCCCCTTCTCCTGTAAATCTCCTCTCACACAGTCCCTCCATCTCTTTCTTGGTCTCCCTCTTCTTCTTCTTCCTTGAACCTCCATCTCCATAGTAGGCCTATGTCTCCCAACGTGGTCCTCATCTCTCCTCATCAGGTGTCCATACCATCTCAGCCTCCCTTCCTGCACTTTCTTTGATATTTCCACCACCTTTGTCGACCCCCTTATGTAGACTTATTTACCTCACAATAAAGACCAAATTATATTCCAGTTTTTAAGAGTAACTTGCATTTAGTGCCTATTATTTGTTTTTACTCGTATGAGTTTGCATTAACTATCTTTTTCTGAGTACATTATACAGTACTGTAGTTTTGACAGTTGTAGCATTCTTTGCAGAGAATAATTTTGAGTCGATAATGTATTTCATTAGATTCTCAATCTCTTGTCTTGGATTTATAAAATGATTTTTTCTGTGTACATTATACTGTAGTTTTGACAGTTGCAGCATTCTTTGCAGAGAATAATTTCGAGTCAATAATGTATTTCATTAGATTCTCAATCTCTTGTCTTGGATTTATAAAATGATTTCTTTGCCTTTCCAGATTCTCTCCTCCCTTGAAATTATTATTCCCATGACTTTGCTGCTGACAATGTTCCATGATGGTGTCACAGCCCTCTGTAACACACCATCAGCCTCAAGAAAGACAAGTACATCAGGGAGACCCAATGCTTCGGTTTTAGGTAAGTTGATTTGCTTTTTCGGATATTTATTACCTGAAATTTTTATCGAATATGTAAATGTATCATAAGCTGTTTCTCTTTTAATACGTTCATGACATTTCCTTGAAGATGGAGATATTGAATAGCATTATGTAAGAAGGAATTTTTTCCATGAAAATACAAGTACTCTACAGTACAGTATATATATAGTACTGTATATTAACCCTTTTACCCCCAGGCTCTTTGGAAATTTCCAACCCTTAACCCCCAGGGGGTTATTTTTTTTCAAGCACATTTTGCTGTATACATTTTTTAGATTGCTCTAACAGCCTTAATTTTCGTCATAGAGAGGTCAGGTTGATCTCATTCTCTTGGAAAATGCCTGAAGTTTCTCAAAAAATTATCAAAAATATGCAAAAAAAAATTTAAATAGCAGCTTTTACAGGAACGTACCGGTACGTCCATGGTGGTAAAGGGATGAGCTTTGTGAAACGTACCAGTACGTCCTTTGGGGGTAAAAGGGTTAATACGTTTATGACATTTCCTTGAAGATGGAGATGTTGAATAGCATTATGTAAGAAGGATTTTTGTCCATGAAAATACAAGTCCTCTACAGTACAGTATATATATAGTATCTTAAAGTTCCATATTTTTATTTTTTAAACTATTTTTTATTCTGTATTCCAGAACCAGTAGTTGAAGATGATTCTCACAGCAGTTCTGGTCTTTCGGATGATGAGAGACCACCGTCGGATCATCCTGAGGACCACTACTCTGATCCAGAACTTATTTTGACGTGTTTCGTGCTAATGTTGGATGTGTTATTCAAACAGGTAGTGTACTGTTTCATAAGACTCAATACTACGCAGTATTCTAGAAGTTTTATTCCAGCTGTTACCAAGTTGTGGAATGATCTTCCTAATCGGGTAGTTAAATCAGTAGAACTTCGAAAGTTCAAAGTTGGAGCAAATGCTTTTTTGTTGACCAGGCGGACATGAGTCTTTTTATAGTTTATATATGACATATTTGTTTTTGACGTTGTTAATAGTTTATATATGACATATCTCTTTTGACATTACTTTTTTAGAATGATTTATTGTTTATTTGTTCTCTTCAGTTATTTATTCCCTTATTTCCTTTCCTCACCGGGCTATTTTTCCCTATTGGAGCCCCTGGGCTTATAGCATCTTGCTTTTCCAATTAGGGTTGTAGCTTGGATAGTAATAATAATAATAATATGATTTTTGTCTATGGCAAGTATCATTCTATAAATGAAAAACAATTATTCTAGCCAAATTTATTCTGTATTCAGTAAGGTTAAACTTAAGTTTTCGTTATTCAAGTTACAATGAGCTTCATAAAAGAAATTGATAAAAGAAAATGTGTTCCAGTAAGGTTGTGATAGTGAGGCACAGCAATTTGAATATAACAGGAAAGGTTTACCCATTTTAACATTTTATAAAGAATATGATATATAGTTTATAATCAGCTTTTAACCCTTTTACCCCCAGGCTATTTGGAACTTTCCAACCCTTAACCCCCAGGCATTTTTTTTTTCAAGCACATTTTGCAATATATATTTTTTAAATTGCTCTAACAGCCTTAATTTTCGTCATAGAGGTCAGGTTGGTCTCATTCTTTTGGAAAATGCCTGAAGTTTCTTATAAAGTTATCAAAAATATGCAAAAAAAATGTAAATAGCAGTTTTTTGCAAGGACGTACCAGTACGTCCATGGGGGTAAAGGGATGAGTTTTGTGAAATGTACCAGTACGTCCATGGGGGTAAATGGATGAGTTTTATGAATGTACCAGTACGTCCATGGGGGTAAAGGGATGAGTTTTGTGAAGCGTAACAGTACGTCCATGGGAGCTAAAGGGATGAGTTTTGTGAAACGTACCAGTACGTCCCTGGGGGGTAAAGGGATGAGTTTTATGAAACGTACCAGTACGTCCATGGGGGTAAAGGGATGAGTTTTGTGAAACGTACCAGTACGTCCATGGGGGTAAAGGGATGAGTTTTGTGAAACGTACCAGTACGTGTCTGGGGGGTAAAGGGATGAGTTTTATGAAACGTACCAGTACGTCCATGTGGGTAAAGGGATGAGTTTTGTGAAACGTACCAGTACGTCCCTGGGGGGTAAAGGGATGAGTTTTGTGAAACGTACCAGTACGTCCATGGGGGTAAAGGGATGAGTTTTGTGAAACGTACCAGTACGTCCCTGGGGGGTAAAGGGATGAGTTTTGTGAAACGTACCAGTACGTCCATGGGGGTAAAGGGATGAGTTTTGTGAAATGTACCAGTACGTCCATGGGTGGTAAAAGGGTTAAGATATATTAATTCAGACTCAGGATTTTGTGCATCACAAGTATTCTGTCATTTAGAAGCTCAAGTACATTATTTGCAGTCTAAGTAACAGACAATCCTTAACTTACAAACATTTAACTTACAAACATTCAGAAATACAAACACAAATCCAAGTGAAAATAACAAAGATAAGATAAATAAATACTGTAATAAAACAATATTATATCATTTAATACATTAGGCAAAAACATGGTTAAGAATAATAAGTGTCGCTACCTAGAAATCGCAAACAGACAAATATAATACTCAACTTGGGAGCAGGGATCTCTAAAACGTCGGACATCTTCCAGAAAACACAAAACAACACAGAGCAAACAAAACACGTCTGACCAACGCAAGGGCTGAGGAGGAATGAAGAGGGGGTGTGGGGAGATGTAGGGGTAGAGATGGGGGATGTTAATGAAGGAGAGGTCTAATTGGTGTGGGATCTATGTTTGTAGTTCAATCACGGCCCAGTTTTCTATACCGACACTCAATGAGTGAGCGAGCTAGGTTTTTATTCCTGGCATTCCATGCATCTCTTTTTTTTCTCTGGTATATTCAGCAATAACTATGCCTTAGAAATGTTGCTAGAGGAGCATTTCACTGGGCGACACAGGTTCCTCGCCCAGAAATAGATTTTTCCTTCGTCAAAATCCCTTTTGTAATAACCTGATATTTATTTCATATGAAACCCGACTGTTCGTTGACCTTTGTAGATGGAAATCATGGGCATGAGATTCACGTTAGGTCTACCCTAAGCCAAAATTTAACAAACTTCGACTTGCAAACACTTCATCTTATAGTTTATTTATGACATATTTGTTTTTGATGTTGTTAATAGTTTATATATGACATGTCTGTTTTGACATTGTTACTTATTTTAGAATGATTTATTGTTAATTTGTTCTCTTCATTTATTTATTTCCTTATTTCCTTTCCTCACTGGGCTATTTTTCCCTGTTGGAGCCCCTGGGCTTATAGCATCTTGCTTTTCCAACTAGGGTTGTAGCTTGGATAGTAATAATAATAATAATAATAATAATAACAGCTTCTTGGAACCAATGAAGTTTATAAGTTAAGAACCTTCTATATATGATATCTATGTCATTTTTAGATGAATTTCCTCATTTTCTAGATGGAAGTACAGGAAGTAATGAAGCATCAGGGACTGGAGGGTAAAGAAAGTGTACCTGTCCTGACACTTATCCGTGACATGCTGGGTTCTTCGTGCCTGACTCCTCACAAGTGTGATGGCGAGCAAGAATGCACGACGTGTGAGCTTACAACAGCTTTTTACCAGTTGGAGATGGATCTTGTGGCATATTTGTGTCCTCTGGTGGCTATTCAGAACAACAGGGTAAGCTTTTAAGATATATTTTATAACTTTTGCCATCCGATTTATTTCTTTTAGTTTTTCCTGGTGCTCATATTGCTTCAACAAAAAATTTTATCGTATTATTTCCCTTGCAATTGCCGTTCTTTTCTATAGTCCATTTCTTTTAGCGATGCATATTTGCACCGACTCGCGGCAGTGCCCTTTTAGCTCGGAAAAGTTTCCGGGTTGCTGATTGGTTGGACAAGATAATTCTAACCAATCAGCGATCCGGAAACTTTTCCGAGCTAAAAGGGCACCGCCGTGAGTCGGTGCAAATATGCATCGCTAAAAGAAATGGACTATAGTGTAGCACTGGGATAATTTAGTGATGTATGACAGCCTTATCTCATGGATAGATCATAGCCCTTCGTCTTTCAGATCTCTTAGTAGCCATGTTAAAGCCATAAACTCTACCCTCCCTTCAGATTGTGATTTAGTTTTTCAGGATTCTATATAAACGAGTTATTGTGGATCAAATTTAAGGGGATTTTTTCTTCTGGTGTCTCTATGATTTTTTGTGAGGTTTGCTGATGGGATTTATTGCTGGATGATGATAATCCTCACCCCCTTTATGTCACAGTCAAGGGACAGAGGTAGGATTTCACAGTCAAGGGACAGAGGCAGGATTTCACAGTCAAGGGACAGAGGTAGGATTTCACAGTCAAGGGACAGAGGCAGGATTTCACAGTCAAGGGACAGAGGCAGGATTTGAATATCCTTTGTGAAGAATGTATAGTAGTTTCCTCTTAATTCCTTATGAAGGATTATCTTCAATTAGCAACTTCCTATACCTGGTTTTTATATGGGCCAGTTTAGTTTTGTTACCATAACTGCTTCCTCTACGGATGACTCGGGTGCCATTTGTCACTTCTTGTAGGGATGGCTTCTTAATATTGATTTCTTCCTACACTAAATACAAACCCTCGTTCTTTACTATAGGAGATATTCTAGTGCGAGATGGAAAATACGGCTAGAATTCAATTGTAGGTATTCAGTAGCTACCGACCAGCAGTCCCCCACCCCTAACAGGTGGATGACTACCGGACCAGTCGTTAACGACCTTGTTAAGGTTTTCTGCCGTATTTTCCAGCTCACGCTAGAATGTCTCCTTTAGTAAAGAATTTGGGTTTGTATGTTAGGAAAAATACAAACTCTTATAAGTTTGTCATGTCTGTAAAGTTACGATGTATGCCCCCAGGGTTGGGCCAGCATACATTTCTTTCTGAAAGGTTATTGTTATTTGCGTGATATAGGTTATGAAGGATAAAAAAAAAATGAATATCTGTTTAAAAGTCATTCAGATAACTGTATAATTTACTCCTTTCTTCTCTACAAAATGTGAACATAAACAGACTATTTGTTTTATCTGTAGGTTGCAGATATTATTCCACCAGAAGTAGAGTCGTCACAGGTTAACAAGAGTCCCGAGTTATCATCCCAAGATAATCAGACTGGAAGCACTGGGCATTCACCTAAACCCTGGCCTCCACCTCCAACTAAGGAAGGGGGCCTTATGTCAATGATGGCTAATATGCCCCAGGTACGTATCTGCATTTCTTGGAATTTTGAAAGCCTCAAATCAGCTATTGCATTATTGACCTCTTGGTTCATTTAAATTTTATAATAGTGTTGCTATGGTAGTAAATTCTAAATGGATTTTTATCATCAACAAAGCATTTCAAAATGAAAAGCAATGGTGATTTGTTATGCATTATTCATATAGAATTTTATTGAAACAAATATTTTTGTGCACTGATAAATTAATTGGTGTACTAGACTTGATTGAACAATCGTACTTTCTGTGATCTTTCAAGCATTTTTGTTACTTGTCTCTCGTATATAAAATATTGATAATATTCATTACAGTATACTGTAATGAATATTGATAATATTCATTACAGTATACTGTAATGTAATGTCTTTGTGGAATAGTGTTATAGTATGTTTCCAAATTCAAACAAATATTTTTCAATATTAAACTTAGCCGGTGATTATATAAGCTGCAACTCTGTTGCTCGATAGAAAACTCTACGTTAAAAATCCGCCAGCGATCGCTATGCAGGTAGGGGGTGTACTACAACAGCGCCATCTGTCGTGCAGGTACTCAGTACTCAATGTAAACACAGAACTCAATTTTCTCTCTGTCGGGCTACCGGCAAGACCTACTAATTCGCTGTGCTAACTGGATTTGTTTTCACAACTATTGGTGAAGTACACTATTCTAGTTTTGAGCTTTCGCTATGCAGGTGTTTTATCTTCATCTCAAAACTTGAACTCGTTTTGGATAGATTTAATTATGGTGCAAAGATAGTATGGACTTTCTTTCACTTTTAAATGGCCGACCCTTCCCTTAGACGGAAGTATGTTTAGGCTTTTAGTAAATATATCACGTTATAAATTTTCCTCTATATATTTATCTCTCCGCCTTTATTAGGCCTCTTCGATTAACTTTCCATTTATTATAAACATATAAAATAATTTTAATGTTTTGTTTATATAGAACTTTCCTAAGAGTAGGCGGTCCTAACTTGGAAACCGAAGTTAATCAACGTTGAGCCCTTTATATTGTAATTAGCTTTTATAGAGCTAAGGAATTAAAACTTTTTAAATGTAATATTTTATGAAAGATTTTCTTTGATAGTCTTCATACTGTTTTCAAAGATGAACTACCTTTTAATGAAGGGTAGAATTGCGTGTTTCAGGTAGAAATAAGTGCAAAACAGAAAATCGAAGTGATAAAGTGATATACGCAAGTGTTACAGTGCGCAAAGTGTTGCAGTGTTGCGTCCGAGGGTTCGTCTGTTCGTGCCTGTCGTCCTCCCAGTCCGGGACCTCTTGCAAGCTCCCAAGCCTAGGGGAGAAGCAATGTCGTACGACCAAAGGGTTCGAGAGGCTTTAATCAGCGAACAGACGTTCCCTCCGTGGTTTCGGGCGTATCTACCCAAGATCGCCCCACCCACACAAAGACGAGAGAGCCCATTTATTCCTCGTCTGCGGAAGAGGTTTCTCGTAAGAAACCATGGACCAAGGTCTCGCGGCTTCTTAAGCGCAAGTCGGTCCCTTCCGCGCAAGTCCAACGGCCCAGTTGTAGCCACTGGGTCAGTTCGGACTCGCTGCAGTCTTCCGACGACTGCTCACCTCCTAAGAGAGGCAAAGCGGTACCGCATCAGGCAGTCACACCGTCTGTTGCCGCACCTGCTCCTGTAGACCCTAAGTGGTCTTTGCTGCAGACCATGCAGTCTCAGTTAACGTCATTGATGCAGGACTTTCGTGCGGAGAAGGTTGACACTGCACCAACCTCTAGCCTACAACCAACCACGGTTGTGCGTCCTGTGGACGCTGAGGCGACCTTCTGCCGCACTCCAGCTGAGAGAGTCCCGCCACCCATGCGTTCCAGTGTACCCTGCCAGCCGCATGTTGACGTTCAGCGACGCACGGAACCTTCGCGAGGTACAACAACAGTTATAAGTTGTTTTGTTTTGACGCGGTGCGTCAACCTCCGCATTCTAGAGTTATTTTGACTGCTCAGTCTAGGCAGTCAAAGCAGTCTCGAGTGGACGCTGTATGTCCTCACGCACCTGTTGTGGTTGACAGTTCAGTTGTTGACAGTTCACAGACTGTCAAGCAGTTACATGACGTTGCGTTCTGGTCCGCTACTAATGCACCAGTGAGAGACTCAGCTTTTATCGGACAAGGTTCCTGTAGATGAGGAAGTTGCTGTTCTCCCTCCTACTGATATTCCCTTGAGGACTCTGTCAGATGGAGAGGAGCCTTAAGCTGCTTAGCCTACTATGGACTTTAATTAAATCATGATGATTTTTTTTAAGGATCTTCGTCCGGATCTTGTAACTGCTGCTCCTCGTTCGCCTAAACGTCAGAACTTACACTAGGCCTAGCTACTTCGAAGCCGTTGTTATTAAGCTAGTGCTCTCTCGCTCTCCTAGAGAGCGTTACGTTGGCTAGGCGACTGGTTTTTTCACCAGGAGGAGTTTGGGGGATACAGCCTTTGCTTTCCCTTCTTTTAAACTGGTTTATAGAGCGAGAGTCTGATATGACACGAGAGAAGTTCTCGGCTTGGGAGTTCATGCCTCTGCCCAGATAGACTTCTCAATTCTGGTAGACTCTCCCTGGCGCCTAGCCAGGAGACGCTCCAAGTTGTTTACAGGTCAACTTCTCAGCTGTTGTCGAGCCTTTGAAGTTTTGCTGTACTATTATGTCACGCATAACAAAGCTTTCAGGGATGGTAAACGGTTCCGCCTCAGTCGCTAACCCCGTCTGTTGCCACACCTGCTCCCGTAGACCCTAAATGGGCTTTGCTGCAAGACATGCAGTCCAAGCTTGCGTCCTTGATAGAGGACTTAAATGCGGAGAAGAACCTTCTGGCCAACAACCTTCCAACCGGTCGGTTGTGCGCCCTGTTGACGCTGAGGTAACCTACTCGCGTCTGCCAGTTGAGGTGGTTCCTCCACCGATGCGACCCAGTGTGGGTTGCCAGCCGAACGTTGGCGTTAAGCGACGCTCGGAGGTGGTTGTTGGCGTTCAGGACGTTCAACAACCAGCAGAGGTGACTTGTTGTGACGCAGTGCGTCAACCTCAGCAACCCGGTAGGGTGTTGACTGCACAACCCAGACGGTCTAGACAGTTTCGGGTTGACGCTGTACTTCCTCGCGCACCCATGGTTGTTGACAGTTCACAGACTGTGCAGCAGTTCCATGATTTTGCGTCCGGCTCCGTCACGCATCCACAGTGCGACCGGATTCAACGAGTCAGACGTTGCCCACTCCGTTGCCGTTTCCTCATCAGTTTCGGATGAGGAACCCTCTGATGAGGACGTTGCTGAACAAGACGATCAGCCCCCAGCCCTGCTATCCATCCAGAAGATGCTGAAGAAGGAACGCTGCTCAGTCAGGCTGTGGATGAGTCTGGTAGGGACGCTGTCATCCGTGGATCAATTTGTGTCACTAGGAAGACTACACCTCCGTCCTCTTCTATACCATCTAGCTTTTCACTGGAAAAAGGACAAGACGCTAGAAGTGGTCTCGATCCCGGTTTCCGAAAAGATAAAGTCTTGTCTGACTTGGTGAAAGGACTATATCAACCTAAGAGAGGGTCTTCCCCTGACTGTTCAGACTCCCAACCACGTTCTCTTCTCGGACGCATCGGACGTAGGCTGGGGTGCGACATTAGACGGTCGGGAATGCTCGGGATTATGGAACTCGAGTCAAAGGACAATGCATTTCAACTGCAAGGAGCTACTGGCAGTACGTCTGGCCTGGAAAAGCTTCAGGTCTATCCTTCAAGGCAAAGTGGTGGAGGTGAACTCGGGCAACACCACGGCTTTGGCGTACATCTCCAAGCAAGGAGGGACCTACTCTCTGACGTTGTACGAGATCGCAAGGGACCTCCTCACCTGGTCAAAAGGTCTAGACATATCACTAGTAACGAGGTTCATCCAAGGCAACTTGAATGTCTTGGCAGAGTGTCTCAGTCGGAAGGGACAAATAATTCCAACAGAATGGACCCTCCACAAGGATGTATGCAAGAGACTTTGGGCCACCTGGGGCCAGCCAACCATAGATCTCTTCGCAACCTCGATGACCAAGAGGCTCCCAATATTTTGCTCTCCAATCCCGGACCCAGCAGTCAACGGCCTTACCACGTTAAAAACACCGCTTCTCGTCCGATCAGCGAAGTTAAGCAACGTTGGGTCTGGTCAGTAATTGGATGGGTGACCGCCTGGGAACACCAGATGCTGTTGGCATTAGCAGTTCATATAGATGCCTTTCTCCTAGATTGGTCACATCTAGATCTATATGCATTCCCTCCGTTCAAGTGTGTCAACAAGGTACTGCAGAAGTTCGCCTCTCACGAAGGGACAAGGTTGACGCTAGTTGCTTCCCTCTGGCCCGCGAGAGAATGGTTCACCGAGGTACTTCGATGGCTAGTAGACGTTCCCAGAACACTTCCCCTAAGGGTGGACCTTCTACGTCAGCCACACGTAAAGAAGGTACACCAAGGCCTCCACGCTCTTCGTCTGACTGCCTTCAGACTATCGAAAGACTCTCGAGAGCTAGAGGCTTTTCGAAGGAGGCAGCCAGAGCGATTGCTAGAGCAAGGAGAACATCCACCCTTAGAGTCTACCAATCGAAGTGGGAAATCTTTCGAAACTGGTGCAAGTCAGTATCCGTATCCTCGACCAGTACCTCTGTAACTTAAATAGCTGACTTCCTCTTACTTCTGAGGAAAGAACGATCTCTTTCAGCTCCCACTATCAAGGGTTACAGAAGCATGTTGGCATCAGTCTTCCGTCACAGAGGCTTAGATCTTCCCAACAATAAAGATCTACAGGACCTCCTTAAGTCTTTTGAGACCACGAAGGAGCGTCGTTTGGTTACACCTGGTTGGAATTTAGACGTGGTACTAAGATTCCTTATGTCAGACAGATTCGAACCGCTACAATCAGCCTCCCTGAAAGATCTCACCTTAAAGACTCTTTTCCTGGTATGCTTAGCCACAGCTAAAAGAGTCAGTGAGATTCACGCCTTCAGCAAGAACATCGGATTCTCATCCGAAATGGCTACATGTTCTACAACTTGGTTTTCTAGCCAAAAACGAGCTGCCTGCTCGGCCTTGGCCAATATCGTTCAATATTCCAAACTTATCGTATGGTTGGAAATGAACTAGAAAGAGTCTTATGCCCTGTAAGAGCTCTTAAGTTCTATTTAAAACGAACTAAACCTTTACGAGGCCCGTCTGAAGCTTTATGGTGTTCAGTTAAGAAACCATCTTTGCCTATGTCAAAGAATGCTTTATCTTATTTTATCAGACTGTTAATACGAGAAGCTCATTCCCATCTGAATGAGGAAGACCAAGCTTTGCTGAAGGTAAGGACACACGAAGTTAGAGCTGTCGCAACTTCCGTGGCCTTTAAACAAAATAGATCTCTGCAAAGTATAATCGACGCAACCTATTGGAAAAGCAAGTCAGTGTTCGCGTCTTTTTATCTTAAGAATGTCCAGTCTCTTTACGAGAACTGCTACACTCTGGGACCATTCGTAGCAGCGAGTGCAGTAATGGGTGAGGGCTCAACCACTACAATTCCCTAATTCCATAACCTTTTTAATCTTTCTCTTGAAATGTTTTTTATTGTTGTTTTTGGGTTGTCCGGAAGGCTAAGAAGCCTTTCGCATCCTGGTTGATTTGGCGGGTGGTCAAATTCTTTTCTTGAGAAGCGCCTAGATTAGAGGTTTTGATGAGGTCCTGTAGTATGGGTTGCAACCCTTGATACTTCAGCTCCTAGGGGTCGCTCAGCATCCTAAGAGGATCGCGAGGCTCCGTAAGGAAGACGTACTTAAAAAGGCAGAGTAATTGTTCAAGTCGACTTCCTTACCAGGTACTTATTTGTTTTATGTTTGTTATTTTGAATAACTGCTAAAATGAAATAAAAAATCCTTAGCTCATAATAATGTAAACAATTATTGCTGGTCTCTACCCACCCCCCTGGGTGTGAATCAGCTTATATAATCACCGGCTAAGTTTAATATTGAAAAATGTTATTTTTATAATAAAATAAATTTTTGAATATACTTACCCGGTGATTATATATTAAAGGACCCTCCCTTCCTCCCCAATAGAGACCCAGTGGACCGAGGAGAAAATTGAGTTCTGTGTTTACATTGAGTACTGAGTACCTGCACGACAGATGGCGCTGTTGTAGTACACCCCCTACCTGCATAGCGATCGCTGGCGGATTTTTAATGTAGAGTTTTCTGTCGAGCAACAGAGTTGCAGCTTATATAATCACCGGGTAAGTATATTCAAAAATTTATTTTATTATAAAAATAACATTTTACATACCATTTCAAATGAATTGAGTGGAATTGAAGTCTTACATATTTTAGTTGTGTCTCAAGAAATATGGAACCTTTAATACACCCATGACTTATATTTTTGCATATTTTATCCACAGATTGTCACTGCAACAGTGGAAACTGTAGGGGAACTGGACATTGCAGCAAATATGCCTCAGGAACATGTTGTGAAAGCTGTGGCTCGAGCTGTCACCTTAACTGAAGAGGATGTAGGTATGTATATGATGTAAGAAATTAAAGAAAGATTTTATACGTATGGTCAGTTCAACAAATGAAGAAAAGATTTAAATAATTACTCACTGCATAGCTTATAATCTTCAGATTCACTGAAAAATGGAAAGAACTGATTGTTTTACCCATAAACTATCTCCTTTTGTGTCGCCAAAATATGAGCTTAGTTGACCAGCTGAGGAGTAAGGCTAGGTTTTGCAACAGAGTAGGTTAAACTTGAGATATTATTGTGAATCGGTACTAAATGCTTTTCTGAGCTACCACAAAATGAATTAATGGCGTTAAATTACCAATTCGATAAAGCCTGAACTAGTTAGGCAGTAGTAAAGTCAAAGTCTGAGGTGGCAGTGCTCCCATCCTCACCTCCGTCAACAAAGTTGGAAGGAGGTTATGTTTTTGCCCTTGTTTGTGTGTTTCTTTGTGTGTGTGTTTTGTTTGTGTGTTTGTGAACAGCTTCCTGGCCACAATTTTAATCGTAGAGTAATGAAAATTGTTGGGATTAGCTGTTATGTAAAAAGCTAGAAATGATTAAAGTTTGGAAGATCAATGTTAAAGGTCAAGGTCATGGCCATGCAAAATGTCCAATTCACGCAATCAGCCATAAGTTTGGACATCATTGTCGCAGACACTTCAAACTTGGTTCATATGTGAGTATATGAAAATCCACGCCAATTAATACATGTTAAGGTCAAAGGTCAAGGTCAAGGTTGAGCAAAAAGTTGAGGAAGAAGCTGCCATTGCAGAGGTCTGCGCTCTACTGAGTACCCCTTAAGTTTGTATATTAAACTTTTATTATTTTTAATTATATTTCTTCACTGAATATGAATAACCCACTATAAACTTTGTCTCCTTCCTAGTAAGACTCATAACGGTAATAAAGGCTCGAGTGTTAGTATTTACCCAACCAATGTAAACCTATGATGGGCTAGTGACTGAGCTTGCAAGCCAATGAAAACGCACTTTATTTTAGAACATGGTGCAATTGACTAGCTTTAGCTGATACATTACCAACAACAATTATTATTATTATTATTATTACTATCCAAGCTACAACCCTAGTTGGAAAAGCAAGATGCTATAAGCCCAGGGGACCCAATAGGGAAAAATAGCCCAGTGAGGAAAGGAAATAAGGAAATAAATAAATGAAGAGAACAAATTAACAATAAATCATTCTAAAATAAGTAACTAACGTCAAAACAGACATGTCATACAGTATATAAAGTATTAACAACGTCAAAAACAAATATGTCATAAGTAAACTATAAAAAGTTAAGAGATTCTACGATATGAAATACCAACTACCAAATTGAAAATAAAGTTAAGAGCACTTTCTTTTGTGAGAGGAGGGATGTCAGGATCCAGACTACCTACTCGATATTTTGCTTCACAATCTGAATGTCTCAAAGAGCAACTAGGGATACTGAACTGTGATGGTTTAGCATCAGAATGATGTAACGTACAAGAGAAAATCGAATCTGTAAGGTGTAATGAGCATTCACAACCCCTACTGAAGGAACATTATGTAATTTTGACCACTTGACCCACCTATGGAAGTCTAAAGTCAGTGTAAGCAAGTGTGCAGGTAAGTCTTGCCGCCTACAAGCAAAGCCTCTCTGGCCTTCAGAGAATAACAAATCAAGTTAAATGAGTTAACCCTTTTACCCCCAGGCTCTTTGGAAATTTCCAACCCTTAACCCCCAAGGGGTTATTTTTTTCCCAGCACATTTTGCAGTATATATTTTTTAAATTGCTCTAACAGCCTTAATTTTTGTCATAGAGAGGTCAGGTTGGTCTTATTCTCTTGGAAAATGCCTGAATTTTTCCAAAAAATTATCAAAAATATGAAAAAAAATTTTTTATAGCATTTTTTTGCAAGGACGTACCGGTACGTCCATTGGGCTAAAGGGATGGGTTTTGTGAAACGTACCAGTACGTCCTTTGGGGGTAAAAGGGTTAAGATATTTAAACATCTGTAACAAAACTTAACTGATAAATAAGTATTGGTGTATCTTATCGTTATCAACTCCACAATAAACAGCTATTCTCTCCACCATGAACAAACAGTCACTTCTCTCATCGGCTGTTTGAGAATCAAACATCAGTCATTCTGTTTATTACGTAGAAGCTTACTACCGTGCAGTGTATATTCTCCAGTTCCATAAACACTTGAACTTGAACATAATTTCCATGAGAGGAACAGTGAGGCATTGTCCTCCTTACTAAAAAGTCCAACAGTGAAGACAAAATACAGTAAACACTTCTCTCAGTTAGGAAGGGGGCCGATATATCTTTATATAACCACAGTGACAGAAAAAAAAGCAATATAAACATCAGGGGAGGCTCATAGAAATAAATGGAATTTCAATAGTAAAACATTTTATTTTCATACTCACTTGGTGCTCATATACATGTTTGTAGAAGATCAGGTGAGTCTAGTATTAAAGTCCAAAACAGAAGGATGACCTAGAAGGCGTTCGTGTGGGTGACGGTGGCGTGGTACAAGTGTGGTTTCTGGGGTCTTTGTTACGGCCCTTCCCTTTGATGAAGGAGTTGGAAGACAGCCTGTGAATAGTGGTTTTCACACTCCCCTGATGTATACACGACACTCACGAGGTGCTCGCGCGAGGGTAGTAACCTCTGCATTCCATGCTTTTATTTTTCTCTGGTATATTTGGAAGATTTATATCAGAAAAGGTAGAAAGGATTTTTCACCAGGCATCACTGGTCTCTCCCCAGAAATAGATTTTTCCTTCGTCAAAATCCCTTTTTTCTTCTTGGTTGTATATGAAAATAATCGTAAAAAGGATTGTACGTGCTTGAAAATAATCATGTGAATGTTAATAAGATCATATTTATGTAAATATGATACAGTTCTGTAATTTGACATTTTTGCATTGGCTAGGCAGGAATGATTAAGCCATTAAGTGCATATCATTTATAAGGTAGACATTTATTAATTTTGTGTTAGAAGAATGCGCCATAGATATTCAGAAAAAGTGTGCATTTGCCTTCTCAAAGGTAATAAAAACTCACGTGTATTATAAAACACATTCTGGCAATCATTTTCCTTCACAGTATTTTAGTTACAAACCCTGATATCTTTCTAGCTAATGCAACAGCTAATGTCGCCAAACCAAGTGTCGTTGGAGAGGACGACGAGCCAATTGACACAACGCAGCAGGATGATGAAGACTCAGATTCCTTTTGGATTACCTCCCAGGGCAAGTTCAAATTTAAACTGGAAGAGTTACCCTCCCACCTTCAGGTTATCTACACGACTTTACTCGTAAGTCAGTTGTGTATCTTATTTATTTTCTTATTTCCTCTTATTAAACTTTGTATACTATCTTTAGTTTCTTGTAACTTTTGCATACTGTCTTTTGTCAACTATTAATTACTATCAACAAAAGTACGCTAAACAAAATGAAAGCAGTGAAGTGATTCATGACGAGGCTATGTGAAAATCAGAACGAAGGACCAGCGAGTTTGTTGATTTTGAAAGACTTCATCTTGCGCGTCCTCATGCATTTGCTTTCAAGTACAGAAAATGCAAGTAAAATCACTGATATTTATGATTCTTTGTTCATTACCCTACCTGGAAAGGGTGCGAGAATTTATTAATCTTCTTAATTTGAAATTTTGGGTAAATAATAAAATTTCTTGTGTAAGTAATGAACAAATAGTTTTCAATATCAATCTTACCCGATGATCATGTAGCTGTCAACTCTGTTGCCCGACAGAAATCCACGGTCGGGATACGCCAGCGATCGCTATACAGGTGGGGGTGTACACAACAGCGCCATCTGTGAGCAGGTACTCAAGTACTTCTTGTCAACAAGAACTCAATTTTTCCTCTGTCGTGCCACCGGCTAGACCTACTTGGATACGCTGTTGATTCTGGAGTTATTGTTCACGATTTGGTGATGTATTTGCTCTAGAGTTTAGCCTTCGCTATTCAGGAAGCTTTATCATTAGCTTAGCAAGCTTTTGGAATTAATTTGATTTAATTATGGTGACGAAGAGAGTATGGACTCTCTTTCACTTTTAAATGGCCGACCCTTCCCTTAGACGGAAGTGTTGGTGTCGAAGAGAGTATAGACTCTCTTTCACTTTTTATGACCCACCCTTCCCTTAGACGGAAGTGTGTTTAGGTTTTTGGTAATTTTGCTTAACAAAGTTATAGATTTATTTTATATCTCTCCGCCATTTATAGGCCTCTTCGATTAACTTTCCATTTATTATAAACTTATAAAAATTAATTTTTATGTTTGTTTATATGCGACCTTTCCTAATAGTAGGCGGTCCTTACTTGGAACCGAAGTTAATTAACATTGAGCCCGTCATATCGTTTTTCCTGTTAAGAATTTATGCTATTTTAATTTTATGTTTTTGAAAGAATTTCTTTGATAGTCTCGTACTGTTTTCAAAGTTGAACTAACGTTTTGTTTAGTCTCCGCAGTTGTTGACGTTCAGAACGTTCAACTTGCGCTCTATCGTTACGATAGAGAGAGAGTATTTCACGGTTTCACGTTGCAGTAAGAGTAAACCGATTCTAGCGTTTCGTTCATTCTTTCTTAGCTTAAATGGTTTTAATTCTAATAAAGGAATTTTTTATTTGGGAAACCTTTCAGTTTCTTTCCTTTAACAAATATATGTTTTAACGATATATATAATTGGGCTCATCTCTCAGGTTCTAAGTCAAGAGAGAGAGAGAGAGAGATAGAGACGGAGGGAGAGAGAGGAGGATAAACGTTTCGTTCAAGCGGGTAACGTTGTTCTCGTTTTTTGCTCTTCTCCCTAGTCGCTATAGGGGAAGAAGGTAAAACGTTTCTAGAGTTTTATTCTTGTTCCCAGGCTTTATGCGGTGAGAGATTTTAAACGTAGTTTATTTGATCTAGTGTTTAGTCTCTTTTCCAGCCACTGAATTCTTTATCTTTCATTATGTTTTTCTGTTACATTGTAATACTGTTTTCGCAATTACTACCTTTTAATGAAGGATAGGATTGCGTGTTTCAGGTACAAACCACTTAAAGTTTCGAGTTCAGTGAAATAAGTGCAAACAGAAAATCAAAAGTGATAAAGTGATATGCGCAAAGTGTTACAGTGTTGCGTTCGAGGGTTCGTCTGTTCGTGCCAGTTGTTCACCTAGTCCGATACCTCTTACAAGCTCCCAAGCCCAGGGGAGAAGTAATGTCGAAGGACTTATGGGTTCCACAGGCCTTGATCGACGAACAGACGTTTCCCTCCGTGGTTTCGGGTGTATCTACACACGTTGCCGACGTGATCACCCCACCCACACAAAGACGAGAGAGCCCATTTATTCCTCGTCTGCGGAAGAGGTTTCTCGCAGAAACCATGGACCAAATCTTGCAGCTTTTAAGTGCAAGTCGGTCCCTTCCGCGCAAGTCCAACGGCCTAGGTGTAGCCACTGGGTCAGTTCGGACTCGCTGCAGTACGACAACTGCACACCTCCCAAGAGAGGCAAGGTGGTACCGCAACAGGCAGTAACTCCGTCTGTTGCCGCACCAGCTGTTTTAGACCCTCAGTCACAACGGACAGTAGCTCCGTTTGTTGTTGTCTTTCATAGACCCTTGTGGTCCATGCTGCAGACTATACAGTCTCAGCATGCTCCTTCATGCAGGAGTATCATGCTGGAAGGTTGACAATGCACCTGTTAACCTACAACCCGCCGAGGTTGTGCGCTCAGCAGATACTGCGGCTGCCTGCTCCCACCCTCCACCTGTGAGAGCTCCACCACCGATGCGCAGTCCACCCTGCCAGACGCATGTTCTTGCTGCACCATCTGCTAACATGCGTGAGCTACCGCATCAGCAGTGGAAGGTTCTGTAGAGCTGCCGGGTTCCAGCACTATGCGGCATTCTCCGCAGCCCATGCAGCATGCTCTGCATACCTTACAGCATGCTCCGCATACCATGCAGCATGCTCCGCATACCTTACAGCATGCTCCGCATACCATACCGCATGCTCCTCAACCCACCGCAGCCCCTCCCACGCACCAGCACTCTGCTTTTGTTGTTGCCAGCTCCCACACTCCGACTGCGGAGAAGGTTGACGATGCACCCGTGGGCCTACACCTCCCACGGTTGTGTGCCCGGCATGGCTTCCTGCTCTCACACTCTTGTTGTGAGAGCTCCTCCACCCATGCACAGTCAACCCTGCCAGATGTATGATGACTCCCACACACAGAGCACTCCGTTGCCGTGCGTGAGCTACCACAAGCTGCCGTGTTTTGACACGGTGTGTCAGCCTCCGCAACACACTGTGGTTACCGCCACTCGCCAGCAGCAAACTAGTCAGTCAGGAGTTGAGGCTTCCCCACACAACTTTGGTTGTTGCCAACTCACAAACTGTCATACAGTTACATGACGTTGCCTTCTGGTCTGCTACTTATACACCAGTGCTGTATGTCCTCACGCTCCTGTTGTGGTTGACAGTTCAGTTTTTGACAGTTCACAGACTGTCAAGCAGTTTCATGACGTTGCCTTCTGGTCTGCTGCTTTTGCACCAGTGAAACCCTCACTGAGAGAACCTAGCTTTTCTCGGATATGGTTCCTGTAGATGAGAAAGTGCTGTTCTCCCTCCTTCTGATATTCCCTTGAGGACTCTGTCATTTGGAGAGGAGCCTTAAGCTGCTTAGCCTCCTATGGACTTTTATTTAAGCATAACATGCTTCCAGGGAGGGTAAATGGTTCCGCTTCAGTCGCTAACCCCGTCTGTTGCCACACCTGCTCCCATAGACCTTGGGCTTTGTTGCAAGACATGCAGTCCAAGCTTAGTCCTTGATAGAGGATTTTTTACGGAGAAGACCCTTCTTGCCAACGACCTTCCTACCGGTTGGTTGTACGCCCTGTTGACGCTGAGGTATCCTACTCACGTCCGCCAGTTGAGATGGTTCCTCCACCGGTGCGACCCAGTGTGGGTTGCCAGTCGCACGTTGATGTTATGCTACTCTCGGAGGTGGTTGTGGACGTTCAGTGTGTCACTGGGAAGACGTTCAACAACCAGCAGAGGTGACTTGTTGTGACGCAGTGCGGCAACCTCAGCAACCCTATAAGGGGTTGTCTGTACTACCCAGACAGTCTAGACAGTTTCGGGTTGTCGCTGTACTTCCTCGCTTCCCCATGGTTGACAGTTCACAGACTGTGCAGCAGTACCATGATCTGGTGTCCGGCTCCGTCACACATCCACCAGTGCGACCGGATTCAGCGAGTCAGACGTTGCCCACTCCGTTGCCGTTTCCTCATCAGTTTCGGATGAGGAACCCTCTGATGAGGACATGGCTGAACAAGAAGATCAATCCCCAGCCCTGCTATCCATCCAGAAGATGCTGAAGAAGGAATACGGCCCTGTCAGGCTGTGGATGAGTCTGGTTAGGACACTGTCATCCGTGGTGCATTTGGTGTCACTTGGAAGACTACACCTCCGTCCTCTTCGGTTTCATCTAGCTCTTCACTGGAAAAGGACAAAACGCTAGAAGCGGTCTCGATCCCGGTTTCCGGAAGATAAGTCTGGTCTAACCTGAGGAAAGGACTTTCAACCTTTTATAGGGTCTTCCCCTGACTGTTCAGACTCCCAACCACGTTCTCTTCTCAGACGCATCGGACGTAGGCTGGGGTGCGACCTTAGGCGGTAGGGAATGCTCGGGTTTATGGAACTCGCGTCAAAGGACAATGCATTTTAACTGCAAGAAGCTTCTGGCAGTAAGTCTGACCTGGAAAAGCTTCAGGTCTCTCCTTCAAGACAAAGTAATGGAGGTCAACACGGACAACTCCCTGCTTTGATGTTCATCTCCTAGCAAGGAGGGACCTACTCTCTGACATGGTGCTAGTTCGCTAGTGACCTCCTCTCCTGTTCAACAGGTCTAGACTTTTCACTAGTAACAAATTTCTTCCAAGGCAACTTGAATGTCTTAGCAGTTTGTCTCAGTAGGAAGGGACAATAATTCCAACATATTGGACCCTCCACAGAGATGTATGCAAGAGACTTTGGGTCACCTGGGGCCATCCAACCATAGATCTCTTCGCAACCTCGATGTCCAAGAGGCTCTCAACAGACCCAGCAGTGGTTCTTTTAGATGCCTTTCTACTAGATTAGTCTCATCTAGATCTATATGCATTCCCTCCGTTCTAGTTTGTCAACAAGGTACTGCAGAAGTTCGCCTCTCACGTTGGGACAAAGTTGAGACTAGTTGCTTCCCTCTGGCCCGCGAGAGAATAACTTACCGAGGTACTTCGATGGCTAGTAGACGTTCCCAGAACTCTTCCCCTAAGGGTGGACCTGCTACGTCTGCCACGCGTAAGAAGGTACTCCAAGGCCTCCACGCTCTTCGTCTCACTGCCTTCAGAGTATCGAAAGACTCTCGAGAACTAGAGGTTTTTCGAAGGAGGCAACCAGAGCGATTGTTAGAGCAAGGAGAACATCCACCCTTAGAGTCTACCAATCGAAGTGGGGAATCTTCCGAAACTGGTGCAAGTCAGTATCCGTATCCTCGACCAGTACCTCTGTAACTCAAATAGCTGACTTCCTCTTATATCTGAGAAAAGAGCGATCTCTTTCAGCTCCCACTTTCAAGGGTTACAGAAGCATGTTGGCATCAGTCTTCCAACACAGAGGCTTAGATCTTTTTAACAATAAAGATCTACAGGACCTCCTTAAGTCTTTTGAGACCACGAAGGAGCGTCGTTTGGTTACACCTGGTTGGAATTTAGACGTGGTTCTAAGATTCCTTATGTTAGACAGGTTCGAACCACTTCAATCAGCCTCCCTGAAAGATCTCACCTTTAAGACTCTTTTCCTGATATGCTTTACCAGCTAAAAGAGTCAGTGAGATTCATGCCTTCAGCAAGAACATCGGATTTTCATCCGAAACGGCTACATGTTCTACATCTTGGTTTTCTAGCCAAACACGAGCTGCCTTCTCGGCCTTGACCAATATCGTTCGTTATTCCAAACTTATCGATATGGTTGGAAAGGAACTAGAAAGAGTATTATGTCCTGTAGAGCTCTTAAGTTCTATTTTAAAAACCTTTATGAGGCCCGTCTGAAGCTTTATGGTGTTCAGTTAAGAATTCATCTTTGCCTATGTCAGAGAATTCTTTATCCTATTATTTTCAGACTGTTAATACGAGAAGCTCATTCCCTTCTGAATGAGGAAGACCAAGCTTGGCTGAAGGTAAGGACACACGAAGTTAGAGCTATCACAACTTCCGTGACCTTTTGATAAAATAGATCTCTGCAAAATATTTTCGACGCAACCTTTTGGAAAAGCTAATCAGTGTTCGCGTCTTTTATCTTAAGAATGTCCAGTCTCTTTACGAGAACTGCTACACTCTGGGACCATTCGTAGCAACGAGTGCAGTAGTGGTGGGGGCTCCACCACTACAATTCCCTAATTCCAGAACCTTTTTAATCTTTCTCTTGAAATATTTCTGGGTTGTCCGGAAGGCTAAGAAGTCTTCCGCATCCTGGTTGATTTGGCGGGTGGTCAAATTCTTTCTTGAGAAGCGCCTAGATTAGAGGTTGTGATGAGGTCCTTTAGTATGGGTTGCAGCCCTTAATACTTCAGCACCTAGGAGTCGCTCAGCATCCTAAGAGGATCGCTAGGCTCAGTAAGGAAGACGTACTTAAAAAGGCAGAGTAATGGTTCAAGTCGACTTCCTTACCAGGTACTTATTTATTTTATGTTTGTTATTTTGAATAACGGCTAAAATAAGATACGGGATACTTAGCTTCTTTGTTAACATGTATGCTGGTCTCCACCCACCACCCTGGGTGTGAATCAGCTACATGATCATCGGGTAAGATTAATATTGAAAAATGTTATTTTCATTAGTAAAATAAATTTTTGAATATACTTACCCGATGATCATGAATTTAAGGACCCGCCCTTCCTCCCCATAGAGAACCAGTGGACCGAGGAGAAAAATGAGTTCTTGTTGACAAGAAGTACTTGAGTACCTGCTCACAGATGGCGCTGTTGTGTACACCCCCACCTGTATAGCGATCGCTGGCGTATCCCGACCGTGGATTTCTGTCGGGCAACAGAGTTGACAGCTACATGATCATCGGGTAAGTATATTCAAAAATTTATTTTACTAATGAAAATAACATATTGCATAATGAATAGCTGTACAGTAAAAGAAAATAAAGGTTAAAGGTTAAAGGTGACTGGTTTCAGTTCCAGTTCCATCAGAATAGATGCTCACCAGAACGTCAGCCGGGCAAGCCCAACCCCCCATTGTGGTGCCCTACCACAGCAGTAGCCTCCCCATTAAACAGCTTAAACTCACGGCCCTGGGCGGGGATCGATCTCTTGCCATGCGAATACTAGGCAAACACGTTACCACTGTACTGTGTATAAAAGTATCAAATTGTATACAATGTTAATTAATTAGATACTGTAAATAAATTAGTGTAATAAACACTAATGCAGTCTTGAGACATATTTCTATAATGTGAGTAAGGAGGGAATAGTAACCAAATGATGAAACAGAAAGGGGAAAATGAAATGATAAAAACAAAGGGACTTTTCCAAAGTTTCTTCGTAGAAGAAACGATTCACGTCGCTTTGGGCGAGATGACGCTGGTTCACGCCTGATCTTATTGCTATATTTTTTACCATAGCTCATCTTACCATAGGGGAGAAATTGCTATCGTACAGATTAGGGAAAAATTTGTGTATTTTTGAAGTGGTTGTCATACGTCTTCTTTCATAAAAGGAGTAGCGCATGAATCTCGAGATAAGTATGGTAATACTGTAATTAGTTGTGTTTTGAAGACCTACATGGCTGAGGGCTATGAAACGTGTCGTGGGAGATGATGAATGGAGAGGTATCGAATTGAAAGCTCAAGATAGAGACGAGTGGCAAATTCTAACCGAGGCCCTTTGCGTCAGTAGGCGTAGGAGGTGATGATGATGATGTTTTGAAAGTTATTACTAATATAGGCTACAATAGTAAACTATATACCCTGACTTAGTAATTGTACCGCACAATAGTATATGTATTATGTAAAATGGTCAATGAAAATCCTTTGTTCCAGGGACTTGAGACTTCAGAAGATGGCGATGTCATTTATCATATGTGTGAGTGCTTGAAGTATTTGATTCTGCACGGTGAAGCTATGGCACATGCTGCGAACGATCATCGAGGTTTTCTGATATGGTGTCAAGAAAACAAATCTGTAAAGATGTAAGTACAGTAATACCTTGGTATTCAACCATAATTAGTTCCCCAAAAAATGTCCAAATACCGATTCGTTCAAATGCCGAATCATTATTTCTCCTTACAAATAATGTAAAAGTAAATATATTGTTTCGTGCTACAGCTGACTTGCTAGTAGCATAAAATATTACATAAAAAGTAATACAGGTACTGTATGTAATTTTTATCCAAACAGTAAATACAGTAAAAATAAAAACATTAGAAGTCATTTCAGTACAGTACTGTATAAGAAAACTTTCAGAAAAATGAAAAGCATCATAAGAATTTGCTGAGAGTTTCGAGTTAGGAAATAAATGCGATTCAGGTAGTGGAAAGTAGCCATATACCGTAAAAATCCTTAGTGCACACGTCTTTAGTCTGTCATGTTTTTTTCTAGCATGTGGTCCCTGATTGAGGCCGAGTGGTCGCACATTGCTGAAGTGGCCGTACGATTGCTGCTTCATTTTTTGACTCTGCCTTGTGGTGCAGACATATTCTGGAAGCTTTGTGAAAATAATTTCACACATCAAGATTGGAAAGTAAGGTTTCAAGCAGGTACGTAAATGAGAAATCAATAATGGATAAATAGACGTAGGATTAAAGATGATGGGAAATATCACCCAAGGAAATAGAATGAAAGGGTTTAGATCAGAACAAGTAAATTACTTACTGTATTTTAATTTGACTACTACACTTGTCCATTAACCCTATTTGGAACTTTCCAACCCTTAACCCCCATGGGTAATTTTTTTTCAAGCACATTTTGCAGTATATTTTTTTTAAATTGCTCTAACAGACTTAATTTTTGTCATAGAGAGGTCAGGTTGGTCTCATTCTCTTGTAAAATGCCTGAAGTTTCTAAAAAATTATCAAAAATATGCAAAAAGAAATTTAAATAGCAGTTTTTTGCAAGGACGTACCGGTACGTCCATGGGGGTAAAGGGATGAGTTTTGTGAAACATACCAGTACGTCCTTTGGGGGTAAAAGGGGTTAATTATTAGAAACAGGTTGGCTCCATGCCATCCCCTCTTGTTCTGCTGTATGACCTCAATTACGCTGATTTTTACAAGTTTGGTAGGGAAATTTTTTCATTTATACTTTTTTATTATTATTATTATTACTTGCTAAGCTACAACCCTAGTTGGAAAAGCAGGATGCTATAAGCCCAGGGGCTCCTACAGGGAAAATAGCCCAATGAGGAAAGGAAACAAGGAAAAATAAAATATTTTAAGAACAGTTAAAACATTGAAATAAATATTTCCAATATAAACTATAAAAACTTTAACAAAAAAAGAAGAGAAACTAGATAGAACAGTGTGCCCGAGTGTACCCTCAAGCAAGAGAACTCTAACCCAAGATAGTGGAAGACCATGGTACAGAGGCTATAACACTACCCAAGACTAGAGAACAATGGTTTGATTTTGGAGTGTCCTTCTCCTAGAAGAGCTGCTTACCATAGCTAAAGAGTCTCTTCTACCCTTACCAAGAGGAAAGTAACCACTGAACAATTAAAGTGCAGTAGTTAATTGTAAATTGAATAAGAGTTCTTATAATTTTTGATATTCCTTGCATGCGCAGTGTGAAGTAACCTAGTATTAAAGTTTCACCACAGCATTTTATTGTATAGTTTAATGGTAGAATTTTTTTTCTGCTCATTGCCTTCAGAAAGTTTATTTTATGAAATGCAGAAAAGTAAGAGAAATACTCTTATCTTTGATTAGATTAAGAATATCTTAAAGATTTGCAATGTTGTTTGGAGTCTTTATATTTATACATGATAGGAAAACAGAAAATAACAAAGATAGGATGAAGAAATAATGTAATAAAACAGTATTGTATCATTTAACCCTTTTACCCCCAGGCTATTTGGAACTTTCCAACCCTTTACCCCCAGGGGTTATTTTTTTTTCAAGCACATTTTGCAATATAATTTATTTAAATTGCTCTAACAGCCTTAATTTTCATCATAGAGAGGTCAGGTTGGTCTCATTCTCTTGGAAAATGCCTGAAATTTCTCAAAAATTATAAAAAAAAAAAAAAAGAGTTGTAAATTGCAGTTTTTTGCAAGGACGTACCGGTACGTCCATGGGGGTAAAGGGATGAGTTTTGTGAAACGTACCAGTACGTCCTTTGGGGGTAAAAGGGTTAATACATTTAAGCAAAATGACATTTGTTAAAACCTGATATCTATTTCATATGAAACCTGATTATTTGTTGACTTTTGTACCAGGAAGTCATAGGCAAAAAAATTACAAACCGCTTCTTGGAATCTATTAATTTTGTAATTTGAGAACGTTCTGTACGGTACAGTGAACCCTCGCTACTTCGCGGTTCGACCATCGCGGATTCACCACTTCGCGGATTTTTTCCATAACCCATATATATACAGTAATATATATATATATATGTATGCATGTATTTATGTATATATGTAGGTATGTATATGTGTATACATTAAATATATATATATATATATATATATATATATATATATATATATATATATATATATATATATATATATATATATATATATATACACACACATACATATATATATATATATATATATATATATATATATATATATATATATATATATATATATATATATATCTATATATCGAAAGTAGGAAGATGTGATGTAGTTCTAAGGGAAAAGTATGGGAAATATGTCTGGGTAATAAGCAAAGCTCTACCTCCAGTTTGTTTCTACATTATGATCAGAGATAAATGTAAACAAAACATTGGTTGCCATTTTTTATCGTGCTTTTTAGCATGTTTAGGAAATGCATGATATAAAATCACCTTTAATATTTGTGCCTGTTTTAGTTTAGGGTACTGTAGTATATGCATTAAGTGTTCTGTACATTAAAGGGTAGTTTGTTAACAGTACTACGTACAAGGGAAGGTTTTAAAAGTCTGAATATACATGTTGAATAAATAGGTAAATATGGTGTCACTACTTCGCGGATTTTCACCTATCGCGGCCGCGACTGGAACCTATCTACCGGGATAAACGAGGGTTCACTGTACTTTCATTCTGATATTTAATTCATGCTATTAACTCCAAGTCTACATCATCAGCCCATTAAAACAACGGGGGAGTACTTAATGTCTATGGGAATGTTATAAAGATACATACATAAAGTAGATTTTGTTTATTTCATGTAATACTTTTCATTTCAGTTGAAAAAGTAGTCGTCATTGGAAGATTCCTGGGCGTCTCTTCGGTGCGCCATTGTCCGGGACTTCAAGCGGCAATAGCACATGCATTCTGCTTTCTCATAGCTTCACTAGATGATATAAATGTATCAGTTGCCCAGAGAGCCTCCTTGTACCTTACGACACTGCCAGACAGTGGACTCAGAGCTCTGTGCTGGTGCTTAGAGCAACAGGTCTGTTTAGTGGTTGTTACTTTACATTTTAGTGTTGGTTGTTGTTTATATTATGAGCTGTTCAAAATTCTGAATAAAATTCAAAATAATATGTTGATTCTTTTCAGTTTGACAGTGTGATCATGGACAGGCCTATGATAATTCAAGCTTTGCACCAACTCAGTTCTCGTCTACCAGATCGACGAATACTCACGTGGGATTTTTTCTTCAATAGATTTGATGCTCTTTATCTAGAGGCTCAGATAGCTTTGGAGAAATATGGAGAAATAGCTTTTCCAAGAGGTAAATCTGCGTATAGTATTTTCTTTTGTTTATGACTTTTGTTCTATGTACAGTATTCAAGTCGGTCTATTTATTGGGGAGTGTCACTGAATTTCTATATAATTATTATTTCTATTTGCCCCACCAAAAGACAAATCTACAATGGATAGTTGGGAGAGAAGAGTGAGATATTTAAAATTCTAAATTGACTTCTGAAATTATACATCTTCAGCATTGTAAACATTGACATTTTAAATTTCTTTGTTGCTAAGTTTGACCATTAACTTGCTTTAGATATTTTTACAGACTTCAGATATTTTTTTGCTATTTCAAATACAGTTTTAGGTTTGTTTTGTAAAGCAATTCAAGAATGAAAATGTGATATTTTTACAGACTTCAGATATTTTTTTGCTATTTCAAATACAGTTTTAGGTTTGTTTTGTAAAGCAATTCAAGAATGAAAATGTAAGTGTGTCTTATTTGATTTAGTACTGTATTGTAACTAACAAAGTATATTCTCATTGTGCTTTGGTACTTGACAAATATTATTGTCTTTATCACTCATAAAAGTGCTTTGAGCTTGTCATACCACCTTTTGTCTCTCAGTCTCTGCTATGTTCTTGGCTTGATCTGCAGTGTCCTATACTCCAGATTGTTCAGTTATTTGGACTTAGGGCTTTTAGAGAGATGTCTCCTGGATTTGTTAATTATTGCATAGAATTTTCTACAGAATTGTTTCTGAGTGATCTTGATCCACATTCAATTTGTATCCCATGCTGGGGATGGTATTGGGCTTTAGAAAATCATTCTGTGGAGTGGGAAGACCTCATTGTTCCTCTAATGGAAAAGTATGTTTCTGTGGTTGCTAACCATGTTAGAAGTTCAGAGAAGACTATGCTAGTTTATTAAAGAGAGAACTACAACAATAATGCCACTCCAGCTACTAAAGAGTCTAGCTAGCTTTGATAATGATGAACTTCAAAGACTCTTATCCTTATCAGCTCATTCAACTATTTCTCATATCAAATTCCTTTGGAAATATTACCTTGCTTTTATCATAGGAATCTTAACAGCTGATTTTTTTTTTTTATTATTAATAGATTTGTAATTCAACCTTATTTCTTTAATAAAGGTTAATTTTTTTCAACTGATATTTTGTGAAACTTAAATATATAACTGTACTTTTCACCTGAACTCTCTTCAACTCCTAAGTACTATTTACATTTTGATATGAGAAGTCTTGCTGCAATAAATTAATAGTTATCAGCTACAGCTATAGTAAAGTCTCTAATAAATGTTTCTTTGATTTTTGTATTTATTTACCATCCCTTGCAGACTTGAAAAATTCAGACATGACGAGTGATGTGTTCGAGAGGAAGTTGAATCGGGCTAAGGATGCTCTTACTTTGGTCCAGAGCGCTAGCGTCAGAACCCTATCGGGATCCCTGGGCACCAAGTGGCCGTACAAACGCACCATGTCTGCCCCCGCTAACATGCTTAACCGTACCGTAGAGAAACAAGGTAAGGGAAATTGAAGTGATCTATGTTGTACTGTGTATTTGAAATGTTGGATGTTAAATGGAGTAAAGTCTAATATAGTCTAAAGTCAATGTGATTGATTTCGTTCACTATATCGTTACATGTATTTCATAAAATCTTAAAACTTACAGATGTGCAGCACACTGGTATGTAAATTTTTCACTTATCATTTCTATATTGTAGTTCAGTTCAGTTAAGAGCAACTTAATGTCATCACAAGGTATTAGATTTTCAAAGGAGTTCACTAAATGTCGTAGAATTTTAGATATTGTCTTTAGATCACATAGTTTATATGAATTCAGTGTTAACTACCTAACGCTGAGGCTTAATGAGATGTAAGAACAGATAGACATGACAGTTGTTTAGTTTATTTCAAGGTTTGCATAGCTATTGTCTTTAAAAAATTTGCTCATTTGAATAATTGCCAAAAGTTCTCTAAAGTTTGTGATTTTAGTATAGGGATTCTTGTGTTGATAAGATTGCTTACAAAGATTCAAAATTGCTTTGATAATGCTTGCTGCTAGCAGTAGTTGAAAAAAAAATATAGTTCTATTTTATGCTTTAATTTTGTTATGAATTGGATCTTATATGGTAAAAAATTGAAAACACAATATATTTAGGAATATATTTTCATTTGATGTATCATAAATGACATATTGCTTATACATGGAATAAATTCTTTTACCTGATACCATTAACTCAAACAGAATAGTAATAGAAATTCGTACAACTACAGTGATATGCAGTTTGGTAAGTTTTAATTGTAAAAATTAAGGTGTAGATTGCAATAGAAATATGTTTAGTTATTTTACAAAGAATATTTTTTAAACACCTTTTTCCTGTTAATGGTAGTTATTGTTTTCGAACAATATAGCTCATATTCCGTTTTTGATAAGTTCTCTGGAACTGGAATTAGGTTCTTTTTGAAATAAGAATTTCATATACAACATTCCTTCCACTACTCTACTACTACTGCTACTACTACTATTACTCTGATTATTACTATTACTGATATAAAATGTAGCAATTTGATACCAATTAACTTAGAACCCTAATTTTTCAGAATGGTCCTTTTCCTATTATTAGAAATTATTCTAGTTGCCTTCCACAAGATCTTTTTGTCATGACGATAGGGTAAACATTGTGATAGTAATTCTGCATTCGTTAATTCACATCTGTTAACACCTTGAGGAAAGGCTATCTTCTTGATTAATTAGAATATTAAAAAAAAAGTGAGTTGTAATGCTCATGTAAAATTTACTTAAATTTGACACAAATTGTTTACCTGTAAGAACATTATTCTATTTTCTTCTTAAACATTATTATTATTATTATTATTATTATTATTATTATTATTATTATTATTATAGTTGTTTATGATGTAATTCTTAATCATCTGGGCCTTTGGCTCTTTTGTTAACAAGAAAGGCTTTAAAGTGGGTGTAAAAATCAATTTTGGGTACTGTTTTTTTTTTTTTTTTTTTTTTTTTTTTTTTTTTTTTTTTTTTTGAGGTATTGCCCTTCAAGTTTTTCAAGAATATACCATCCTTGTTAAACAGAAATAGTCTAAGTATTTCATTTCTTAGTCTTTATAACAATGAAGTGATCCAATTCCGCCATTGCCTTCAAAAATGGGTAAGACTACTATAGTCCATTCCTTTTAGCGATGCAGATTTGCACCGACTCACAGCGGTGCCCTTTTAGCTCAGAAAAGTTTCCTGATCGCTGATTGGTTAGAATTATCTCATCCAACCAATCAGCGATCAGGAGACTTTTCCGAGCTAAAAGGGCACCGCTGCGAGTCGGTGCAAATCTGCATCGATAAAAGAAATTGACTGTAGTTGGCCCTTTCACCAAAGTAGAATCCTCTATGTCTTGGTAAAAGATTTGATTGATTTATCGAGTCACCTTGTCGTTCGTACTCGGTGAGATCTTTAGCGGTAAAGTTGTACAGAATTCATTTTCAACTTTCTCTGTTCTATTTTTAAGGTTTAAGGTTTTGTTCTTACAATACTGTGTTTGATACCTGCAGTTTTAGTACAAGGCGCTACTCGAGTTCAAGGTTATTCCCGGTTCTTTAGCTGGAATGCCTAAGGGTAGTGTGTGATTCCAATAAATTCTTTATGAGGATTTGACTTTTTGTGTGCTGCTTCATCATGGTACACAATGTTAATCAGGGTCTTGTTAGTCTTCATGGCATTTTCCATATTTCTTCACGGTTCAATTAGAGAAGGATGATAAAACAAAAATTATTCTTAGTCTATTTTGATGAATCTTCATTATTATACAGAATTGTGTTCCTTTCCAGTTCAAGAGTATAAGTTTTTAACAATATTTTGCTATTCAATATACCAAGATTCTAAGGAGTTCTTTTCTCTCGTGTTGTTTGGAAAAGTATCCCAATTAAGATTCCCTTGATGGAATTTGTCACTCCAGATTCTAGCATCAGCAACAATCTAGCCCAGAGGAATGGGATAAACTTGAGACCCTGTCAGACTACTGATTTTCATCGCCCCCTAGCCAAGAGGTCTTTTATAATTACAAGCAGAAGCTTCTTTATTGTAATCCAGGCATAGTTTACAGGTCTACTGCAAGAGACCAGACTTAGAATTGACTACTGTAAAGGTTATTTATCTCATCATTAAGATCAACATAGGAACAGATTTTATTTTACCAATGAAGAACAAAGTCTTCCAAGATTTTCTTCAATGTTAGGGCAGTTTGTTCAGAATTGTTTCCCTCTAGCAGGCTCATAACAATTTTGCCATTCGCATGATCCCTCTTGGAAATACAATCCATCACAGTCTATTCAGCATTCACACTGCATTTACAGCTAAAGAAGTTATGATCCACTGTAGTGCAGCAGAAAATTTCTCACATTTCTCAAAAGAGGAATATTAAGTCTAGACGTTAACGCCACAAAAACGAGGCAACTTCATTTTATAGGATTTTCAGGCGGCTGCGTCTGACATGAAGGGATGAATGCTTTTCTAGAGCAGCATGTGTCGATCATTATGTCTGCCATCACAGAAGTTGTTTATTCAAGACAATAAGAAATCACAATATCAGAAAAATTTTCTCATTAAGTTGCATGTACAGTATTTTCATGTGAACTGAGGACCGCAAACAATTTAATGTCTGAAGTTGCGTCCCTCCTTTGCATATTGGTTTTACATAAAGCCTGATTATGGGGGGATCAGGTTCTGCCATTTGAACGATTAGTTGTATTAGTCCTGTCTTGTCCTTGGGGGAGGGCACTGGTCCATACCGTGGGTCAAGCATCTGTAATCTCCCACAAATCAATGTTGCATTTAGAAGAAGCATTATTTACCAGGATGCTTTTAACCAGATTAATGACTTCAATATATACCTTTTTCATTATACCCCAGCCAGTTTGTCTGATAAGGACATTAAGAAAGGAATATTTTTTATACTCCTCTCAGGTGTATTGCGGGTGACTTTGGACATTTTACATTATCTTGTTTCCTTCATTAATCCCCCTGAAGGTGTTATTTATATACTTTACCTATGCATGATAAATTCACCATCCTTTTAGATATAGTTTGGGTTACAAAGAGGTCCCTCATTATAGATATTTTTAAGAGGGATCTGAACGCATCCTTGGCTTTGTCCAACACCAGAACGTTATCTCTACAGACCTAGTTTAGGATGAAGTTGAAGGTCTCATCAGTGAGTACAGTCATTAACAGGAACTCCATCTAGGCATGTTGTCACTCCAGGGGTTGATGAATCCTTAGTAGACTCGATGATATCTGCCAAGGAGCTAAGGCTGCACCAGTTCAGGATATGATAGAATCATTTCAGAAAATGATGGTTTAGCTAATAAAAGGATAAAAGGGTTTATTGTTTTACATAGTTCCATTTTCCTTTCGATTTAACCATGTCCATAGTTGCATGTGTGCCAACTCGGCTGTGCTGTAAACACAAGATAGCAGCTACAAGTTTGGCTTCCAAATTATGATTTTATATTATTTTCTGTCTCCTTAAAAGATACATGCACAAGATAAAAACACCTATTTTGATTTTGCCTAACATATCAGACAATTTGTATTCTGTGAAATCACGTACAACATTGATAGTGTAGACTGCTTATTGTAATTATTTTTTAATCAAGTTACTGTATAAGTTTTCCACTGTCAGCAAAGGAGGCTGGTTACCTTTGAAAGATTGGTATCACCAGAACCCACATTCCTAATGTGGAAGTCCTGTTCATGGGTTGAATGGAAGTCTTGAAGAATTTAATAATGATTCAGATCATCTTGGTAGAATCCTCTTACTCTAGAGTAAATATTGAAGATCCAAATCCAGGCTCTGACAGATATGTATCTAGATGAAAAGTTTTTCATACAAAACCGGTAATCATGAAATGCTTATTGCCAGGCCACAAAATCTCAGTTGCACCAAGCTGTCCAAATTGAGGAAGATGAAAGCTGAACATCCAGACTGGCATTACTCTTTAATTATACTTTGTTATAATTATTACCCTAATCCCCAGTCTTCTGTTTTTAGTAGGAATAGTTTGCAGTACGTAGCTTACTTTCTTCATGGCCTGTGGATATTTCTTAAGGTTTCCTTTTTACCTTGATACTCTCATAGTTTCAAGTTTTAACCTTAAGGGTCTTTGCAGTGTCCCTTCTGCCCATAGCTACACCAATCTTTAAGCCTTCTACTTTACCTCCTTTCCTACTTCCTTGCGGTGCAGCCTGTGTGAACCTTTGCTTCATAGTGCAACTGCAGTGTTTTCCCTCTATTTCACTTTGTTGCTGATTGGTCAGGACATGAGGCTCAGATTCATAAATCCATATTCAATGATATAATTTGTTATAGCTCTTTTACTTTGCGTTAGAATTTATTTTGTATAATTGTCATTAAGTGTTGCGAATGATTTTCTTTGTCATTACTTGCTTTTGATGAAGTTATCCTGTAGAAATTACTGACATATATTTATTGATTGATATTTATTTCTTTTGCTTTTAATACAATGAATCGGTGTAGGAAATAAACTACGGCATTTACTATTTTACCTATTTCAATTGCTGGTTTGATTTTATATTTCTTTACTCATGTGCAGGAGTTATGCTTCACTTTTTACTGTGCCTCATCAGACTTGTAGTTCTTTTATTTCTTCATTTGAAGAAGACTGCCATCTTCACTGATCTTCATACTGTATTGGGGAAATCAGCATTCTCCTCAGTCCCCTTGTGTCATCATCATCATCATCATTTCAGCCTTCAAAAGTCCTTTGTTGGATGTAGGCCTTTCCCAGGTTCCTCCACAGATTTCTATTGCAAGCTATTCTGTGCCACTGTTGCTTATGTTGGTCTAAGTCATCTCGCCAGCGGGTTTTTTGCCTTCCTCGGTTTCTTGTGTATCCTCGGGGTGTCCAGAAGGTTGTTCGTGATGTCCATCGGTTGTCTGTCATCCTGGCAATGTGCCCCGCCCAGTTCCATTTGAGCTTGCTAATGGTTTCAAGGATATCCATTACTTTAGTTATTTGACGTATCCATTTAGCTGTTTTTCTATCCTTCCATGTTAGATTTAGCATAATTCTCTCATGTGCCCTCTGCATTGTGTAGCCTGTTGTAAAGACTGTATACTAGATCTGTGGTTCAAGTTTGATCAGAGCTGTTCTTATAAGCATTGTTATGACCTCTTTCTTTTTCTGAATCTTCAGCTCTTGAGTTGTGCCATTTGGCACGTGTTATCTCCTATAGAGTTTCGTTTTTTTCTGAATCTTCAGCTCTGACTTGTGCCATTTGGCACGTGTTATCTCCTATAGAGTTTCGTTTTTTTCTGAATCTTCAGCTCTGACTTGTGCCATTTGGCACGTGTTATCTCCTATAGAGTTTCGTTTTTTTCTGAATCTTCAGCTCTGACTTGTGCCATTTGGCACGTGTTATCTCCTATAGAGTTTCGTTTTTTTCTGAATCTTCAGCTCTGACTTGTGCCATTTGGCACGTGTTATCTCCTATAGAGTTTCGTTTTTTTCTGAATCTTCAGCTCTGACTTGTGCCATTTGGCACATGTTATCTCCTATAGAGTTTCGTCTGTTGTCACTCTGCCTCCTCGAGTCAGAAGTTTAAGCTATCGTCCAACTGCTTTACTGATAAGAGCTCTGTCCATGTATTATAAATTATTATCATGGAAAACAATGTTTTTCAGGTTCATTAGGACTGTGCTGCATCTAGTTCATCATAATTATATTCTCTCATTCTTAGTACACTTGCTCAGCACATAGTGCTCGGTGTATATGCCTGTTCACATTTTTTTGCCAGGTGAATGAAAGCCATGCATTGTCTCTGGGTGATATGTAGACACATTTTTGAAACAAACTTAAATGAGTGTCATGGGAGACTGGGTTTCCTGAATTCTCTTTTCTTCTCTAACAAGCTCTTTTGCTTAAATTCATCTTCTAGCTTGAATATGTATTTAGGCATTTAACCCTTTTACCCCCAGGCTATTTGGAACTTTCCAACCCTCAATCCCCAGGGGTTATTTTTTTTCAAGCACATTTTGCTGTATATTTTGTTTAAATTGCTTTAACAGCCTTAATTTTTGTCATAGAGAGGTCAGGTTGGTCTCATTCTCTTGGAAAATGCCTGAAGTTTCTCAAAAAAATTATCAAAAATATGCAAAAAAAAATTTAAATAGCAGTTTTTTGCAAGGACGTATCGGTACGTCCATGGGGGTAAAGGGGTGAGTTTTGTGAAACGTACCAGTACGTCCTTTGGGGCTAACAGGGTTAATTAGTGGTTTTGTATGAACAATCACGTTGATTTTTAAGACCGTGGAAGTGTAATCATGGAGTGAATCTATGTTAGATGTCGGAGTTGCGTAAAGAAGCTCTTCTATTTTTTTGACGTGAATAGGTCGGTACAGTACAAGTAAATTTCCAATGTACGGAAGTAAGGCATTTTATGATTAACAGGTTTGCAAAAAAAAAAAAAAGCTTTATGCTACCGAATATTAGATTTTCGAAGGGCCTATGGTACGCATTTGGATCATGTGAAATAAGAATATACTTTTCTTAGTTATGAACTCATCTTGTGGTCATTTAGGGACAAAATGATTGTTCATTTTAGTAGTTGTATTTGTGGTTTTGTTTTTGATATTTTAATAATTTCCAAGCCATATATAGGACAATATTGATGTGAAGGGAATAAGGTTTTATTTATTAGCTTGAAAAGGCTATATGCATATGGAAATGGAGAAAAATGCCTTGTGTAAGAATACAGTAATGCCCATATATGAATTTTTGTGGTATTAACTAATTTTTGAGTGCTGTTAATCCATAGTATAGTTAATACAATATTGCATTGAAGTACACTCAGATATATAACCTTTATTTAACATTCATGAGTTATTTTTATGATGTTTTTGACAAACTACCGACAATATTTTCAAAGGAACTTAAAACTCTGTGACATTTATACAATATATTGATTAAGTACTACACAGTTGAAGCGGTTAAATCTGTGACATTTATACAATATATTGATTAAGTACTACACAGTTGAAGCGGTTAAATCTGTGACATTTATACAATATATTGAATAAGTACTACACAGTTGAAGCGGTTAAATCTGTGACATTTATACAATATATTGGTTAAGTACTACACAGTTGAAGCGGTTAAATCTGTGACATTTATACAATATATTGATTAAGTACTACACAGTTGAAGCGGTTAAATATGTGACATTTATACAATATATTGATTAAGTACTACACAGTTGAAGCGGTTAAATCTGTGACATTTATACAATATATTGATTAAGTACTACACAGTTGAAGCGGTTATTTTCTCACCATGAAATTACTGTTGGGGTTTTAGTCAAATCAAGTTGTTGCATTGGCCTTATGATGCTTTGCATTATTTATTGGTGCTTTATATGTTATATATGTGTTGTATCAAGTACTTGGAAGCTCTTATTGAAAACCTGTAATTTTTTGTAGGCTTGTGAAGAGGCTCGGCTAATACCTTTTAAAGAAGATTTTTTTATTCTAGATGAAAGATTGAATGTTTGAATTGTGGGACCCAGCATCCATCGTTGTCTTATTGTGCGATACAGTTTTTTGCATAATATTGTAGACAAATGCATAAAGGTCATAGAGTCACTTTTTTTGTATGATTTACGTAGATTTGTAATTCATTTTATATTTATCTTTGTCGTTAGTTAAGTTCTTTTTTAATCAAGAGGTGACCTCTTTCTAGTCAGGATTTTTTATGAAGCAATATTCTATCCAAAGATTATAAATCCATTTGATTTCTTACTCTCTTATTCAATGATCCAAGTTTTCTTTTGGTCAGTAAACTGATGAAGTAAAATGACATTGGACATTTTTTTTTTAATGACATTTTGTTGTAAGTCATATCAACATAGCACATGGACTGAATTTTATGTTTGTTCAGTAGTAGTTAAAGGATCCCTGTGATGTTCATTGTATATATTACTTGATTCACAAGTCTCTACAGTACCTGGAAACATAACATTATTTTGTTAAATGACATAGGGGCTGAATCACTATACGATACCTATTTGTCTTATTGAAGAGTTTAAGGATCCCTGTGATGTTCATTGTATATATTACTTGATTCACAAGTCTCTACAGTACCTGGAAACATAACATTATTTCGTTAAATGACATAGGTCCGTAATCACTATACAATGCCTATTTATCTTATCGAAGAGTTTAGAACATTGTTCACTTCAGTCAAATGATATTTTTGCATCTTACTCAATATATTTATACAGTGATCTGCCATTTTCACATATAATGGTTACTTTGGTATTGATTTCTATATTAAGATTCATAAGTCAATTATGCTTTTAACCTTCATGTTAATTTTTTCTTCCATATACTGAACTCCCATCTTCTTTGGTGATTTTTTAAATTTTGAGACTTTGAGTTCTATAATAATTTCAGGAGAAATTTTTTGCTAGGTTAGTTCTACAGAAACTGAAATACAGGTAGATGTCTCTCTATTTACCAAGGCCCTTCCCCAATTTTTGGGGGGGTAGCCGACATCAGATAAATGTAGTTACGTTAAAGAAATTTGCAGTTATATTGTGTTACCTGGAATGGAGCAAAGCATTAGGATATATGGTTTTATTAAAGAAATATGACCACTGTTTTCTGTACCTTCATTTTGTGGGTCACAGGAGAGTAGCTGGGAATAATAGGGCCACATTTATTGCCTAAAAATTCACATGTTCACAGTACTATAAACATCCATTAACTCTGTAAAACAATAATTTACAAGTGCATGTTTTCCCTAAACAAATGGATATTTGAAAATGGAAAATAATAGATGTGACAGTAATCAACTGGAGTTTAGATTCCCATATAAAACTTTGGCTCCTGAATAAATAGAAAGTAAAAAAGAAGGTAAAATTTATAAAAAAAAAATTCTAATAAATTTCAGTTTATAGGCAATGACAAACCTTTGCTTCGAAGGGGCAGACATGTTGGTGTTAAAAACAGAGTCGAATGCAAAAAAATTATTTATGTGAATGACATGAACTGCAATATTTGCTAGATTAACCAACTCTCAAGTTCACAATTTTTCATGATTAATTTTGGGTTTGTGAAAGGAGACACAACCAGGCGTGTAAACTAACATTATACACTTTAGCATTTGTTGAAAAGAAACCCAGAAGCAACACTTACATCGAGTTGAAAGTTGCACTTAATAAATTTCTGGATAATGAAACTGAAATCCTTGGATTACACTCATTCAAGAGGAACAGTGAGAAGAACCCCTTGGAATTTTGGAACAATACTCCTTATGGAGATGGATGTCTTAAATGAAAACACAATTTTGAGAAACAGAAATCAATTTTAACCTCATATCAGGATAGAATCCAAAGAACATCAGGGAAGGCAAGGGCACAAATAATTGAACCACGAAGGAGCTAAAAGAAGTTGGAATTAAAGAGTACCTAAAGAGTTACTTTGAATACCATATTTACAGTTTCCTTGCCGATAATTGATGCAAATGATAGCATTTAATTCAAATTTCTTTTTCTGAGTGAACTTGATGGTAATGACCACACAATCAAATGTGTAGTAAAATTTAATATCTACCTAGAATTGTAATCGAACTTAGAACACAAGCAAAAGGCAAGGATATTACCAATTGAGCCACAAAGAAACTTGAGTATGCACATAGGTTTTGTCTTTCTTTTCATGAATCTTTTTTAGGTTAGTAGTTTCTTGCCTCACTAAAGAGTCCTGGGTTCAGTCTAGGTGTTAGGTAGAAATTCCTTCTTTATAATTGAACTGTAGTATCCTAGTTCTGCTTGGAGTGGGTGGGGCTGGTTTTGAGCTGGAAGATGGCAAGTCAGACTGGGGAATTTTTTAATTTTAGACTACCAGTATCCATCTTTTGCTTAGAAAAAGACTATTTAGTAACATTTTATTATTTAAAGATTATTATTATTATTGTTATTAATATTATTATTATTATTATTGTTATTAATATTATTATTATTATTGTTATTATTATTATTATTATTATTATTATTATTATTATTATTATTAGCCCCACCACCATCATCATCATCATTATTATTTTCTTATCACTACAGTATTAATAATAACCAAAGTTGAAATTAAATAAGCAAATGGTAAGTATAAATTTAAGGACTAAAATTATTAGGGAAAAAAAGGCAGATTAATCATAATCAATTAGAGTAATAAAATTATCTATAGCCATCATAAAAATTTCCAAACATAAACTCACTCTCACCTCTGATACATTGATGCCACTAGATACTAGCTATTAGTCACTATATCATGTCCTTCATCTTAAGCATAACACTGGTTTCCATGCTTTGCTGTATACTGTACCACCTCCTGACACCTTAATGGCATGGATACACCCTCAAGTCATGTTTGTATTGGTAAAAAATTGATATAATGTGTGTTTATATTGCAGATCTTGTGTCACAGTGTATTAAAATTCTTTGTGGCGTCAGTTAAGCATTCCATCACGGTGGAATGGATCATGTCGTCTTGATTTATTTGTCCGTTTATGTCCGTTGTGATATTATGAACTTGGTAAATGACAGTTATTCAGCTTAAGATAAGCTTTGTCGGGCTTCGTGTTGATTTTTTTTTAGTGACTCTTAATGACCAATAATTCCAGTTAAAATATAGATGCAGTAACTGTTGCAGTCCTGTAGAACATTAGCATAAAATATGATTGCCTGATTTCAACACAGCATCTTGATGGGATTGATATATCTCTCGTACTAAAGTCAGTTGATTATAGTAAATACTTTGTGTCATTCTTGCATTTTATCTTGAAGGCTCACATTATTCAGACTTGCAATCAATATCTAATTCTGTGTTGAAGTTAGCAGGGGAAATGGTCAGTGGAAGGATTTTTATTCATTTTTATTTATCTTAACTACACCATTACAGTGGATAAAGAGAAGGAAAAAACATACCTCCGGCAAGCCTCAGCACCGTTACTTAAACGCACTTCAAAATTTGGTCTTGGTCAGTTCATAAACTTTTTCCAACCAAAAAAAATAATACTTAGCTTGAGGTGCATTTCTTTCTGACTTGGCTTATTCACAGGTATTTGACCCACAGGCATTGAGAGCATATGTAAGACTTTAAGTTGTAGGATAGGTCAGGTTTGGTAGGGAAGTCTCACTGTTTTATCAAAAGTAGCCTTAAAATTTGATTGAAAAATTTTGTGTAAATTCATGAAGGTTAAAAATTTGAGATTATTTCAATCTCATGTCAAACCTTTCATGAAACATCCTATTATTTTCTATATCTTGTTACAATATTTTGTACTGTATTAAGATACAGTTAATTTTAATTAATTCTGGAAAATTCAGTACTTAGCTTTGGTTTACGAATGGAACACAGTCGGAGATTATTGAAATCAAAGTCACTTTGCTCAGAGGTTAAATCTCTTAAAGACTAATCTTTCTCAATAGGTACATACCTCTTCACTGTTGTGCCATACATATGAGGGAAGGGGGTAGAGTGGATGTAAAGATTTTACAGTAGTTTAAGGTAGAGTGAGATTCAATGAGCTTCCCTGAAATTCACATTCTGGTGCAATCACTCTGGCAGATACTGTCTTTATTTCACTGTGTCTAAAATTTCCGAATAACTCGTCTTCCCTGTAGCCTTTTAGACTAATTTTCCTGAGTCCTCACATATGTTTAAAAGTTTAAAGGTAGCTCACGAATGGTAAAGACAAGGGATAGGACAATATCTTAGAGACTAACCCTATTGTACACATGATCAGCACCCAAGGATTCCCCCCCCCCCCTCCTTCAAGCTAGGACTAAGGAGGCCCAGGCAATGGCTGCTGATGACTCAACAGGCAGATCTGTAGTCTCCCCAAACCCCTCCCCCCTCCATCCATTGCTCTCAAGGATGGTAAGATTGTAGATATTACTAAAAACTATTGAACTTGAGCGAGTCTCAAATCTAGGTCCAACAGGGGCGTTTCCGATAGGTAACCACAACCCTTGAGGTTCAGGTTCTAACCTGAAAAACATTTTCCAGTGGTCTAATGTAAAATACTTTCAGTATGGATTTTAGATATTTGCTTTCTGTGATATTTACAAAATCCAAGTGAAAAGCAGTATTAGACAGCAATGTTAATTAATTCGTTTATTCAGATTTACAATATTATTACCAGCATACAAGACATCTTGTAGATCAACTGTGTGACAAGTAAGTTCCCTTTGTAGTTCGTGGTATTGCGTAGTTTTAAAGTATTTAACCAAGAAGTCAATAATCCCCCCTATTTCTTAAACACAGTATAAAAGTTTATATGATTAATCTTGAATTGTTTGTGATATCTTTTGTGATATTGTTGATTTCATTACTAACTGAAACTTATTTGTGGAAGATCAAATTAAGTTATGAATGTAAATAGCATGACGAGTTTTAAAAGCGATACGTTGTATGCATCACAAAAGTTGTTGAGTCGCTGGATGAGGAGAATAATTACGGGATACATCTTGAATATCTTTTTTCAGCTACACTGGTCAACCTCATAATAATCTAAATGTCTTCTGATTACCGTACATATTATACTTTTCCTCTCTGGTCTATGCCAACTTAAATTTCTTTTTAATTTGTTGCTACCCTTACTCACACCTTCTACTGTTGCCACGAATATTGATTTGAGGAAATACAATCCTTATTAAGTTTTTACATCCTGATGTTTCCATCCTTACTGGATTGAGTTTTTTTGTAGGAACACTAATTTATTTTGGTCTGAAAGTTGCCAAGTACAGTATTATAGCATTTTTGAGTAAATAAGACACTTGATAGGCTAATGGATTTTATCTTTGCCACTGTCAGAGGCTGAGCCTGTGATTTTATTAGTTCAAATTTAAATACGATTATCGCTCAAACTTCTGAGTAGACTTGGTCGCTTGCAAAGTTTATAGTACGAAGAAATGACCATGTTTGTTTTCTAACTTGATTATTCCTCCAAGCGTTTGGTAGTGTAGTGGAAAGATGAGTAGATTGTGCATACAGCATTCAATTATATTTGGAATACTGTATTGACGGGGATCCTCCTAAAGATAACTCTGTCTAGAATGGTCGTTGACTTGGTAACGCACTTACTTACCTTCGTTTCAGTCTTACCGTATGTTACCTGAATTATGTCCTATAATTTGCTGGATACCTTAAACCTTTACATTATTTATCTTTTGTTTCAAGCCTCTTATTGTTTCCTTATGTTTCTAAAGGGATTTATTTAATAGTCAAAATTTGAATTCCGACTGTATAATCAGTGTGAAAAGTTTTCTTATATATTTTGCTCTTTAATCAGCATCATCAGGTAAATTTTCTTTTCCTTAAGTGTATCAATGTCTAACTGCTAACCTTATGTGTTTTGGATGATATCAAGCAACTCATTGGGTACATTATTTTTATATATATATTTCCATGCATTAAGTGCATTTTATTCTTTGTAATTTTTAAACTAGGCTCCTGATCACTGTATGTACAGATTCAGCTAGTTTTTTTATTCTTATTCAGTTTTGACTCTATTATATTACTTACATTCAACACCCCTTCTAAGTCCTCATGCAACTGACAAGACATAATCACAACTCTTTTTTTTTTTTTTTTTTTTTTTTTTTTTTTTTTTTTTAAAGAGGCTTATAAACATTGTTTTATCAACATTTCTCTGTTCATGTGTTTTGTTTCTAGGCTTCCTCCATATGAAGCATAGATATTTTTATTCTTGTATTTCTATCGACATATGTCCTCTCGCAACAATGCTTTTAATAATTCTACCATTTGCCTTCTATAATCCATACAGTTCACTATGTACATTCTACACAGTAATCCCCTTAGTGAACCTTCAAACTCCGTGTTTGTTCTTGTTACTTATGTTTCTTTGGTCACTGCAGATTCTGCCCCTACCCTTTTCCTAATAACTACTTTGTTTCCTCGAATCAAATCCATATGTCTTAGTCGCCCTCTTGAGCAGCTCATCTCAAGTTGAAACTACATATTATTTCCACTCACTTCATAGATAGTTGAACCTCTTTTATTACTTTTATATTTAGCCATCAACCGACATTTTAGTTTATTTACATGCACTTAATTTACAGCTGTCCCTCTAAATTCACTGGGCTTATGGGCATAAAATTCCCCTTCAAATAAAATTCTATTGAAAACTCCACAAATAATTTTTGGTCCCTCAATATTGAGTATTAACAAGTTCCTAGACTAGTTTAGGCTGGGTTATTAGCAACTTTTTTCTTTAGTGATGTACTAGTAAACTAAACTTACGACACCTCAGATTACTCTAGGATTATCATGTAACTATAGTGTACAGTATTGAACTTTTCCTAATAATTTTCTCTTGACCAAATTATACTTATAAACATTCCACATTGGAACCTATGTGTATTCAATAATGAAGCCCCTTTCAGGACACATCTCCACAAGAGTTTCTCCATTTTCACTCACTCCAGGCACTGCAGGTCCACTATGTCGTCTCTTTTCATATCACATATTATTATTGTATTATTGAAACTGTTGTATACATAAGGCTGTGAAGGTATACCATATTTTTCCAATCAGAAAGTTCCCAACAACGTAATCCGGAATTAGTTCGTCCTTGAACATGCTGATGCTATTTTTTATGCAATAGTTATCTACTGTAATTTTATACGGAATCAAGATTGTAAAATGCTCTTTAGACAATGCACTGTGGGTCAGCTTAGGCTCTCCTAAGTTTTGCAAGCATTCTTTTATGCTTCTCAGCAGACTTCAAAGAGCATTATGAAATCCAACTAAAGACAAATTAGCTAAGCTATTTTACTTTTTCTAATAAGGTTTTCGTGATGCTCTTTTTAGTGCCTCATAGCAGCTGAATAGAGTGCTTTCAGAACTTAGTTATTAATGTACTCTTAATTAATGTACTCTCAATTTTGAAGCCAGGTTTTTTTGTAGTTATTGTGTAGTCTCGAATCTGTCTTTTTGTCTGTCTCTCTCTGTGTCTTACTCACTGTCCCTATGATGTTTTTCGTCTCTCCCATTTCCTTTCCCCTCATGCTGTTATCATTCGTGTTGTAATCTCTTTATGACATACAATGGTAGTTTCATCTGGATGGCTTTCTGACCAAATGACCCCTGTAGTAACCCTTGACAATAGGCTTGTTTTACAGGGTCACCACTCTTGAACAACTTAACTATGCATGGTCTTAATATTTGTGAAAGACACACACTACAGGAACAATGGTGTCTTCAGAAATACTTTTTTAAAATTATTTGTATGTGTATCGTATTGGAAACTGACTTTTTTCTTGTAGGGCAGGGCATCTTTCCCGGCCATTGCTTTTTTGTGATGTAAAATAAACAATTTTGTTGTCCCTTTCTGCTTGCAGACTTTACTATAAAGGGGCTTTGTACTATGCCCTGTAAACTGTTTGAGGCTTACTTCATTGACGTAATGCAGGGTATCTATTGTAGTCCTATCTACATAAAAGTATTTTTTTTCCCACTTGTAACGTGTGTAGAGTTGTTTACAGACTCCATAGTCACTTTTTGTCTGCTTGAAGTCCTCCACCATTTCCATTAGAAGGTATATTCTCTCTGTAAGATAATTGTTTCTACTGCAAAATATTTGATAAATCATATTGATATTCTATAGCATTATCAAACTTTAGACAGATGTGAAGGCATCGATGTGAACTTTTGTCGAGTTATACAGCTGTAGTTACCAGAGAGCATACAACCTCCTTTTGGTGTACTGTGAATAGAACTCTCCAGTGCTGCATTTTGTAGAAGTATTTTTTCATAGTACAGTATATAAAATTTCTCTTCATTTTAAACAAACCTGGGTATATAATAAAAATGACAACACTAAAAACACTGTTAACATAGCTGAAGCTTTGATAGGCATACCTGTGTTACTGGAAGGCACTGATATTTTTACATTTATGATGGTGAAAAGCTAAGTGTGCCCTGCATGATAAAGTTTTAAGTATTCCTGAATAAATGATTATCATTTAACTGGTAAAACCTCTTCTCATCTGTCCCTTATTTCTCAAAGAATTTTATCAGTTCCCAAAAACATTAGCTCTAAAATGATGAAGTCTAAATTAGTTCTCTCTTTCAAGTAAAACATGATACTGAGTATAAATTCCCATCCCCTTTTATTTGACTGGTTCATGCAGTGTCCACTTAGTACTGTTATTTCATGAGGTGCATTAACACAAAAAATGTTTTCTTAACCCTTTGAGTGCCAACCCCTCACCCAAAGATTTAGCACACTACCCCATGACTTTTTTGGGGAAACATTTAATCCAGCTCATCATAGTACAAAATCTACTAGAAAAAGGACTTCGTAACTTTCCCGTCTCATAGCTGAATAAATATCCATTTATTAATAATATACATTAGTACCTCGGTATACAAGTTTATTCCATTTCAAAAGTAATCTTGCAACCCAAAAGGCGTGTAAACCAAAGCGTACTTTCTTCCATAAGAAATAAAATGAATTCACTCGTGTTCCACACATTCATAAATACACACATATGCTCATTTTGAAGGCTTTTTAATGTTATATTGAAAATGAATTATAACTCCTAAAATCAAATGAATTCAAATCAATAAATGACAAAAGATCATAGAAATTTTGACAAATTAACTCTCACTTTACCTGTGAGGAGAGTCGTGGCCAGCATGCGGGAGATGAAAGAGGAGGAGGACGAGTTACTGCTTGGAAGGAGAATGTTCCTCTAAGAACTTGAGGAGAAATACAGGAGGTTCTCTTTCTTGAACAACATTCACTATCACTAACTGAATCATTTAGTTTACGCTTTATGGAGAACTGGTCGGTCGTAATTTTTTTTACACTGGCATTCAGTTTTGACAAGGAACCTATTTAGAGACAATCGCTTATGGGTTTTCTTTAAAATAGCAGGAAAATGGGGTAAAAAGGATAAATAAACAGTGTGAACACCATTCGGTGTGTGAGCAACGCTTCACTGATTTCATGCTAGTCTCTTTCGTACTTATCCCCAAAAATTGCGAGTTTGTAGGGAAAGATTTGCTTGCAAACGGATACAATGCTCATATACCATTTTGAATTTTCATGCTCGTATACCGATTTGCTCGTATTGTGAGGTACTCATGTCCTGAGTTACTCGTATCCCAAGGTATTAGTGTATATGATTTTGCGTATTTTTGTATAATTATCATAAATGTAAATAATAAAAAGAATTAGAAACTGGTAATAACTAGACGTAAATTACGCCCAATTGTGCAGAGGAGAGTTTAAATATCCAGACGTAGAATGTATACTATAGCGCTCAAAGGGTTATGAATACAGTTGTCAGTTTTCATTATAATGAATATATACATGGTTTAACTATTGATTTTGTTTTCATAATTACTTAATAAACCATAAAGTTTTAACTGTGATAAATAGCAGTCTGTTACAGAAAGACATTTGATAAATCTATTGTATTCAGTTTTGATACTTTGATGAGGTTTATATACTTGGAATAGATGTTTGTGGGGATGGGAATGTCGTTGTCATAGAATTTAGCTGCTGGGCTAATCAGTTGAGGTGAACAATTATGCTCTATGAATATTTTTCTCTTATAGATAACTAAAATATGTATCACTTGACATATGATTGAATTTTTTTCCATTAAAAAAATACATGCAGTAGAAAAAGGAAATTTGAACATAGGTACATTAGATGAATGTCATAATGTCTTGATAGAATAAATGAAAACAATAATTAATAAGAATACCAAGGACTGTAAGTACGTTTTCCAGCTAAGATTTAATCAATTACATATGTCATTATTGTACTGAACCATTCACTTTGGTGAAAAGCTATTTCATGGCATTGTAGGTTTAACACTTCTTATAATGATTTCAAGTTTTGATTATCAAATTTTCTAACCAGTTACATAGATGGCGCTGAGTATATTATAGTATAATTCTCGTCACATGTCGAAAGGACAAAAATCATTAAATCGAAAGGAATGTTTGAGAACATTTTTGTTAAAACAAGTTTTGTCATTCTGTTGTGAGAATTATTCATCAGAAACACCTGAACATTGTTTAGAATAGCAGTTGCTGAAAAGGACCTATGAAATGTAATATGTGAGCATGCTTGTAAAGATGCCGTAGAGCAAAGATAAGGACATTAACATTCAATTTCTAACTCCTTTAGTCTCCAAGATCAAAATATCCAGCCCATTGCTGGTGATGGAAATAGTTGTGTACATTTTTCAAGAAAGTGTAAGGCAACGAGACTCATATTATGCATGTTCTGAGCTATCTTAGGGGGCTGATCAAGTTCTTTTATTTTTATTGTGAGTTTTATTGCTGTGTATGGTGACTGAATAAAATTTTATTAGTTGTTAATTTTTATAAGCTCATTTTGTATAAGGAAAGTGTTGCACATGGAAGAAAACTTTATTTTGCAGGGCATTAATGATAGATTTAACACAAACCAGCAGTAGAACCAGCATTTCAGGGAACAGTACAGTATTTATAATTTTAGGATACTACTGTAGTCTGCTGTTTGTATGATTGGTTAGAAATAGGTTGACTCTCAATACCAGCTAGGAATAGATAAACTTGTATGTTTAAATGAAATAGAAATTTCCTGTTGCGTTTGATAACTTGACATTTGTAAAATGTTAAAGGAATTCATTGTAAGAAAGACATAGTGACACTATTAATGAGAGGAGAGGAATGGAGAGAAAGAAGCACTATTAGGTTATACATATAATTTTATGTAACCATCAATCAAAATCAGGTCTTGGTAGGTCTGAATCAGAACTGATACTCGATTTAGATTTTGACAAGATTTCCATCGTGAATGATAGGCTTTGAGCAACGTACCTCTCAGGTGTATATGTTGGTGAATGACCTCCCCAGTCCTAATCCCGGTGCCAGGCCGTATAGCTCTAATTTTATAAATTCAATCTTAAATGTACAGTAGGATAAGTAAACTGTGTGAATAGTACACAATGCATTGTTTGCTTGCGTAAATTTATATGTTTTTCATTTGCTAGAAGTTTCCCTTTACAGATGCTGGTTCCAAATTGTAAAATACACAAATATATATATATGTGTATATATATATATATATATATATATATATATATATATATATATATATATATATATATATATATTTATATATATGTATATATATATGTATATATATATGTATATGTATATATATATGTATATGTATATATATATATAATATATATATATGTATATATATATATATATATTTATATATATATATATATGTATATATATATATATGTATATATATATATGTATATATATATATATATATATATATATATATATATATATATATATATATATATATATATATATATATATATATATATATAGTATATATATATATGTATATATATATATATATATATATGTATATATATATATATATATATATATACATATATATATATATATATATATATATATATATATATATATGTATATAATCTAATATGAATGCAAATGGTAGACTGTGCAGGGAATCTGAATTTGGCTTTGCTGTAGGTGTATAAAACACCGAACATTGTTGTTTATCCAAGATTCAGCAATTAAAAGATCAATATGGCAAGGATTGTCGTGCTATATTTCTCTCTGGCGTTATTCTGCTGTCAAGGGAAATGTCTTAATTCACAAGATTCATATGTATATACAGCATATATTTATCTATATATTTATTTATTTATTTATTGTCCACGATATATTGCATTAAATTATTTGACATATGGTACTATTCACATGGTTATATTTATTAATCATTATCGTAATTATTGAGAAGATTATTAGTTAGGTTACATAGAAGAGGATGTATAATATAATATCATTCAAGGAGGTAGGAATATAAATTGCTTCGAGAAAATAAATATATATTTTGATGAAGCAGCCTATCTCTCGTATGGCAAAATAAACAAATGATGATAATATCTAGTTCCTAGTATAACCGTCCATAGATAAAGCATGTCTTCTTTATGTACAATAGTGAATTGTGATAGAAGGAAACGAGTGAGCAAGACGAGTTGTTTCAAGTAGCATGTTTAGTACGTAAACATCTCGCCAGTTACAGTACGCATGGTGAATTAAAATCGACGTGTGCTTGGCAATGGTCACACAGTAATGATATGCTATAGTCCATTTCTTTAAGCCTGGCAGATTTGCACCGACTCGCAACGGTGCCCTTTTAGCTAGGAAAAGTTTCCTGATCGCTGATTGGTTAGAATTATCTTGCCCAACCAATCAGCGATCAGGACACTTTTCCGAGCTAAAAGGGCACCGCTGCGAGTCGGTGCAAATATGCCTGGCTAAAAGAAATGGACTATAGATAGCTAGGATCTGCATGAATTCCACCTTAATTTATGGCTAGAAACAGAAAGCTGCCTTTTATAGTGAAACACGGATAGAAAAACTCTTTGATTTCAGTTCTCTCTGGAGTCGCAAGCCTAGTGAATAGCTGCTTAGTTCTGAAACATATTTCATATTCTCTTTTGTATATTCAGTCTATGATATTTTATATCTATTCATATATATATATATATTTGTCATTCTTCTTTTATATGGATACTTCAGTGAAACCTCAATAATTGATCATAATCATTTGCTTCTTAAGTTAATAAGTTTTTAATTCTTGTCAGTTGTGGTCGTCATTATTAGAATAATTTAATACTTGCATTTTGTCTTTGCAATCTCAATTGATTCAAGTCATAACATAGTTTTATACAAGTACATTTACATGATGACAGGAATTTCTTTGTCATTATAAAATTAATTTAAAAATTATCATTGTTGCACAACATAGTAAGCTTGAGCCATTTTGACCTACTTCAGCATTCACTTGTTAAGCCTTTCCTTGCCAATCAAAGCTTGTGAATCTGTATAGGAGGTATATTAAATTTCTATAGATTTACTTGTTTATTGAAAATCAATGAATCTTTAGTTGAAATGTTAAAAAAATTAAGATTTTATTTTTCAAAATATGATGATGATTATATATCATAATACAATTTAGTAAATTGTACATAATACGCTGAAATTATTGAGGTTTTACTGTTTGATTTTAATAATAGTTCTACATTTTACTTGCCCTTTACCCATTTCTAGTAGTTTTCATTTATTTAATGACATATTTTCAAGGTTATGCTGAATATATTATTGATGTATACTTCTATATTTCTTTTTAACATTTTTAATGTTGTCTCATTTCTGTTTTCTCATAAAACAGTAACATTTACACTTTGCCTTGCCTGCTGTATTTACCGTAAAATTGCCTTTTTATTGATGTACAGTAACACAAAATCATAACATGAAAGATTTCAATATTGATGAATTCATGAAAAGCAAAAAGAATATAAAAAGATAAAAATGATTTTGATACAGTATGATATTGACATACAAAATGCATTTCACATATATTTATAATTTGAAGGAATAATAGACTATCTTGAAAGTCATGGATCGTAATAATGCCACGTGTTTCATTCCCCTTTGCTGAAGACTCTTTTGGGTATTACAGCCGACGGAGGGATGCGTTGTGGCGACGACGGGTCGATGGTGCATCAGTTACAGAAAGCAATGGACTTGGAGGAAACTGACAAAGACACTCTTCATCTTCTTGTCTTCCTGTTCATGCAGTTCCTTTCCCAGCCTTTACATGTAAGTAACGCAGTCAATCTTCTTATTTTGCCTTAAAAAATATAGGACTCTGACAAAGACACTGTTCATCTTCTTGTCTTCCTGTTCATGCAGTTCCTTTCCCAGGCTTTACATGTAAATAACGCAGTCAATCTAATTATTTTGCCTTTTCGTTTTTAAACAAAGTTCCAATACTGAAGATACTGTAATTGCTTCTTTTTGCTAAGTACAGGTATGTCAAATTAGTGCTTCCATTGAAGTCAGGGTGCTTTGTGTTTGACAGTATAGATAAAAAAGATCAGAAAATTAATGAAAGGGAAAATGACTCGTACTGTAATTTTAGTTGAAGTTTTGAACCAAATATTTTTCTATCTTATGCTTTGAAATTTATATATCTTAAATCTCACAAATATTGCATTTTTATTCTTGTCAGAAAAAGGGACAAACTCTTTTTAGAAAATTTAATCTTCCTATGATGTTCTTTTCACCTGGATATTGTCACACAGTATTTCATCTAGGAGGAGGATGGCAACATGACCATGTATTTTCTGTTTTGGAAGCAATCACTATTTTAATATTTCAGAACATTTATATGAATATTCATAAGGACATTATTGTCATATACAGTATATGGTTGCAATGTGATAGCATTTGCTGTCTTCATCTGTTTGCTTATTTTTAGAATGTATTGTTTTACATACCGTGATCTATTTCATATATCTTATCTATGGTCTTAAAATTAGGCGGCTTTGTAACTTGAGTCTTATGTTTATGTTTTGTCCAACTACAGGCTGATGGAACAAATGAAGGAAAATTAACTGGGAACCACAATATGACTTTGGTTCTTCGTCACCTGTCTGTACTTATGGGTTTCAGCCCGACAGAGCATTGTTTTTCCGTCTCCCCGTCTCGGCTACGGTAGGTGTTTTTCTTCACTTTTAGTTATTCAATTGAATATGTGCTCAAAATTTTTTCAACTTTGGTGGACATTGAATTTAGATACAGCATTTAGCTAGTTCTGTTAATATTTAGTTGTGTCTGATTTGCTAATTAGGTAAATAAACCACATTTGTATGTAACAGCAATTTGCTTAATACTGTATGTATTCACTGTAGCACACATAGGTGATCTGTATGCCTGGAAAACAAATTCTATGCGGACAACTAAAAAATAGATACTGAAGACCTAAGAAGAGATGAAAAAACCCTAGTGCATATCATTAAATTGGTTTGGTAATTTGTAAAGATAATTAAATTTTGTAGGATATGAAGGGAATCTTGATACATTCCAGATGCATCATTTGATTTAGGATCTTTTGGTACACAAACATTAGATATACATACATACATACATATACCAAGGCACTTCCCCCAATTTTAGGGGGGTAGCCGACATCAACAAATGAAACAAAACATAAAAGGGGACCTCTACTTTCTACGTTCCTCCCAGCCTAACAAGGGACTCCACCGAGTTCAGCTGGTACTGCTAGGGTGCCACAGCCCACCCTCCCACATTATCCACCACAGATGAAGCTTCATAATGCTGAGTCCCCTACTGCTGCTACAGTGTTATTTTGTATTATGTAGTGGATTAATGTTTAAGCATTATTTAATTTTACTGGAAATTTTATGAACTAAACACTGATAGATTTTGATCATCTCTGAATTTCAGATCATCTCCAGTGTTCAATGCTTTCTTGTCAAATTTGCCCCATGTCCTGGACCATAACTTTGGCATGGGAACTGCACTCTTGCCTACTTGTCTACCAGTTCTTCAGTTTTGTGCAGCGCCACACAGGGTGGTTGATCTTCGTTACCCAGCTTTCAGTTTATGGTGCTTACAGCCCCATGCAAGAAGATGCTGGCTAAGTTCTGTCTTGACTTTTTTGTATAAAGTAAGTTCAAAATATTTTTTGAGGGCTTCATACCATTTTGAAAGTGGAGTTGAGATTTCAGTAGGATTTTTGTACTCATAAAGAATTATAGGGAAAATTTGAAGAGCTACTTTATTTTGATTTTGCGTTTAAATAAATTTTCTCATTAATGGCTACTAGACGTCACAAAGAAGGCATGCTTCACAAGCTTTAAAATTTATGGAAGTACTGTAATATTTAATTCTTATGGTTGGACATCATTTTATAGAAATGGGACAGCTTCATTATAATATGCATGAGTGACGTAGCCTTTTAAACCATTTATTTGTGAATCTTATGCCCCGTAAAATAAAAGTAACAAGTTATTATTAGAATTAAGCAATGCCTATTATATAATACAAAGAATCTTTCCAACAGTATGGCTACAGTCAACACCCATTATCAGGACAAGCATTATCTCTGGTACGGATTGTCTTGAACACCATAGATAATCATTTTCACCGCTGCAAAAAAATAGATGATCCTACGTTGTGTGCTGCTAGTTCAGCATACTCCCGGGGTAAGCTGAATTAACATAGTGAAATAGTCAATGATGCATTGGCAGAAATTTGTAACAATTTTTTTTTTGTAAGTTAAACTGTAAGAATTCAAGGCTTATAGAAATCATGAAATGCATTTATCTCATTAGAATATCATTACCAGTATGTGAAATTTTCATTCTTTTCTTAACCACTGAAGGCTTGTATATCTATTTTATATGTACACAGTATATAGATTGGTAAATTCTATACAGGTGGTGCATACATGTATGTGTATAAATATATAAAAGAAATTACTTTATCAGGTCAGCCCCAAAAGATTTAAGAATATCGATTCATTTATCAAGTTGAACTGGTAATAATAATGATAACAGCCTTGTTATGCTTTTACCTTGTGCTGTTGTTGGGAAGTTAGTTTTTAAAAAAAAATGGACAGTATGTTTTACAGCTTTTTAAATTTTAAACATTACACTTACCCGGCAGTTATATATATAGCTTACGTCCCTGACGTCGGGGACGTAAGCTATATATATAACTACCGCGTAAGTATGTTCAAAAATTTATTTTATAATGAAAATACCATTTTTAAACATAAGACTTACCCGGTAGTTATATATATAGCTTCCTCGACGTCAAGGACGTAAGCTATATATATAACTACCGGGTAAGTATGTTCAAAAATTTATTTTATAATGAAAATACCATTTTTCTAGAAGTGAGCCAAGGTTCCTTAGGGGGAAATGAGGGAGACCACCAGGGGGAATCCCCGCCACTTTCCCCCAATGTGTTTCCTGGTACTGGTCGAGCAACAGCGGTCAAAGGAGTTGCGCCAGAGACCAGACCCCAGTACCATGATCAAAAGGCTACGTATGTCCCACCAGTCCAAGAAAGGGGGTGAGTTAACAAACTGTACGTGTTGTGTAATAATATTCAAGATCTTTGTTGCTTCCCTCTGGAATGGTAAGTACCAGATGGTGAATGGTAAATAATAGGCCAAAATTAGTAATGGATTACAGGTAAAGGTTTTTGAATTGGAAAAGTCTGAGATACAGTCAGCAATATACTGAGTGGGGATACCTTAACCCTTTTACCCCCGGGGTATTTGGAAATTTCCAACCCTTAACCCCCAGGGAGTTATTTTTTTCCCAGCACATTTTGCAGTATATTTTTTTTAAATTGCTCTAACAGCCTTAATTTTTGTCATAGAGAGGTCAGGGTGGTCTCATTCTCTTGGAAAATGCCTGAATTTTCTCAAAAAATTATAAAAAATATGAAAAAAAAATTTTTATAGCATTTTTTTGCAAGGACGTAGTGGTACGTCCATGGGCGTAAAGGGATGGCTTTTGTGAAACGTACCAGTACGTCCTTTGGGGGTAAAAGGGTTAATGGATTAAAGTTTTTTGAACTGGAAAAGTCTGAGATACATTCAGCAATATACTGAGTGGGGATACCTTAATGTGGTGAAATGGTTTGCGTATCGCCGTGTTCAGCAAAGCTGTACTAGTCAGGGCCACCCTTACCAGTTTGTTTTGGTGTGAGTGATCAGACTGGAATCTCCCACCATCACCAATCCACACTGGCCAAACTCCAGACAAGAATTAACATGTCTGAGGCCTTTGTCCTGCAGTGGAATAGAAATGGCTGCATTTGTTGTAGTTGTATGTAGCACTGTGCCTAAGTTACATAACCTGAGATAAAGAGTTCACCTGCTCCTCTGCTTTGGTCATGACGGGTGTGAAAGGAAAAATATTGAATATTGAAAGCACTTTTACCTATCCAGTTGAACTATAGGAAATTTAGCTCTAAGAGTGTAACTGAGATTAGAAGATACTCTTGAATTAAAAAACGATGTTACTTCCAGATATATTTAAAAAAAATGGGGAAAAAAATACTTCTGGTTATTTTTCTCTTTCTTGTTTACAGTACCCTCTATTGTAATAGATTTCATATTACAGTATACTTGTGTATTACAAAAGGTTTGAGAATGTTACAGATTTTAACTCCCCTTTTTCATGTCTATGGTTTGGATCTGTGTAACAGATATGTGTTTTTAGTGATGTTTCATTAGGTCTTTTAAATCATCATTTTGTTTTATGTCATAATGAAAACTACAAATGATGTGTACTGTAGTTTCTCCAAAATATAATACAGGACATATTTTTATTTTATATTTTATGAGAAAAAATATGCTAAAAAACTATTTGAATATCAACATGGTTTTGGTGCTGGTGCAGACTGAGACATTTATTCGTCTTGTACAACTGCTCTGTTTATGACATCAGGCAGGGAATAGTGAAGTTAAATTCTGATAATGATACATAGGAATAAAAGAAAAGAAGTTTTTATCATTATAAATACATGTATTATTTTACCCCCAATGGACGTACTGGTACGTCTCACAAAACTCATCCCTTTACCTCCATGGACGTACTTGTACGTCCTTGCAAAAAACTGCTATTTACAATTTTTTTTTTGCATAGTTTTGATAACTTTATGAGAAACTTCAAGCATATTCCAAAAGAATAAGACCAACCTGACTTCTCTATGATGAAAATTAAGGCTGTTAGAGCAATTTAAAAAATATACATTGCCAAATGTGCTTGAAAAAAAAATTGCCTTGGGGTTAAGGGTTGGAAAGTTCCAAATAGCCTGGGGGTAAAAGGGTTAATAAAGAAGTCCTCTCCTGTGACTAGTAGATTTCATTTGCTTATTTGTCTGTATAGGTAAAAAAATAGACGGTTGTGTCTGAGATTGAAAGGATTGCAAGATTTAGATATTGAAAACCTTATCAACAAATGCGGTTCAAATTTTACATAAGTCTTTTTGCTATTATATCCACAAAAATGGAAATATAGTACAGTAGGGGTACTATCATCTTATAGAGGAATACATGTTAGGACTGGGCACTGATAATTTCTTTAGAATATTTTTTCTTCATCTTAAAGCCATTTGTAATGATAATAGAAAGAGTTTTCATGTATATAAAGTGATAAGTAAGAAAGAGAAATGTTTATATCTATAATAAATGATAAAAATGTATGATTTAACAGCCAAATGATTAACGAGACTTTAGTTATTTATTTGCTTAATAACTTTTTTTTCCATATGTTACACTTTCCAGTTGAACTGTCGCTAAGCATCATGGATTGCATTCATTTTTCAAAAAATTTAATTTGTTTTCAACATAGCATTTTAATTTTAAACTTATTTTTTTTTCTTTAAGAAAGCTTTCTGTGGTAATAAGAATTTAATTTTTTTTTTGCAGAAGTGTTGTAGTATATGAAACCATGAAACAAAATGAAGAGCGTAAAGCTAAAAAGAATAATGATCCAAGGTAAGAAATTTAATGGTGAGCAAAATGCTGTTTGGAAATTTTCCTGATTTGCTTATTCATTGTCGTGTTGATACTGTACCTATTGTTACCTCTGTCAACCAAGTTGGAAGGAGGTTATGTTATACCCCTGTTTGTGTATGTTAGTGAACACCTTCCTGCTCACAATTTTAATCCTAGAGTAATGAAACTTACTGGGATTAACTGTTATGTAAAAAGCTGGTAATAGTTAAATTTTGGAAGGTTAAGGTCAAGGTCAAGTAAAATGTCCAATTCACGTAAACAGAGACTTCCAACTTGGTTTATATTTAAGCGTATGAAATTCCAGGTCAATTAATACATGTCAAGGTCGAAGGTCAAGGTCAAGTCGAAGATCAAGGTCAAGTCCATGGTCAAGGTCAAGTAAAAGGTCAAATTCTGGTCATCAACCATACAGCCACAATTTTAATTGTAAAGTAATGAAACTTGCAGGGATTTTAAGCTGTAATGTAAAGAGCTGCTAATGATTAAATTTTGGAAGATCAAAGGTCAAGGTCGAGCAAAACATCCATATCGTAATCAGACATAAGTTTGGACATCCTTGTCACAGAGACTTCAAACTTGATTCATATTTGAGTGTATGAAAATCCATGCCAATTAATACATGTTAAGGTCAAAGGTCAAGGTCTAGCAAAAAAAATTGAAAAATATGCTGCCGCAGTGGAGGTCTGCGCTCAACTGAGTGCCCCTCCAGTTATCTACGGATCCAAGCAGAATTCCAAGGAAAATGTTTTAAACCAGCAATACAATATGAATTGATGTTTATGCCAATCAGGCTTTGCAGACGGAGTATTGAAAAAAAAAGATGGAAGAAAACACTAATCATGAAATTCCTTGTCCACAGTGTGTATTTAGACTACTGTAGTTGATCATGAAAATATTTTACTACAGAAAATGCCATCTTTTAAAATTCCTTACAAGTAATATTTGTTTCCTTTGGAGACGCATCTTTTTTGAACAGGTTCTTATGTAATCTTTATCCTGAATTTTTGCAGAATTTTTTACCTTTTAAGGAGATATAGAAGAATTCTAATTGCATGTTTATATCACATGATTGACAGTTTTTAAATTAAGTTCACATTAGAGACTTACTTCAATTTTTAATTAAAAGAATTCATGAATTAAACGGCTTATGGGAGAACAAGAGAACGAATTTCGTGCATACTTTATCTTTTTTACTCTCTTTTGCTTAAGCACTTTGACAATGAGAAAAAGAAAACTTATCACTATTATGTGTCTGTACTGCTAACATGGAATTGAGCACTTTTCAGTTTGATATGCTCTATTAGAGTCCAGAGAAAATAAAATGTATTCTAACAACTTGAGTTATTAGTCACCTTAGGGCTACACAAAAGAGTATTTTTAGGCTATATTTCTGGGCTTGATAGAGGGTGGGGAGATGTACGGTTAGAGAGGGGGGATATTGATGAAGGAGAGATCTAATTGGTGAGGGATCTATGGTCGTGGTTCAATCACGCCCCAGTTTTCTATACCGACACTCAATGAGTGAGCGAGCTAGGTTTATTCCTGGCATTCCATGCATCTCTTTTTCTCTGGTATATTCAGCAGTAATTATGCCTTAGAAATGGTGCTAGAGGAGCATTTCACGGAGCGACACAGGTCGAGCCCAGAAATAGATTTTTCCTTCGTCAAAATCCCCTTATTAGTCACATTAGGGCTACACAAAAGAGTATTTTTAGGCTATATATCTTTGCTCTAGTTCAAAGAGTTTCTTACCAGAAGCACCGTAACCTCATCAAGTGTAATAAATGCTTCGTTGAGCTAGATGTCATGGCATGAAAGTCAGAGATGCTGAGTGGCCTCCCAGGCCCCAATTCCATGCATTCTATAAAATTTGGAGAAGGTGAAATTTTTGTGTACTGTAATAAATCTTGTATTACAGTACTGATGTTATCAATATGAATATATATGCATCGATACATATGCCAAACTATCTCTAGAGAATTGGATTTCTTTTATCTGTTACATTTGTTCATAGTTGTCATCCCACAGGTAAATCAGAATGGGTAATAAGAACAAATGCTGATGTTAGTTTTTGTAAGCTATGTATAATGGGAATCGGTCACTCAAAACACCTTCGTGTTAGGTGACGGTGGCGTGGTCCAAGTGTGGTTTCTAGGGTCTTTGTTACGGGCCGTAACAAAGACCCTAGAAACCACACTTTGATGAAGGAATTATCTAAATGGAAGACAGCCTGTGAATAGTGGTTTTCACACGCCCCTGATGTATACACGACACCCACGAGGTGCTCGCGCGAGGGTAGTAACCTCTGCATTCCATGCTTTTAATTTTCTCTGGTATATTTGGAAGATTTATATCAGAAAAAGTGGAAAGAAGGACTTTTTCACCGGGCGTCACAGGTCTCTCCCCAGAAATAGATTTTTCCTTCGTCAAAATCCCTTTTTTAGTTTTGTTTTTAGGTTGTCAACTTTTACCTAAAGAGTAAAATCTGCATCTTATAGATTAAACATGAAAACTTTTCTAATGATATTGTATGATATTTTAATAAGTATTCTTATTTGAATTCTCATATAATGTAATAGTTAATCCTCCACTTTTTCACGGACTTTACCTGTGATGCTTAATTTTGTTGTATAGTATTGTCAAAAAACATAACACGTGATTAAACTCAAAATATTTCAAATAACTTTTTCCTGCTGATGTTTAGCCTTGGCCCTGACTGCGATGATGCCGAACCAGAATTAGAAGCCATTCCAGAAAGTCCTAAAACAGATAGCCCAGTTTGCCAAGTGAGTATTAGATATATAGTACAGTACTGTGGTTCTTTCTCGGGATAAAAAGTTCTTGACATCTGCTATTAGTTTTGGCATGTTACACTTACTAACTCATTGATCCCTAAAGGTTATTTACTGTTTTTATGATTCAATTTTAGGACTTTTTTTCTTTTGTTAATAGTATTTATTTTAGAATGAGGATGATTTTTTTATGTTTGGGTGGTTATTTAATTTTGAAGGCGAGCCAGAAACACCTTTGTGTTGGGAAAGATAAAGTCTATTCTTTATTCAATGCATAATTATGTGACATATGTGTGTGAATAAAAGACTAAATCTCACAGATATTCATACTGCATACAGCCTTGAAGTAATGTATCTAGACTTGAAATCTTGTACTATAGAAATATAAAATTATAATCCTAGTTACAAAACAGTTCTAAAGTCGTGTTTTTACTATAATGTGTTTCTTTCCTTATGAAGCACAATAATCCAGTTGCATTCTGCTGTAACTGTGACTAATGCATGCCCTCCGGAAGTTGTCATTTTCATTAGTGTTGCAGATCATGTCACTAAATACTGCATTAGTACTTTCATATGTTGATTCTTATAGATTTGTACAGCATTTAAAATACCGATTTAAATTTGCTATAAGTCTGTCCTGTTAGGACTGTTTTGAAAGCACTTGAAGGACATTTGGCTTCCTTGAAAAAATACAGTTCATAGAAACCTTATTCTTTATTTTAAGAAACTGTATTGTTAAAAAAAAATGTTTGAAATAATGATTTAATATTTTTGTAATTATAAAATATTATTGATATATTTTTATAATTATCAGGAAGTAACTCTGTTACCAATTTTGCAGATACTATTATAATTTTAAAGTAAATTTACAGAAATTTTACTAAATCATTAAATTGAGCTTGCTAATATGCATGCATTGTACCACTGAACTATTTTGTTTGCCTATTATCGCTTGCCTCATTAGATCAATCGTCATAATCTTTCCTTTGAATTCAGGAACTTGGTGATCTTGAACCGTATGAGAATTTATTGATGGAAGAACAGGCAGTCATGCGAGTCGAGCATGACCATAGTTCCAAGGCTTTGGTATCGCTCACACCTTGCGCTGTGCCAAGTTCCACCCTATCTACAGCATCGGTCGTAGGTCCTCAGAAAATACGAGCACCGGCAGTAACGTCGGTCATGGCCTCCCAGATCCAAGCATTTGATGCGTCTTTCACGGTCAAGTAAGATGTTTTTATAGTTGTGTAAATAGACTTTATGAGATATGATTACATTGAGGGTAACGGAAAATGCTATTCCCAATACACAAATGTAAGCTATATCAGACGTATTGAGATTCTTATCTATTATCGACAATTGATTTTATGAGTAGACTAGAAATAGAGAATTTTAAATGGTAAAAATACTGTTTATAGAATAATTGGCCAATTGTAGAATTTCAAGAAATGAATAAAGTACTTTGAATATTCCTTAGTGAATGTCAGATTTGCCCACTTTGATTCATGTGATTTGGACAGAATTTCATTTTTTTAAATATTTAACTTAACCGGTGAATATATATAGCTGCAACTCTGTTGCTCGACAGACAAAAAAACAGTAAAACTCGCCAGCGATCGCTATACAGGTTGCGGGTGTGCCCACCAGCGCCAACTGTCGGCCAGATACCATACTCGATGTAAACAAAGACTCAATTTCTTCTCTGTCGACGTGTCGACAAGACGTACTTTACTCGCTGTTGAAACCTGGAGTTTTTCCCATCATATTTGGTGAAGTACTTTAATTTGGTTATGAGCTTTCGCAGTACAGGGTTTTTCTTCAAATAAATCCTTGAACTCTTTTTTTGTATCGGATTCATTGTTGATGACTTAGATCGTTTTTTTGAATTTTCCCTTGACCAATTCAAAATGGCTGACCTTTCACAAGTTCCCAAGTTTAGAAAATGCAATGCTAGGGACTGTCATAGAAGTCTTCCAAAGGCTTCTCTCGACCCTCACACTGTTTGTTCCAATTGTCGGGGTAAAACCTGTCAATTGGAAGATCGGTGTGAGGAATGCGTGGGCCTTTCGGAATTCGATTTTATCGAATTTGAGAAGTATACACGCAGACTAGAGAGAGATAGGGTAAGGAGAAGTTCTTCTAGGTCGGTAGATTTTTCCTCTCCTCATGCCCCTCAACCTAATCCTTCCCCTGTAGTGGTTGTTCCTAACCCCCCTCCTAGCACTCAGGAACCATCGATGGCTGACATGATGCGTGCTATTCATGCCTTGGGGGAGAGAGTTGAGTCCCTCGCAAGTGACCGCAATCAACTCATGGCAGATGTTAAGGAACTAAAGTGCCAAAGTGCCGCGGGAAGTGATAAAGTGCCTAGTGTTTCTCAAAGTGTTGTGAACAGTGTTGCGCTTGAGGGTTCGTCTGTTCGTGCCTGTCGTCCTCCTAGTCCGGGACCTCTTGCAAGCTCCCAAGCCCAGGGGAGAAGCAATGTCGTACGACGCATGGGTTCGAGAGGCCTTGATCAGCGAACAGACGTTCCCTCTATGGTATCAGGCGTATCTCCCCAAGATCGCCCCTACCAACGTAAGACGAGAGAGCCCGTTTTTACCTCGTCGTCCGAAGGTATTTCTCGTAAGAAACTTTGGACCAAGGTCTCACGACCTTTGAAGCGTAAGTCGGTCCCTTCAGGACAAGTCCAACGTCCTGGTTGTAGCCACTGGGTCAGTTCGGACTCGTTGCCGTCATCTGATGACTGCTCGCCGCCTAAGAGAGGCAAAGCGGTACCGCCTCAGTCGCTCACCCCGTCTGTTGCCGCACCTGCTGCCGTAGACCCTAAATGGGTATTGCTACAGGACATGCAGTCCAAGCTTGCGTCCTTGATGGAGGACTTCAATGCGGAGAAGGTTGCTGCTGAACCTTCTGGCCAACAACCATCCAAGCGGTCTGTTGTGCGTCCTGTTGACGCTGAGGTAACTTTCTCGCGTCTACCAGTTGAGGTTGTACCCCCACCGATGCGACCCAGTGTGGTTTGCCAGCCGCACGTTGACGTTAGGCGACGCACGGAGGTGGTTGTTGACGTTCAGGACGTTCAACAACCATCAGAGGTGACTTGTTTTGACGCGGTGCGTCAACCTCCGCAACCCGGTATGGTGTTGACTGCACAACCCAGACGGTCTAAACAGTCTCGGGTGGACGCTGTGCGTCCTCGCGCACCCATGGTTGTTGACAGTTCACTGACTGTGCAGCAGTTCCATGACGTTGCGTCCGGATCCGTCACGCATGCACCAGTGCGACCGGACTCGGCGAGCCAAACGTTGCCCACTCCGTTGCCGTTTCCTCATCAGTTTTCGGATGAGGAACTATCAGATGAGGACGTTGCTGAACCGCAAGAGGATCAACCTTCAGACCTTGACGAACCTAAGGCAACTCAACCATCATTGGACTTTAGAAAAGTCATGGCTGTATTTAAGGAGTTGTTCCCTGACCACTTTGTTTCTGTGGCTCCTCGTTCGCCGCCGTCAGAGTTTGTGTTAGGCGTGCCTGCTTCCACACCTGCCTTTACTAGACTCGTTCTCTCTCGTTCATCCAAGAGAGCTTTGCGGCTGTTGGGAGATTGGCTAGAAACTAAGAAGAGTTTAGGAAAGACAGCATTTGCCTTTCCCCCATCTAAACTCTCGTCTAGATCGAGCGTCTGGTATGCCACGGGAGAAGTTCTCGGCTTGGGAGTTCCTGCCTCTGCCCAGGGCGACTTCTCAAGTCTTGTAGACTCTCCCCGCCGCCTTGCCATGAGACGCTCGAAGATTTGTTGGTCACCATCGGACCTGGACCACCTTCTTAAAGGGATTTTTAGGGCTTTCGAAGTCTTTAACTTCTCCTAGACTGGTGCCTAGGAGCCCTGAGCAGGAAGATCTCTTCTGCAGATAAGGACGTTTCTTTGCTCATTATGTCCTGCATGGACAAGGCCGTCCGTGATGGGTCCTATGAGCTAGCCGCCTCATTCACGTCCGGAGTCCTGAAGAAGCGAGAGTCTCTATGTTCTTTCCTGTCAGCTGGAGTGACGCCATGCCAAAGATCCGAGCTTCTCTTTGCTCCCCTTTCCAAGTGCCTGTTTCCTGAAGTCTTGGTAAAGGAAATTGCCTTATCTTTAGTTCAGAAGGACACCCACGATCTAGTTGCGTCCTCGGCTCGCAAGGCTCCCCCTTTGCCTACATTGTCTGCTAGACCGAGGTTAGACACTCCAGCGTCTCGCTTTATTCCGCCCTTTCGTGGCAGAGCCTCCAGCAGAGGAGGTGCTCGTGCCGAAGGGAAGCGAGGGAAGAGGAAAGGATCCAAGTCCTCTAAGGGCAGAGTCTGACTGCCCGCAACTTCAGACAGCAGTAGGAGCCAGACTCAAGAACTTCTGGCAAGCCTGGGAGAAGAGAGGCGCAGATCTACAATCTGTGAAGTTGCTCAGAGAGGGGTACAAGATCCCTTTTGTACGCAAACCCCCTCTAGCGACGTCCCCCATCGATCTCTCTCCCAGGTACAGAGAGGAAGAAAAGAGACAAGCCCTGAAACTGGAAGTGTCTCTTTTGCTAGAGAAGGGAGCGGTGGTCAAAGTCTCGGACCTTCAATCACCGGGGTTTTACAACCGTCTCTTCCTAGTATCAAAGAAGACAGGAGGGTGGAGACCGGTGCTAGACGTCAGTGCTCTGAATGTCTTTGTCACAAAGACGAAGTTTTCCATGGAGACCACAAAGTCAGTCTTAGCAGCGGTCAGAAAGGAAGACTGGATGGTCTCGCTAGACCTAAGGGACGCCTACTTCCACATCCCCATTCACTCAGACTCCCAACCTTTTCTGAGATTCGTCTTCGAAGACGTGGTTTACCAGTTTCGGGCCCTGTGCTTTGGCCTAAGCACAGCTCCTCTCGTATTTACGAGGCTGATGAGGAATGTGGCCAAATTCCTCCACTTATCGGACATCCGAGCCTCCCTTTATTTGGACGACTGGCTTCTCAGAGCCTCTTCCAGTCGTCGCTGTCTGAAGGATCTCAAGTGGACTCTAGATCTGACCAAGGAATTGGGACTCCTAGTCAATTTGGAAAAGTCGCAGCTGGTCCCATCCCAAACTATTCTGTATTTAGGGATGGAGATTCCCAGTCAAGCTTTTCGGGCTTTTCCGTCGGCCCCCAGAATAGATCAAGCCCTGTTTTCCATCCAGAAGATGCTGAAGAAAGAACGCTGCTCAGTCAGGCTGTGGATGAGTCTGGTAGGGACGCTGTCATCCCTGGAACAATTTGTATCACTAGGAAGACTACACCTCCGTCCTCTGCAATTCCATCTGGCTTTCCACTGGAAAAAAGACAAGACGCTAGAGGCGGTCTCGATCCCGATTTCCGGAAAGATGAAGTCTTGTCTGACTTGGTGGAAGGACAATATCAACCTAAGAGAGGGTCTTCCCCTGGCTATTCAGTTACCCAACCACGTTCTCTTCTCGGACGCATCGGACTTGGGCTGGGGCGCGACGCTGGACAGTCGGGAATGCTCAGGTCTGTGGAACTCGAGTCAGAGGAGCATGCATATCAACTGCAAGGAGCTGTTGGCAGTTCATCTGGCCTTGAAAAGCTTCGAGTATCTCCTTCGAGGCAAAGTGGTGGAAGTAAACTCGGACAACACCACGGCCTTGGCGTACATCTCCAAACAAGGAGGTACCCACTCACTGACGTTGTACGAGATCGCAAGGGACCTGCTCATCTGGTCAAAAGATCGAGACATCTCCCTAGTAACGAGGTTCATCCAGGGCGACTTGAACGTCATAGCAGATTGTCTCAGTCGGAAAGGGCAAGTAATTCCAACCGAATGGACCCTCCACAAGGATGTGTGCAAGAGACTTTGGGCCACTTGGGGTCAACCAACCATAGATCTCTTTGCAACCTCGCTGACCAAGAGGCTTCCAATCTATTGCTCTCCAGTCCCGGACCCAGCAGCAATACATATAGATGCCTTCCTCCTAGATTGGTCACATCTGGATCTCTACGCATTCCCACCGTTCAAGATTGTCAACAAGGTACTGCAGAAGTTCGCCTCTCATGAAGGGACAAGGTTGACGTTAGTTGCTCCCCTCTGGCCCGCGAGAGAATGGTTCACCGAGGTACTTCGATGGTTAGTAGACGTTCCCAGAAGTCTGCCTCTAAGAGTAGACCTTCTACGTCAGCCGCACGTAAAGAAGGTACACCAAAGCCTCCACGCTCTTCGTCTGACTGCCTTCAGACTATCGAAAGACTCTCGAGAGCTAGAGGCTTTTCGAAGGAGGCAGCCAGTGCGATTGCTAGAGCAAGGAGAGTGTCTACCATTAGAGTCTACCAATCGAAGTGGGAAGTCTTCCGAGACTGGTGCAAGTCAGTTTATGTATCCTCGACCAGTACCTCTGTAGCCCAAATAGCTGATTTTCTCTTATACCTGAGAAAAGGACGATCCCTTTCAGCTCCCACTATCAAGGGCTACAGAAGCATGTTGGCATCGGTCTTCCGGCATAGAGGCTTAGATCTTTCCAACAATAAAGATCTGCAAGACCTCCTTAAGTCTTTTGAGACCACTAAGGAGCGTCGTTTGGCTACTCCTGGGTGGAATTTAGACGTGGTACTAAGATTCCTCATGTCAGACAGGTTTGAGCCTTTACAGTCAGCCTCCCTGAAAGATCTCACTCTTAAGACTCTTTTCCTGGTATGCTTAGCCTCGGCTAAAAGAGTCAGTGAGATTCATGCCTTCAGCAAGAACATCGGATTTTCGTCGGAAAAAGCTACTTGTTCGCTGCAACTTGGTTTTCTAGCCAAAAATGAGCTGCCTTCTCGGCCTTGGCCTAAATCTTTCGATATTCCCAGCTTATCGGAGATCGTAGGCAATGAACTAGAAAGAGTCTTATGCCCTGTTAGAGCTCTTAAGTTCTATTTAAAGCGTACTAAACCTTTACGAGGCCAATCTGAAGCTTTATGGTGTTCAGTTAAGAAACCATTCTTGCCTATGTCAAAGAATGCTTTGTCATACTTTATCAGATTGTTAATACGAGAAGCTCATTCACATCTGAGTGAGGAAGACCGAGCTTTGCTTAAGGTTAAGACGCACGAAGTTAGAGCTGTAGCAACTTCCGTGGCCTTTAAGCAAAATAGATCTCTGCAAAGTATAATGGATGCAACCTATTGGAGAAGCAAGTCAGTGTTCGCGTCATTTTACTTGAAAGATGTCCAGTCTCTTTACGAGAACTGCTACACACTGGGACCATTCGTAGCAGCGAGTGCAGTAGTGGGTGAGGGCTCAACCACTACAATTCCCTAATTCCATATCCTTTTAATCTGTCTCTTGAAATGTTTTTAATGTTGTTTTTTATGGGTTGTCCGGAAGGCTAAGAAGCCTTTCGCATCCTGGTTGATTTGGCGGGTGGTCAAAGTCATTTCTTGAGAGCACCCAGATTAGGGGTTTGATGAGGTCCTGTTGTATGGGTTGCAGCCCTTGATACTTCAGCTCCTAGGGGTCTGTCAGCATTCTAAGAGGATCGCGAGGCTCCGTAAGGAAGACGTACTTACAAGGCAGAGTAATCGTCTAAGTCGAATTCCTTACCAGGTACCTATTTATTTTGTTTTTGTTATATTGATAACTTCCAAAATGAAATAAAAACTCTTAGCTTATACGATGTAAACATATTTAACTGGTCTCTACCCACCACCCTGGGTGTGAATCAGCTATATATATTCACCGGCTAAGTTAAATATTTAAAAATGATATTTTAATTATAAAATAAATTTTTGAATATACTTACCCGGTGAATATATAAATTAAATGACCCTCCCTTCCTCCCCAATAGAGACGCAGTGGGATGAGAAGAAATTGAGTCTTTGTTTACATCGAGTATGGTATCTGGCCGACAGTTGGCGCTGGTGGGCACACCCGCAACCTGTATAGCGATCGCTGGCGAGTTTTACTGTTTTTTTGTCTGTCGAGCAACAGAGTTGCAGCTATATATATTCACCGGGTAAGTATATTAAAAAATCTATTTTATAATTAAAATATCATTTTTTTTAAAAAGGTATTTCAGAAGCTAGACATTTCTCTATTCATTGGGAGATGATGCTGATTTTGGAGTGTATAGTAGCCTTTCAAGTGCAACTAGGAGGCAGCTTTACCCTGATAGCATACTGTAGATAAGAATATATTGCCCAATTGAAAATATTACTTAGTCTGATTGTGTTAAGAATGCTTATTTTGGGATTCAGCTTTAGAAAGAAAAATCTATTGTTATTTTTCATATTGTGTTAGTTGAAACACATGTTATATCATCATCATCATCTCCTCCTATGCCTATTGACACAAAGGGCCTCGGTTAGATTTCCCCAGTCATCTCTATCTTGAGCTTTTAAATCAATACTTCTCCCTTCAAGATCTCCCACTTCACACTTCATAGTCTTCAGCCACGAAGGCCTGGGTCTTCCAACTCTTCTAGTGCCTTGTGGAGCCCAGTTGAAAGTTTGGTGAACTAATCTGTCTTATAAACTAATCTCTCTTATAAACATTGTAATTACATGATACCAATTCTTCCTTTCCCCAGGATTCATAATGCAGAACTTGCTTTAGTTGAAGGAAATACAGATGATGAGAGAATCGTGATGGCGAGTTTAACAGGGAATGGGAGCGAAAGTGATGATAACTATAAGAACAAATGGTTTCTGGGAGAAGATTCTGAAGAAGCAAGCAGCCCTGAGGTTTGTATGTTTTTCTGTATTGTACATACATACATACATATACCAAGGCACTTCCCCCAATTTTGGGGGGTAGCCGACATCAACAAATGAAACAAAACAAAAAGGGGACCTCTACTCTGTACATTCCTCACTGTATTGTACAGTGATATAATAGAGGAAGGAGAAGGCTTTGGATTTAGGGTGGGAAAAGGAGGATCAAGAATAATGATAAATGATTTTTCTGAGAGAGGGGTATTTAACATATAAAATCGATATATATCAGCTCAGGGAGTTTTATACTGGTTAAAATAAATTAATAAACCTATTTGCTGGAAATCAGGTTGTGAGTTATAATGAGCAAAGTGGTATACCGTGTTTTAAAGACTGGCAACATATCCCTTGTTTAGAGAACTTGCTTTTCAGTTCGCTGTTACACTTTTCATTTTTTCTCAGGCCATTTTCATGGAGCTATATATAAAAGAATCTGTTAAACAGAGTTCATTTACAAGGATCGAATAATGGATGAGCCAGTAATCTAGACGTCAGTTACACGGACCCAGTCCGGCAGACAGGCTGCTTAGAGTATGCACAACCTTCCATTAGCTTTTTAATGCCTATTGCCTGTCTATTCATCCTCTTTGTTGGAACCTACAACTTAGAAGATGAATTAAAACAGTAATATATGATATCTTGTGGTTTATGTCTTTGGTATCCTACTTCATTAACCCTTTTACCCCCAGGGTATTTGGAAATTTCCAACCCTTAACCCCCAGGGGGTTATTTTTTTTCAAGCACATTTTGCAGTATATTTTTTTAAAATTGCTCTAACAGCCTTAATTTTTTTAATAGAGAGGTCAAGTTGGTCTCATTCTCTTGGAAAATGCCTGAATTTTCTCAAAAAATTATCAAAAATATGTAAAAAAAAAATTTAAATAGCAGTTTTTTGCAAGGACGTACCGGTACGCCCATGGGGGTAAAGAGATGAGTTTTGTGAAACGTACCAGTACGTCCTTTGGGGGTAAAAGGGTTAAAACATTTTGGGATGATTTCTTTACTGAAATTTGTTTTTAAAAATATATGCTCTGTATGTCTTGAAGTATTTTTGTTTCGCCTCTTTTAGGTTCAGAAACTGGAAGGTCGTGATGGAAAACACGCTCATGGCAACAATGCCCGTTTGTATCCAAAATCAAAACACCATGGAGGTAAATTTTCATGTTGAATCTAACTTGGTTTTTCTAAATATTTTAGGTATCAGGTAAGTTTTAATTCTTAAAAATTACTTCTTGTTTACTGTCCTTCAGTTTATGAGTAATTTAGAAGTACAGTATAATAATGTGGTCTAATGTATTATTTAAATGAATGCATAAGATGAACACTTGACTCCCATTATTATAATTAGAAATAGAGGCGATTCTCGTAAAATATGAAATAAACATTTCAAAAAGGTAATTATATTCCCAGCAAAAACTGATATGTAGATTTTCAGTAGATACTTTACTTGCTGAAAGTTACGTCAACATTGTTGAAGGATTATATAAGGCAAACGAAACATTATTGTAAGTGAAATCATTATGATAAAAAAGTTTTAATTGTATTAACAGAACCAGAAAATTTGTTAAAAGTCACAGCCCTAGACAAGAAACTTAAAACAATATTATTATTATTGTTTTTATTGTTTTTATTATTATTTTTATATTACTAGCTAAGCTATAACCCTAGTTGGAAAAGCATGATGCTATATGCCCAAGGGCTCCCACAGGGAAAAATAGCCCAGCGAGGAAAGGAAATAAAACTATAAGAAGTACTGTATGTACCTGATTTACAGTATGAGATTTTTTTTTTTTATTTTAGACATATGTACGGTATATGCTCTTCCTTTTAAGTTGAAAACTTAGATGGCCCTCAGAATGCAAGGATATGGGTAATTTTCTCATATAATTAGAACTGTACAAAAATTTGGTCACTGGTTTTGGATTTTTCATGATACCCTTGTGCAAAGATTATATTTATTTGTAGGTAAATTGTATGTAAGCATATTTAAATTTCTGTGGCAGTAATGAAAAAGCTAAACTATTTTCTTGAGGTCAGAAGAATAAGAAGAGCATTAGTGATAAAAAGACTCCATTTTGCTATAACCTTTGTCAATTAGCAGTTTTTAAGCTCTTTAAACAATTAACAATTTCTTTTGCTTCTCCTTGCTTAGTTTTATTTCACTCTCAATAATTTATCTGATAAGTGTTGGATATTTATATTTTGACTTCATTTAATAGTTCATTGTACAGAAAAAATATTCTTTACAACCAGGAAGGAACTTTTTTACATTGTGGTATTTACCCATTGACTGTATCGCTAAATTTCATGTCACAAATATTTGCGTGAAGGTCAGTTCAAGTTGTGAACTATTTTTTTTAAACTTAACATTTGAATGGTAGGTCTTATGAAAGCCAGTTTTACCTGACTTCAAGATAATCTTTTAATGTAAGGTTATGTGGACATATTTAACAGCAGAAACATTTCAAGTTAGTTGAAAAGTTTTACTTTCACATGCTTCTGTATTGGTAATTAATAAATGTAATTTTTCAATATTAAACTTACCCGATGATCATGTAGCTGTCAACTCCGTTGCCCGACAGAAATCTACGGTCGGGATACGCCAGCGATCGCTATCCAGGTGGGGGTGTACACAACAGCGCCATCTGTGAGTAGGTACTCAAGTACTTCTTGTCAACAAGAACTCAATTTTTCCTCTGTCGTGCCGCCGGCAAGACCTACTTGGATACGCTGTTGATTCTGGAGTTGTTGTTCACGATTTGGTGATGTATTCACTCTAGAGTTTAGCCTTCGCTATTCAGGAAGCTTTATCATTAGCTTAGCAAGCTTTTGGAATTAATTTGGATTAATTGTTAACGAACTTTGCTAGATTTTGGAATTCCCCCTTGACTACTTCTAAAATTCAAGATGTCTGACCAGTCTCAAGTCCCTAAGTACAGGCAGTGTAGCGTTAGGACTTGTGCTAGGCGTCTTCCGAAGGCCTCTATAGATCCTCACACCGTTTGTTCCAATTGTAGGGGTAAATCCTGTCAATTGGAAGATCGATGTGGGGAATGCGCTGGGCTTTCGGAATTCGATTTTAACGAATTCCTCAAAAATGCACGTAGGTTAGAGAAGGAGAGAATCAGGAGGAGTTCTTCTCGCTCTGTGGATTTTTCCTCTCCCCATGCCCCTCAACCTTTTCCTTCCCCTGTGGTGGTGACTCCCGAACCTGCTACTAGTGCTCAGCCATCCATGGCGGATATGTTGCGTGCCATTCAGGCTCTCGGTGACAGAGTGGAGTCATTGGCTAATGACCGTAATCAGCTCTTGGCAGATGTCAGAGAGCTGAAAGCGAAAAGTGCAGTGGGAAGTGTTATCAGTGCTAGTGATGTGAAAAGTGTCAGTGTCAGTGTTGCGCATGAGGGTACATCTGTGCGTGCCAGTCGTCCTCCCAGTCCGGGACCTCTTGCAAGCTCCCAAGCCCAGGGGAGAAGCAATGTCGAAGGACCAAAGGGTTCGGCAGGCCTTGATCGGCGCACGGATGTATCCTCAGTGGTTGCGGACGTATCTGCCAAAGATCGTCCCATCCACAAACAGACGAATGAGCCCTTACATTCCTCGTCTGTGGAAGAAGTTTCCAGGAGGAAACGATGGACCAAGGTCTCACGACCGCTCAAACGTAAGGTCCCTTCCGAGCGAGTCCAACGGCCCAGGTGTAGCCACTGGGTCAGTTCGGACTCGCTGCAGTCATCTGATGACTGCACACCTCCCAAGAGAGGTAGAGTGGTTCCACAACAGGCTTCTGCTCCGTCTGTTGTTGCTCCAACCACGGTAGACCCTAAGTGGTCCATGCTGCAGACTATGCAGTCTCAGCTTGCGGCATTCATGCAGGAGTATCATGCTGAGAAGGTTAACACTGCACCTGTTAACCTACAACCCGCCGAGGTTGTGCGCTCAGCAGATACTGCGGCTGCCTGCTCCCACACTCCACCTGTGAGAGCTCCACCACCGATGCGCAGTCCACCCTGCCAGACGCATGTTCTTGCTGCTCCATCCGTTGACATGCGTGAGCTACCGCATCAGCAGTGGGAAGGTGCTGTAGAGCTGCCGGGTTCCAGCACTATGCGGCTTTCTCCGCAGCCCATGCAGCATGCTCCGCATACCATACAGCATGCTCCGCATACCATACAGCATGCTCCGCAACCCACCGCAGCCCCTCCCACGCTCCAGCACTCTGCTTTTGTTGTTGCCAGCTCGCAGACTGACCAGCAGCGGCATGATGTTGGATCCGCAGCTACGCATGCACCCGTACTGCAGGATTCAGCCGTTCAGCTTTCTGCTCTGCCTTTGCCACTTCCTACTCAGCTTTCGGATGATGGAGTATCGGATGACGAAGCTGCACACTTGGATGAGCCGCACTCTGACTTTGAAGGGCCCAAGTCTACGCCTCCCTCCTTAGACTTTCGTAAAGTCCTTGCCTTGTTCAGGGACTTGTATCCTGAGCAGTTTGTGTCTGCAACCCCTCGCTCTCCTCCCTCCGAGTTTGCTCTGGGCATGCAGTCTGCTGCGCCTGCCTTCACCAAGCTTGTTCTCGCACGATCATCTAAGAGAGCTTTGAGGGTTATGGGAGAGTGGTTGCATTCCAAGAAGCAACTGGGAAAGACTGCATTCATCTTTCCGCCTACCAAGCTTGCTTCCAAGTCGAGCGTCTGGTATGCCACGGGAGAGGAACCCGGCTTGGGAGTTCCTGCCTCTGCCCAGGGCGACTTCTCAAGTCTGGTTGACTCTCCCCGCAGGTTGGCTATGAGACGATCGAAGATCTGCTGGTCCTTTTCTGATATGGATCATCTGTTGAAGGGAGTCTTTCGTGCCTTCGAGATCTTCAACTTCCTCGATTGGTGTTTGGGAGCCTTAAGCAGGAAGACTTCCCCTTCAGATAGGGACTCTGCCATGCTGATCATGTCTAGCATGGACAAAGCCATTCGGGATGGGTCTGGTGAACTTGCGGCTTCGTACGTGTCGGGAGTGCTCAAGAAGAGAGAACATCTTTGCTCCTTCTTATCGGCTGGTATCACTCCTTGCCAGAAGTCAGAGTTGTTGTTCGCTCCTCTCTCCAAGTGTCTGTTTCCGGAGGAGCTGATTAAGGGGATGGCTGCCTCTCTTATCCAGAAGGATACCCATGATCTGATGGCATCTTCTGCACGTAAGGCTAAAACCTTACCTTCCGTGCCTAGACCCTTCCGCCCTGCAGCAGTAGACACTCCTGCAACTCAGTTCATCCCGCCCTTTCGTGGCAGAACCTCCAGCAGAGGAGGTACCCGTGCCGACAGTCACCGTGGCAAATCCAAGAAGGGTTCCAAGTCCGCAAAAGGAAAGTTTTGACTTCCTTCCTCTCCAGACAGCAGTGGGAGCCAGACTCAAGACCTTCTGGCAAGCTTGGGAGAGCAGAGGTACAGACGCTCAGTCTGTGAAGTGGCTAAGGGAGGGATACAGAATTCCGTTCTGCCGCAGTCCCCCTCTAGCTACATCTCCCATCAACCTCTCTCCCAACTACAAGGAGAAGGACAAGAGGCTAGCGTTGCAACAAGAGGTGTCGCTCTTGCTACAAAAGGAAGCGGTAGTCATAGTCCGGGACCATCAATCCCCGGGCTTCTACAACCGTCTCTTCCTGGTAGCGAAGAAGACAGGAGGTTGGAGACCGGTGCTGGACGTCAGTGCTCTCAATGCTTTTGTCACCAAGCAGACGTTCACGATGGAGACGACGAAGTCGGTCCTAGCAGCGGTCAGGCAGGAGGACTGGATGGTCTCGTTTGACCTGAAAGACGCGTACTTTCACGTCCCCATCCATCCAGACTCCCAACCTTTCCTAAGGTTCGTCTTTGGAAAGGTTGTGTACCAGTTCCAAGCCCTGTGCTTTGGCCTAAGCACGGCACCTCTTGTGTTTACCAGACTGATGAGGAATATTGCGAAATTCCTTCACTTGGCAGACATCAGAGCCTCCCTCTATTTAGACGACTGGCTTTTAAGAGCTCCAACAAGTCGTCGCTGTCTGGAGAATCTCAGATGGACTATGGATCTGACCAAGGAACTGGGCCTCCTGGTCAATATAGAGAAGTCCCAGCTCGTCCCATCCCAGACCATTGTCTATCTAGGTATGGAGATTCAGAGTCGAGCTTTTCGGGCTTTTCCGTCGGCCCCAAGGATCAATCAAGCCCTAGAATGCATCCAGAGCATGCTGAGAAGGAACCGATGTTCAGTCAGGCAGTGGATGAGTCTAACAGGGACACTTTCATCGCTGGCCCAGTTCATCGAGTTAGGGAGACTCCACCTCCGCCCCCTTCAGTATCATCTAGCTGCTCACTGGATAAAGGACATGACGCTAGAGGCGGTCTCAGTTCCTGTTTCCGAAGAGATGAGGTCTACTCTAACGTGGTGGAAGAACAGCATTCTTCTCAAGGAAGGTCTACCATTGGCTGTTCAGACCCCCGACCACCGTCTCTTCTCGGACGCATCGGACACGGGCTGGGGTGCGACACTGGACGGACAGGAATGCTCGGGCACATGGAATCAGGAGCAAAGGACACTTCACATCAATTGCAAGGAGTTGTTGGCGGTTCATCTGGCCTTGATAAACTTCAAGTCCCTCCAGCTAAACAAGGTGGTGGAGGTGAACTCCGACAACACCACAGCCTTGGCTTACATCTCCAAGCAGGGAGGGACTCATTCGAGGAAGTTGTTCGAGATCGCAAGGGACCTCCTCATTTGGTCAAGAGATCGAAAGCTTTCGATGGTAACGAGGTTCATTCAGGGCGATATGAATGTCATGGCAGATCGCCTCAGCCGGAAGGGTCAGGTCATCCCCACAGAGTGGACCCTTCACAAGAATGTTTGCAGCAGACTATGGGCCCTGTGGGGTCAGCCAACCATAGATCTATTCGCTACCTCGATGACCAAGAGGCTCCCGATGTATTGTTCTCCGATTCCAGACCCAGCAGCAGTTCACGTGGATGCCTTTCTGCTGGATTGGTCCCATCTCGACCTGTATGCGTTCCCGCCGTTCAAGATTGTCAACAGGGTACTTCAGAAGTTCGCCTCTCACAAAGGGACACGGCTGACGTTGGTTGCTCCCCTCTGGCCCGCGAGAGAATGGTTCACCGAGGTACTGCAATGGCTAGTCGACGTTCCCAGGACTCTTCCTCTAAGAGTGGACCTTCTGCGTCAACCTCACGTAAAGAAGGTACACCCAAACCTCCACGCTCTTCGTCTGACTGCCTTCAGACTATCGAAAGACTCTCAAGAGCTAGAGGCTTTTCGAAGGAGGCAGCCAGAGCGATTGCCAGAGCAAGGAGGACATCCACTCTCTATCAGTCTAAATGGGAAGTCTTCCGAAGCTGGTGCAAGGCCAATGCAGTTTCCTCAACCAGTACCACTGTAACCCAGATTGCTGACTTCCTGTTACATCTAAGGAACGTAAGATCCCTATCAGCTCCTACGATCAAGGGTTACAGAAGTATGTTGGCAGCGGTATTCCGCCACAGAGGCTTGGATCTTTCCACCAACAAAGATCTTCAGGACCTCCTTAGGTCTTTTGAGACCTCAAAGGAACGTCGGTTCTCCACTCCAGGCTGGAATCTAGACGTGGTTTTAAGGTTCCTAATGTCATCAAGATTTGAACCGTTCCAATCAGCCTCTTTTAAGGACCTCACATTAAAAACTCTTTTCCTCGTGTGCTTAGCAACAGCTAAAAGAGTAAGTGAGATCCATGCCTTCAGCAGGAACATAGGTTTTACATCTGAAACGGCTACATGTTCCTTGCAGCTCGGTTTTTTGGCTAAAAACGAGCTTCCTTCCCGTCCTTGGCCTAAGTCGTTCGAAATCCCAAGCCTGTCCAACTTGGTGGGGAACGAACTAGAGAGAGTACTTTGCCCAGTAAGAGCTCTTAGGTACTATTTAAGAAGGTCAAAGCCATTACGAGGACAATCAGAAGCTTTATGGTGTGCTATCAAGAAGCCTACTCTACCGATGTCTAAGAACGCAGTTTCTTACTACATCAGGCTTCTGATTAGAGAAGCACATTCTCATCTGAAGGAAGAAGACCTTGCTTTGCTGAAGGTAAGGACACATGAAGTGAGAGCTGTTGCTACTTCAGTGGCCTTCAAACAGAACCGTTCTCTGCAGAGTGTTATGGATGCAACCTATTGGAGAAGCAAGTCAGTGTTCGCATCATTCTATCTCAAAGATGTCCAGTCTCTTTATGAGAACTGCTACACCCTGGGACCATTCGTAGCAGCGAGTGCAGTAGTAGGTGAGGGCTCAGCCACTACATTCCCATAATCCCATAACCTTTTTAATCTTTCTCTTGAATACTTTTTATTGTTGTTTTTTGGGTTGTACGGAAGGCTAAGAAGCCTTCCGCATCCTGGTTGATTTGGCGGGTGGTCAAATTCTTTCTTGAGAAGCGCCTAGGTTAGAGGTTGTGATGAGGTCCTTTAGTATGGGTTGCAGCCCTTTATACTTCAGCACCTAGGAGTCGTTCAGCATCCTAAGAGGACCGCTAGGCTCAGTAAGGAAGACGTACTTAAAAAAGGCAGAGTAATAGTTCAAGTCGACTTCCTTACCAGGTACTTATTTATTTTATGTTTGTTATTTTGAATAACTGATAAAATGAAATACGGGATACTTAGCTTCTTTGTTAACATGTATGCTGGTCTCCACCCACCACCCTGGGTGTGAATCAGCTACATGATCATCGGGTAAGTTTAATATTGAAAAATGTTATTTTCATTAGTAAAATAAATTTTTGAATATACTTACCCGATGATCATGAATTTAAGAACCCGCCCTTCCTCCCCATAGAGAACCAGTGGACCGAGGAGAAAATTGAGTTCTTGTTGACAAGAAGTACTTGAGTACCTACTCACAGATGGCGCTGTTGTGTACACCCCCACCTGGATAGCGATCGCTGGCGTATCCCGACCGTAGATTTCTGTCGGGCAACGGAGTTGACAGCTACATGATCATCGGGTAAGTATATTCAAAAATTTATTTTACTAATGAAAATAACATGTCTGTCAAAAGGAAAAGCCTTGTATGGCTTTTTCAATTTTGTATGATTCACAATGCCTCTCCACTTTTCACTTCCTTTCATGATTTTTATGAAAGTAGTTAGCAGTTTCATGCAGCACTTAAACCCTATTCACTGATGTAGATTTTCTTGTACTACACCCCTCCTTGAACAAAAACAAAAACCTGCACATTTGTTGTTTCTTTTCTCAGTTTCCATACACTGAAATTATTTCCTCAGTTTTTCCCATTAAGAATAATAACATTTCTCTTGGTAACCTCAAGTTTAAAATGCTTTATACTTCAATATTTTCACTATGCATTTAAGCAACACTTCTAGAATGCTAAATCACTGGCTACAACACCATTTGCACTCACTGAACAGCCTCTACAACTTTTCATACGCTTCCACAAGACTAACTTAATTTGTCTCCTTTATTTTGGATAAACATAGCAAGATCTAAATCTTTAAGGCTGTTATTTGTCTTGACATGATTTTGTTCAGATCGAGCTAAAAAAAGGCTGGGCAACCAAAGCTTTCACTATTCATAGAATATAGACGAGTTAGCTACTGATTATTGTCCTCTAAGATAGAAAAGCATCTAATAATGTAGTCCCCATTTAGAGAAGAGTTATGTTTTAAGTGGCTTCCTTTAACCATCATCCTAATTCTGTTACTGTATCTTTTTAGTGTACTGTTATTCTGTTACTGTATCTTTTTAGTGTAATGCACCAAATCAATCTCTAAACCACAAACCCCTTCGCACTGCACAACCACAACTCCCGTGTTATGAATAGATCAGAAAAATTTGGTGATTTCGTCTCGGTAACTTTGATTAATAATGCCAAAAAGTACCCCATTCTCCAACTGAAAATCTCTTCATATTGCACAAATCCTATCCTATTGCCACGATGTAAAAAATAGGTAAATGCACTATATTATTCCTATATGCATTAGACATGTAGTATTTTACATTTGATGTCTCTGCAAAAGATTTGATACATGTTATCACGAATGTGCAATTGTTTTACATATTAACGTATAATCATCATGTATAATGAATATAAGAATTTTCCGTTAATTCGTTATTGGCCATTTTTGTGTCGTATTGATAAAGAAAGCAATTTTATTTGGAAAGTCAAAGGCAAAGAAAATTTAAACTAAATGTAGGTTTTATTTTGGTAATATAACTAACCGAGTGCTTCCAAGATAACCAAATGAAAATTCAATTGTTTTTAAAAGTTTGTCAGTTCTAAGAATAAAGCTCGAGTACTGTCCTATCTGTAATTAATATTTTAATCAAAATACTAAGAAATTTTAGTATGCAGATGTACAGTATTTTATCTATCAAAATAAACATTTAACTGAAAGCTAACTGGCCAATACCTTAACAGAATATACTGTACGAGAATATTTTGCTTCTTAATTTCTACTTCCATTGGGTTCCATAGTCTACCAAACTTAACCCTTTAACCCCCAGCCTATTTGGAAATTTCCAACCCTTAACCCCCAGGGGGTTATTTTTTTCCCAGCACATTTTGCAGTATATATTTTTTTAAATTGCTCTAACAGCCTTAATTTTTGTCATAGAGAGGTCAGGTTGGTCTCATTCTCTGGGAAAATGCCTGAATTTTTTCAAAAAATTATCAAAAATATGAAAAAAATAATTTTTCTAGCATTTTTTTTTTTTTGCAAGGACGTACCGGTATGTCCTTGGGGGTAAAAGGATGGCTTTTGTGGAACGTATCAGTACAGTACGTCCTTTGGGGGTAAAAGGGTTAATGTCACCAGTAGCACTTGCAGAATAAGTATGGGTGGAATTGAAAATGCATGTGATGCTATGTTTTGATATTGTATCTTTTAACAGATGAAGTGTTCAGATCTATGGACTCACTTGACCAAGCCAAATTTGATAAACCAGAATTGTCATCTCGTGAACGATTACTCCCTGTTGGTTTTGGTAAGATTAAAGTGTCATGTTTGAAGTAGGTGTACGTTGGATAACATTACGAATGGGTAATTCATTAGGAGCAGATAGCATAAAATGTAATTAAAGTTACATGAAAACAAATGAAGCAGTACATGTCTAGCCCTCATAGTAACTTAAAATTCTTTTAACTGTTCTTGTTCAAGAGTATGGCACATCAAGGCGCCAAACATTTGCAGTTTTTTATGAATGAAGATCAGTTGATTAAAATTTAATCTTTAAATAGAAAATGAATAAAAATAATTATTCAGTTCAATTCATAAAAAAATACTTAGAATTAGATGATGGAGGTTAAAGAGAAGGATCATTTCGTAGTTGTAAGAATATTTCAGTGTTGTCTCGTTACTCATAATATGTATTGGGTGGAATGTAGCCTTTGCCGTTTATCAATAACATTTTGAAAATTGAAAAGTTTGATATGGTAAGCTCACTCGTGTATCATTTACAGATCATGACTACCTTGAGTTACTTATATAAAGCAATGTAGCATTTGCTTTAGTTAACTTGAGGGATTTTTAGCATTTGCAATGACCAATAACTTGAAGTATTGCTGAAAAAAATATTGTTTAATTATTTTAATTTGTTAAGAAGGAAGTTATATAAAGCTATGTTGTTTCACTTCTATACATTATTATGTTCTCAATTTTATCATAATGTATTTAGCATTCCCTTTAATATTGGAATGTATACTGTATTTTGATTTGTAAAAGCACCTCTGCTACAAGACAAGGAACAATAGAATATCAAAGAGTTAATGAATGTCCTAAATTCAGGCATATGTTACATTTCATTTCTCTCATTCATGTACATAAAATAGTGTAAATCTATGATAATAAGATTTGTAATAGTTATTTTTTTCTGAGAATAAAAGCTCAATATACTAGGCATGCTCATTTTTACAGGGGCAATACATATTGTAAGGTAAACGCTTGTGAATAAGTACCATTAAAAATATCCTAGGCATTACTATTATAAAACTTTGCTTGATCATGGAATCATATTTTCTCTTTGGATTATAAGATTTTTGTTTTTATTTGTGTGAACCATTGTTCTTCAACTTGGTAAATTTCTAATGGGTTCATCAATAATTTGATGATTATCTTTAAAAACTTTCATTATTTTCTTTTTACAATTCGACTGTTGGAGAGTGAAAAGTTGCAAGATTGAATTTTACTCTGTGCAATACAAAATAGAATTTAATCCAGCATCTTAAGAATTTGTAATCATCGAATATTTACTTCATAATGCAGAGACTCGGCAAAGCAAAGTATACCCACATTTTATGTACTAGGATAGATAAAAAGGAAAAAAGGTTTGGTGTACAAAAAATCTCCAATCATTTAAATTCTCACTTACTGTATGTCATCTAAAACTTCCTATTTTCAGCTGAAAAATGTGGAACATCTGATGTAGTAGGCTGCAATCAGGAAATTAAGATGAACAGGGCTGTCATTTGTGAAGTACCAACCATGGAGAAGGCAACTCTGGCAGAGGCTACTATTTTGGAAGCTCGGGTATGTGACCCTGCAGCTCTAGAACGAGTTACAACTGGAGTAGCTCGAGTAGTTTCAGAAGCGAGTGAAAGTTCTACCCACCCGTCCCAGATTCATCGGTCACCGCAGTCTCCTTTATCAATGATGGATCTTATGACTTTAGGTAAAACATTGTACTAATGTACAGAACTTTGGTCATAATCTACATGCAATTGGTGTTTATATTAGGTCAGTTTCTAAGATATTTCTGTTACATAATGATAATAAGATTATATTTACCACTACTGTATTTCTAAAACTAAATTGTTCCAACACAGATACTTACCTCGAACTACTTTCTTAAGAGTTACCTGTAATCTCCTCTCAACCAACCAGAGTTTTGTGTAGTATACCCTACGTCCGTTTTCTATGGAGGACTAACCCAGGAGTAAGGAGAACGTGCCTTCTAAAACTAAAATTTGAGGAAATTTTTTTAACAAATCTCTCTCTCTCTCTTCATTAGGTTCTCCTGTTGAACTGGATGGTCAGATGAGTACTACAATAGACTCGCCAAATGAGATGGCATCTTCTCCTGATGCCTTGACATTACCAACTCCGGAAAGACTTTTGCCAGTGGGAGGTGAAAAGGTAAGTTAACCCTTTTACCCCCAGGCTATTTGGAAATTTCCAACCCTTAACCCCCAGGGGGTTATTTTTTTCACAGCACATTTTGCAGTATATATTTTTTAAATTGCTCTAACAGCCTTAATTTTTGTCATAGAGAGGTCAGGTTGGTCTCATTCTTTTGGAAAATGCCTGAATTTTCTCAAAAAATTTTCAAAAATGTGAAACAAAAATTTCTATAGCATTTTCTTGCAAGGACGTACCGGTACGTCCATGGGGGTAAAGGGATGGCTTTTGTGAAACGTACCAGTACGTCCTTTGGGGGTAAAAGGGTTAATCATACCTTATTGATGAAAGTTTTTATCTTTTTTTCTCAATTAGAACGGCACCTCGTAGTATCGAGGGATATTGAGGAAGGAGAAGACTAATTGGTAAGGGACCTTTGGTAGTGGTTCTAACACGCCCCAGTTTCTTTACCAACACCCTATAAGGGCGAGCGAGCTGGGTTTATTCCTGGCATTCCATGCAACTTTTTTCTCTGGTATATTTAGAAGTATTTATACCTTAGAAATGGCGCTATAAGGAACATTTCATTGGGCGACACAGGTCCCTCGCCCAGAAATAGATTTTTCCTTCGTCAAAATCCCTTTTATTAGGCTATTTTTTTAACAGTACAGTAGTTAGTGATCATTATATATTCTTCTTATGAAATGTTTTAGGTACTGTATTTGAAATTCACAAATGATTGATAGAAAGTTAATTTGCACTCGGCAGATTTTTTGAAGATTGGGAATTCCACATAAATTTATAATTAATTCTAATGTATATGTTTTGCACACCAGACAACTCCAGTCAAGAAGCACGAGGATTACCATCCAGGGTCAATTTTTGAGCGGGTGTGGCAAGCCTTTGGTGGATGGACAAATGGAGGCAAGGGTAGTAATCAAAGTAAGCACTCTAAATATCTTTCTTTAAAGCAGGTAGCTACAAAGCATGGAAGTAGTGTTACTTATTTGTTCCTACACTTTTATAAACCTTTTGTCCTGGAAAAGCTGTTGGAGTCAATAACGAGGTAGTTAATGACAGGTCTTGAGCACGGGCGAGTAGCCCTACCCACTCTCCTGTCAAAAAGTTCACCTTTGTCTTCACTCGCAAGCAGTGCTGTCGTACTGGTGCATCCTATCCAAGGCTGAATAATCTTTTTTAAAGGTTTTAAAGGTTGCTCATGAATGGCAGAGGCAAGGGACAGTGGCATTGCCCTATCAATCAGGACAATGCCCTAGAGACTGACCTTATATCATATGATCAGCGCCCAAGCCTCCTCTCCACCCAAGCTAGGGCCAGGCAGTGGCTGCTGATGACTCAGCAGATAGACCTATAGGCTCCCCCAAACCCCCCAACCTTAGCTCACAAGGATGGTAAGGTTGCAGACACTAATGGCACTAACGAGTCTGAGCGGGACTCGAACCCCCGACTGGCAAACACCAGGCAGACACATTACCAATCAGGCCACAGCAACTATTTAGTTTGAAAGGTTAATATTGGCTTTATGCTAATAATGTAACAATTGTAATGCAAGTATAGGGTAGGTACTGCATTGGTTTATGCTTAAACCGGCGATAGATCCACTCACTATGCCTTAGGAGCATGATTGATTGCATTATCCCAAGAGTAGACTATGGCTTGTAGGTAGGCGTATGCTTTAAGGAGTGGGAAGGCTAAGTCTTCTCTGGCATTTTCCTGGCAACTCCCATGGTAATGCTGGAAGAACTATTTAGCCCTTTGCTTTCCTCATCAAGTTCGCTGAAGCTTCTGGGTATATTATTATTATTATTATTATTATTTGCCAAGCCACAACCCCAGTTGGAAAAGCAAGACGCTACAAGCCCAGGGGCCCCAACACGGAAAATAGCCCAGTGAGGAACGGAAACAGGGAAAATATTAAGAACGGTAACAACATTAAAAGAAATATTTCCTATATAAACTATAAAAACTTCAACAAAACAAGAGGAAGAGAAATTAGATAGAATAGAGTGCCTGAGTGTACCCTCAAGCAAGAGAACTCTAACAAAAGACAGTGGAAGACCATGGTACAGAGGCTATGGCACTATCCAAGACTAGAGAACAATGGTTTGATTTTGGAGTGTCCTTCTCCTAGAAGAGCTGCTTACCATAGCTGAAGAGTCTCTTCTACCCTTACCAAGAGGCTTGGTTGGTTGTGGGAAAGATACTTCAGGAGCAGGGATTTTTTCAAGTCTAGTGGAGTGTGAGTTGATCGTCTCATTTTTTGGTTTGCTGGGAGCTCATTCTTGCAGACCACTGACAATGAGGAAGGAAGGTTTGCCTTCTTTAGGTTCTGTAGGTAGGCCCTCGATGGCCTTTCTTTGGGGAGCTGGCAGCAAAGACTACCTCATCTTGGTGTCCCCAGTGATGAGCTCCACAATACGGCTGAAGCCCAAGATAACTGTAAGAAGGATCCCACACCTGTGGTTATGGCTGTGTCAGTGCCCAAGGCAAAAGAAGACTCCCCCACTGTTGGTTGTATTGCCAAAGCTTAGAGTTGGGTGTAAGAAGCCCCTGGGCCATTAAAACATGTGCATGTAATCTCAATGTTAATCACAACTGCTTCAGTGCTGGTCACCTCTGACTCTGTACCTGTGGCTCCCTCCCTTTTTGTGCCAGTGACCCTAATCCATGTCTGTGTTATGAGTGCCAGTGAGTGTGCTTGCTGCTTCCCCTATAATAGTGTTCCCTAGTGTTGTGATTCCTGTTGGAGTGAGAGCTTCATTGTCGATGGTCACTCGAGATTTGATCATCTTGGTTTGCAGAACCTGAGGGAATTCAATTTTTGTGGGAGCCAACTCATTATGAGGGAAAATGTTTAAAGTTGAAGAATACAAAATAGTTATGGGAGACTACAAGCTAATTTTTTCATGAATAACTATTATACTTATAACCTGTCTAAAACATTACTGTATATTGTATATTTGTATACATAAGACCAGTGTAATAGTACACGGATGTGGAAATAACTAATTTACGCATTGGGGGTGAAAGTACTCATAGATTCGTTGAGAAATTCATACAGTGCCAAATATATTAGTTAATCTAAGCAAAATATGCACTGATTATATTTTTGCAATCTGGTGTAATGCTATTGGTATATTTCCAAATTTATAATGATATAATACCTATTATTATTGTAAAAGCAGTTTTGTCACAAATTATACAATTTGTTTTGTATCTTTCATGTATTGCAACAGGTAGTGATGGTGAACTGGTGGAGGTAGTAGCCCACAAGGAAAGTCATAAATTGACAAAGCAAAAGGTATGTAGAACATAACTGCTATATGATATTTTGAATTAAATGTGAAGTTGAGTTATCTAACTGGTTTTTAGTTCTGAACACTCAAACTTTGATGTTCAGATTCATCAGACAGGTCGTCAGTTTTCTAATAGCATAATTAGGGTACCCCAAATGAAACTGGAACTATATTATGTAGCTCAGATATAATAATTTTTATCAAGATAAACATAGTTTTTGCTGTCTTTGAGTAGTGGTATTGATGTTAATTAAATTTTCATATTACTTATTTAGTAGAATTTGACATTGATAATACTCGCCACAATACTTACTTTTGAGTTAATATGTTCAGAAAATAAAATGAAACATAATTTACCATCTTACTAGGCAATTCCTACTTCCAAAGATGATGGTAATGATGAATAACCATTATTTAAAGTACCAGTTGTACAATAAAGTACTGTAGAAAATAGTAACATATCCTAGCCTGTGAAAGAAAGTACATTGTAATATTTAAGGAATTTGAGGGTCAGTATGTACAAACTGTTAACAGAAAATAAATACTTGTTTGGACAATACATGAAAGATTATTGGGAAATTAGTTTAAATTTAACAATTCTGTGAGCAAAAATAGATGTTGCTTGTAGGATAGGAATGCAGGATGTTTTTGATATTGGGCACCACCTGGACCTAGAGGAATAGCTGCCAGGTAAAGGGTTACTTCTTTTCTGTAGGAATTTGTCAAGGAAATGCTGACCACAGGAGTAGAGCAATGGTCAGCAAATTGTATTTTTCTCATTACTTGAAGTAGTGGTTACCTAGAAGAGCTTGTATGTTAAGCTTTTGTTACCAGTCTAATCATCTCCTTGTTATCTTTATTATAATTTATGATTACCTTGCAGGGGTTGACAAATCGAGGAATGAGTGACAAGCAAGAGCAAGTAAATACATCTACCGAAGAAACTACTGATACATCTAATTCAGGCACAACAACCAATAATTCAGGTAAAACTTTAAAGGTGTCTAACTTTTGAGATTATGCATAGAGAAAAATTTGCTGTCTTTTTTTTTATGAAAGTTTTATTTTCAATTAACCCTTTTACCCCCAATGCTATTTGGAACTTTCCAACCCTTAACCCCCAGGCATTTTTTTTTTCCAAGCACGTTTTGCAATATATAATTTCTAAATTGTGCTAATAGCCTTAATTTTTGTCATAGAGAGGTCAGGTTGGTCTCATTATTGGAAAATGACTGAAGTTTCTCATAAAGTTATGAAAAATATGCAAAAAAATGTCAATAGCAGTTTTTTGCAAAGACGTACCGGTACGTCCATGGTAAAGGGATGAGTTTTGTGAAACGTACCAGCAAGTCCATTGGGGGTAAAAGGGTTAAGGTCTTTTTATGATAGAAAATTGCATAGCGGGAATGATTTCATCTTGGATCAGGACCAAATTAACTCCCAGGAAACTTAATTTTTCTAAAGTATTATTCCACCACTTAATATGATGGAATTTTATAATTCAGAGATGATAAGAAAAAGAAGTGGACATTAAAAGTGGTGTATAAATATAAGTGAAAGAGGTAATGAAAAGGAAAGTCTGAAATACAAATTAAGCCTGAGAGTAAGTACATCATGGAGATGAAGAAGTCTCCTGTTCAGGTGTATGAAATAGCTAATGTAAAGTTTGTATAGGGTACTTCATCATAACACAACAGTTAACAACTAATTGGCAGTTTTAGTTTTCAAATAGGATGTATATTCAGTACATTGTATAGTCATATGCAGATAATATGCCCACATCCTAAGGTGCTAAACTGATGTTTATTATACTCACAGTAAATTTATTAGAATTTTCTGTTATGCCCTGATTACTATTTAAACAGGTATACTGTACAAGTAACTAAGTATAAACTCTACTTTTAATGGCTCTATTTCCATAATATGCATGAAGGAAATGTTTCATATTTTTTTTTACTCATTTTATGAATGTTTTTGTCGATGTCTCACAGGATGTAGATACAGCTGAACTCGGTTGAGTCCCTTGTTAGGCTGGAGGAACCTAGAGAGTAGAGGTCCCCTTTTTGTTTTTGTTTCATTTGTTGATGTCGGCTACCCCCCAAAATTGGGGGAAGTGCCTTGGTATATGTATGTATGATGAAAGTTTTTAAATATGGGATAATGTATTTTCCTACAAATACATAAGGCTGGTAGCCATAAATGTGTTCCTTATCACAAAGGTGTAATCTGCATTTTTTGCTGCTTCTAGGTCCAGGCGATCTTTGTCCGGGCAAAATGGGAATGAGGAGCAAAAATAAGCCTATGTCTCTGGAAAGTGAAGAGGACTCAGGCAATGACGCCTATCGATGGTGGGTGATTGACATTATTTATCCGTACAAGAATGTTCACCCTACATATTTTTTCAATTCCAAAATGTTAATAAATTATAAACTCGTTTTATTAATTGTATAGGAAATACTCCACAATTGGGAGTGTGAAGATTTGAATTTGAGGCTTATACAATAGTAAAGTTTGCTTAGTTGTTTGAAAGTTTCAAATTATATTTCTCTGTCACTTGACCAAGGGGATTCAATATTACATATTTATATATGTATATACACATTAACATTGAGTATCCATGTACAGTGGTGTGGTGTTAGAAATCTCACCCCATATAGACTCATAAGAATATATTTAAAGTAGTCTATCTTCTGTCTTCTCTCTGATTGGAGGTAAAAGGTGTATTGTGGGATAAAGTTGTATATATACAATAGATAATTTTACCTTTGATATATCATTGATTCTTATTTTGTTGCAGGAATGATCATAACCCTTGTAATGCCTCAGTCCGTGGAATGGTAACAAGCGACAATTCACAAGGTCCTCCCCCACCCCCTTCGATAAAGCAGTCGGCTCTTAGAGTGGGGGAAGACTGTATTGTTCACAGGCAAGTTATTATATTTACTGTTAAAAATATGATTTGGAAATCTATACAGTGGTTTGAATCTGTGAGAAACATTTTGTTTAGATTACCATTCAGTGTAATAAGTATTTTGTTTTATATGGTATATATACTTGGATCGTCTCGTTGGTGTCTTGTCTTCGTAATTTATATAAATTGATAGAGAATTGAACAGTAAGGGAAATTTGTGAAGTTTAGGTTAGCTAAATCATTCTCCTTTAAAGGCAGTCTTGAATAACAATTAAATATTGGTTATAATTATTGAAACTATTATAGAGCTGATCATAAGATAAAGTTTTTGGTGGAATCCTTTACAAATTGTTGAATACCATTATTCTTTTATGTAATTAGATCTCATGAAATCATGAAAGGTGCTGAGAAAATTGGAACTCACTATAGTTTCCCTGAGAAACTAATCAAATCTGCACAGAGATCTTTCAAGATTTTACTCATTTTTTATTTTATGTTATGTAATGAAATAAAAAAAAGGACAACATACCTCTGGATAAATTTAGATGTACCGTACTGTATCCTGAGAAAAGTTATTGTGGATTTTACTCCAGATTATTATTATTGGTTTATTTTTTTAGAAATGTTTGGGCTTTAATTATTTATATACATTTCAAAAAATGCTGTTGCATAAATTCTATTTTGTTTTAATGCCACTTGAATTGTGAAATAAAAGGACAATTGAAATATAGCGTAAGAAAAAATGAATTATTTGGTTACTAAGGTTTCCATTATAATTTTTTTATTGCAGCATACTGGGTTCCAATTAGAAGTCTGTCAATTTCATCAGTCCTTAGAATCTTATTCATTTTTTGCAGATGTATGGAATGTGCTGAGATAATTGAGGAATTCTCCAATGAGGATTTAGGATTATGTATCATAATTCTCTCCACGTTTGTGTATCGTCAACCTGGTCTGGCAGCGCCACTTCTTCCAAGGATGTTGAAGACTGTCGCGAGGTAAGGATTGGAGAAATGATTTGATTGAATTGTTTTTTAATTAATATCTTTGCTGCAATAATATCAGGTTTGATTTTGTAACTGTTTCTAATCTAGCTGCTCAATAGGTTGTTCTGATATTTTGTTATGAGCCTTTTAAGTGACCATATCTATGCCCTAGTTATGTCTCTATTATATAATTCCATTTATTTTCACTTTGTAGGGTGGCTGATAGTGAGGTATTTTCATGGCAATATGAGAGTGCAATTCATTTCCCTGGGTCAGCTACCAGTATTGGGAGACAGTTTTTGCGTTGCGTTCTACATCAGTTGGCTCCCAACCAAATCTTCAACCAAATATTCTACACAAATATTGAAGGTAATTGGAGCATTAGAAATCTGTATAATTTTCCATAAGTTAGAAATAAGAATATTGTTATTTATTTCTGAATGTTGATAAAACTTGCTTGAAAATTAGAAAATGTCTTTAAAATAAAGGTGGTTGATTAATAAATTTTAATGGAGAGTAATTACTTAAAAAGAACATAATTATACAGATTCATTTTTTTTTCTTCAGAACATCAACGACTGCAACTTTTTAGAACATTATCCCAGGCATTAACAGATTTTAATGAATTGAATCCTTCTGCTCCAATTCAGTTGCTTCTAGAGGTATGAGATTTCCTTCTGTTTGTTTAACTTTATCAAGCTGACTGAATGGCATTATGTAAATAAAATATTGCTTTTTACAAGTACCCCAACAGTAAAAGATGTAAATACAGTAGGCATATGGAATAAGGGAAAAAGTTATTAACCCTTTTACCCCCAAAGGACGTACTGGTACGTTTCACAAAAGCCATCCCTTTACCCCCATGGACGTACCGGTACGTCCTTGCAAAAAATTGCTATAAAAATTTTTTTTTTCATATTTTTGATAATTTTTTTTAGAAAATTCAGGCATTTTCCAAGAGAATGAGACCAACCTGACCTCTCTATGACAAAAATTAAGGCTGTTAGAGCAATTTAAACAAAATATACTGCAAAATGTGCTTGAAAAAAAATAACCCCTTGGGGGTTGAGGGTTGGAAATTTCCAAATAGCATGGGGGTAAAAGGGTTAAGATTTTGAGATGAATTTTCCTTATTAAACATAAATGAGACCTCATTGCTTTTACCACAGAATCTGAACAGCAAGAAGGTCTTGCCAACAGAAAACCTTTCTCACCTTCTGGGAAATGTTGCCCTTTATATGGAATGTGTCAGTCAGGATGGAGGTGGAGGATTGAATTCTGGCCTTGTCCCACTGTTTGAAACGTTTCTGCGGAAAGTTCTTCTGTCGGTCAACCTTCTGGTGGACCTCAATCCTGTCTTGCGAATTTTAGTTGCTGTCCTAAGAATCATTGGTGTTGCATCGCATAAGGTAAGATATGAGTGTTGAAATTCCTTGAACATTTACTGAATTATTAGGGTTATTATTTCACATTAGAATGCATTTAAAGTACACTGGGGAAAATTGCACCTTAGTGACTTGGCAAAATCCTCCATAAAATCTTTCAAGTGACCACAATGTAAATACTAAATACATCAGAAATATCATTAATGATACTGCTAATAATTGTATCACACAATAACAAAAAAAAAAACAATTATATTCAAATAGGAACCAACCTTTTATAAAAAGTTTGTGTTCATTACATATTTTTTATTATCACAACATTCTCAGCTCTTCTCCTAGGTACTATGACCCAGGCTTTATCAGTAACATAATACAGTACACAATTTTACATATAAAAACAAGGAAAACTAAAGGGGCACTCAGTAGAGCGTAGACCTCCGCTGCGGCAGCTCATTTCTCTACCTTGACCTTGACTGTAACATGTATTAATTGGCATGGATTTTCATACACTCAAATATGAACCAAGTTTGAAGTCTCTGTGACAACGATGTCCAAACTCATGGCTGATTATGTGCATTGGACATTTTGCTTGACCGTTACCGTGACTTTCCAAAATTTTAATAATTTTCAGCTTTTTACATAATAAATAATCCCTTTACATTTCATTACTCTACGATTAAAATTGTGGCCAGGAAGCTCTTCACAAACAAACACATACAGGGTAAAAAATAACCTCCTTCCAACTTCGTTGGAATTTATAGTCATTAGCAAACAGTAAAATTTCCTATTAAATTTTCAGAGCATCCTTGATCCAGTCTCAAAGCTTGTGAGCCATGCAATTCAAAATTCACCCATGAAATATGAACATCTGAGCGACCTCTGCCATCTGTGCAACAGAATTTTCTCAAGGGTGAGTTATTCTCTTTGGTCAAGGTGCATTTTATTTACCTTTTGTATATTATACTCTATATAATAACACTTCTGAGCATATTTATAGATCTATAATGCATGCTCCTAATTCTAATATTATAGTATTGAAGGCTTTTCAATTTAACTTTGTGGCTAGAAATGAGTACAACACAAGCTTCAATTAAATGACAGTAATCAACAATTAAACTATTCCAATGCCTGATTAGATTGTGTTATGACCTGTGGACTACTTCAGTGTACAGTACTTTTTTCTATGTTATATTTATTTTATATGCCGGGCAAAATATTTCTGTATAACGAGTATTTTTGGTCTCTTAATTTCAAGAATTTCAAAATGTTGTCACATTATCCTTCATTTCTCTATACAGTTTTTAGCACTAAGCATTTATCTGTCTCACATTTGTTTTGATTCTTTTAGATTAATTTGTAGCTGCTGGAATATTTTGGATTTCACTTTTTAGTTGCCTTATAGTAGGTTGTGACGATATAATTATTGTACTGTTGCCATTCATAGTCATGGGGTTTTGAGTTTCATTGCCTGAATGTATATCGAAACACACTTCACTTTGATCATTGTATTAAGTTTTAATAACTATTAACCAATTCTTCCAAGGATTTTTCCCCCCTTGTTTTTGTTGAAACTGGCTTTATTACTAAAGAATGCATTTTACCCAATCACTTATAAATGCTTTACTTCGACTTTTCAATTAAAGTAACATTTTTATCCCAACATTTTCAATCCTTTGTGCTACTCACTATGAACTTGATCAACAATTTATTTTAAGTGCTACTACCTCTGTTATCAATTTTATTTTCACAGAGACAGTTCTTATTCACTATTGTCATATTTGCATTCCTTACATCAGCTTTCATAACGGCGAAAGCATACACCATACATAAATCCTAAATTTCTTTCAATCATCGCATGAAAATCTCTTACACTAACTCATTCACTAATTTACTCATAGCTTTTTCCATTTACTTATCTGTAATATACGACTCTGGCTTTGAATCTCTTATGACTTTTCATTGTTACTCCTTGTAAAAATCTAATATCCTTTGGAAGTGCTAATTTTTTTGCAGAAGAGTAATGAAGGACTTATGGATCAATTCTGAGTCTTTGCTATCAACTAATTGGACATTTTTATTCTGACAACTTGAAGTACAACTTTAATCACTAGCCTATCATTGAATCCAACTTTAAATTTGAAACATGAAAATACAACAATTGCAAGTAGAATGTTGTATAGGAACAGTATTTCCTATCTATGGTTTCATAAGGGATATTTTTTATATGGTTATTTTAATTGTACTTTAGTTTAATTCATATCTAAAAAAGGGATTTTGACGAAGGAAAAATCTATTTCTGGGCGAGAGACCCGTGTCGCCCAGTGAAATGCTCCTTTAGCACCATTTCTAAGGTATATAACTGCTATATATTACCAGAGAAAAAATTGCATAGGGATGCCAGGTTGAACCCAGCTCGCTCACCTATATAAGGTTTCGATATAATACTGGGGCGTGATGAATCACAACCAAAGGCCTCGCACCATTTAGATATCTCCTGTCAAAATCCCCGAACAGCGAGGTGCCGTTCAACATCCCACTACTACTAACAATCCCACGCCAGTAACGTCACTCCTTTTTTAGCACGCAATTTGATAGCCGTTTTTTACCTTGTGTGTGAATTTTGCTGGTTTTTTAAATCTATTCTTTGGAACTTTCAAGTAAAGCTGCCTATTAAAAAATCTACCTATCTAAATACATTGAAAGCTTTCTAATTACGGTTGAAGTTTTAAAGCAAGTTTCCTTTACATTTTCTAGGAGAGAGACAAACTGCTTCTTTCACGCCTAGTTGTTTACGAGTTAGTCCAGGCTCTCAAGTTTAAGACATCTATTCCCGACACTAATCTAGTTCTGCTTGTGCAGTTAGTTGTTCAAGTAAGTATACAGTTGTTAGAATTAATCTATATTTTGTAAAAAAATTGCTATATAGACTGCCTCCAATAATTATTCCCATATAAACAAATATTAACAATGTAGAAATGTTTCTGAACTTTTTTTATTTTTTTGTTATCTTTTTAATGAATATTTAGTGATTTGGGGAGCCACTCAGCAAAACAAAGGGCTGTTTTGTTATTATTAATATAACCTCATTAGGAAAATAACCTAGTGAAAATTGTTTAATATAGCACTATAATGTCTATATCAAACACTACAGTGGTTGATATTAAATCATAATTCCTGAATGATAATGTTGAAACCAATGCGTTATTTATTTAGCAATATGTAAAATAAATTTGTAAGAGTACTAAAAAATTTTTTAATTGCTTATGAATCTTTGATAGTTTTCAAAATGAAATGCCATTTAGAATTAGAACTAATTCAATTTACAGGAAGTATTATCTATTTCTTGTTTTTATGCCCCCCCGGCCAAAACTCTGTTGAGTCCCTTGTTAGGCTGGGAGGAACGTAGAGAGTAGAGGTCCCCTTTTTGTTTTTGTTTCTTTATTGATGTCGACTACCCCAAAATTTTGGGAAGTGCCTTGGTATATGTATGTATGTATTATCTATTTGGTCTATGTAAAATTCAGAAAAATTTCCATTCAACAGGATAGCGGAGGAACATTGGGCAGTAACAGTGTAGTAGGAGACCTCCCTAAAGACATCCAGGATATCCACAATCTTCCCAACACTAGTGCTGCCGAATGTATGCGATCTCATCTTCACGATGCGTTAGAATTCATTGCTGATGTGCACACTCTCACAAAAGTAAAGGTAATACCAGTTAACTTAGTTTTTCTTCATTTCTGCATCTTCATATCTTCAATTTTTTTATGGTTAACATTTTGTTAATAGACGCAGTTTATTTACTTGTTAAATTAGGCAATATTTCATAATTAAAACCTTTTACTCCTTTAGCTTTGCTTTGAATTTAATCATTAAGTGTATTTGCATTTTTTTCTTTTAAAACTGCTATTGTAATATTTGTGTGTTTTGACTTTCACTATTAATATAAGTGGTTGAACAATTTGTTTGTTCAAGTAATGTTATGTGGAAAGAGAGCTCTACAAGAATGAACATTCAATTTTGATGACGAGGAGTATTTATCCTGTGAATCAGATTTATAATTGGGACATGGTGTTGCCATCTTGACAGCTGATTATTATTGATGTAGCTATAATCAGCAAATTTTAACATTTCAATTATATGCTTGTGATTTATACTTAACATGTAAATATACTAAGTCCTTTATTGAAACCAGATGGCATCATAAACTGATTACTCAGTTTGCATTAAAATAATTTCAAAGAGATTACAAATTTCTGGGCTCAACCTGTGTCTCTCCCAAGTTGAGTATTATATTTGTCTGTTTGGGATTTCTAGGTAGCGACACACGTTCATTTGATAACCTTGTTGGTTTTTCTCTCAGCCGCTTTGTTGACGCTCCCTTATGAACTCAAATTTTTTTATCAGCAGTGTAAAATATTGTGTATTTACTCAATACTGTATGCATGCAGTAATGTTTGTTTACAGGAGTATTATTTCAAGAGAATTTTATCACTTTAATTTTTACAGTCTAACTGCAGAGCTAGTGTTGGTCTTAATGAGGATACTATGGGCGGCCTCATTAAAGCAGGTATATCTCAATACATTGCTCTGGAGATCTCTCGAGGAAATAATCGGGACCAACGAGCCATAGCTAAATATCTACCTTGGCTTAATAACCCACCAACAGCAGTTCAACAAGGGTAAGACATTTCATTAAAAAAAAAAAAAAAGTAGAGCAATTTAAAAATAGTGTATGTTCTTTCTACTTATCAAGAAATGTACAGTATTGCTTTTTGTACGTATTTTGCATATATAAACATATTTATTGGGTCTATTTCATCTACTGTATGTGAAGATTGTATAGAATCATACAGTATTATGCAAGAATATAATTCATAAGTTTTCTTCATGGTTTTAAAGGAACAAGAGCTCAACAGACTTTACTCGCAGTGATCATTGAAGTAAACAGAATTAGAGAGGGCTTTGTTGTGGGATCAGTGGTACACCACTAGTTAAGAAAATATGCTTGTTCAATGAGGCTGAAGAGAGGAATGAATTTGAATTTTCACGAGTTATTAATGATTTGGTGGGAGACTATATTTTTTTCCAGTAGAAAACACATTCAGGATACAGTAAAAGATTTCCTTTTTTTAGCATAGATAGAACATTTTTCTCAAGTATAAATGCGTGTGGTGGGTTTAATTTTAGAAATAATGAGAATTTTGTCAATAGCTGTTCAAGTGTCATAGCGTAAAATATGTAAACAATGACCTGTAGCAAATAAATTACAAAAAGGGAGAGTTAAAGACTTATTCTTGTTCCTGGTAAAATATGTAAACAGATACTTCTTTGAAGAATGTTGTATCCAGCTTCTTTAATTACTGTACTTTCAGTAGATATATTTTAATTTTAAAGCTGAAGCTCGAGCACTATGGATATTTTCAGAATTCGTTTTAAATGCTCTTAAAAATTTCTTTTGGCATATATATCAGATTTTTAAATGTGTATAATATGAAATAATCTTATAACTTGCCACTCTTTGGATGAAAGATTGCCACTTTCCATTTCAGGCAAAAGGAATTTATCGACTGTGTGTCTCACATCCGTTTACTATCATGGCTCTTACTTGGTGGACTTACTCACTCTTGTTTGATTGGGAACTCTGCTTCATCTATTTGTCAGCCTATTCCACCAGAGGCCTCGTGTCACATTGCAGATCACATTCAGGTAAACATTTACCTAGTTTTCCAAAGGGATGGTAGGCTGGGTTTCTTTTTTTTTTATTTGTGGTATAGAAATAGTGAAAATGGAATTTTAATAATAAAATTTGTTATTACATTACTCGCTTGATGTTCATATTGCTTCTCACTCGTGCAGTTTTGTAGAACAATCTAGTCACTCAAATATTTGGGTTCTGGGATGGTCTCATGATAAACAATTAATCCATTTCATGTTGTGGATGGGTAATAACAGTAACAATGATGTTTTTATGTATTGCTGTACTTTATATTGTACATCAAGTCATTTCATTACATTTTCATATAATAGTCCTGATCTACGCAACGGAAAAATCTAACCTTGCTGCTTAATGAAGAATGGGTAAATAAAATATAGGTTTGTGATAAATAAAAAAAAGTGAAATATATATTAGATACCTTTATTTCAGATGGAATTAGAAAAGTAATTTTAATTCCACCAGACGTGAATAATCTATTAACTAATGATATCTCCATTGACAACCCTTCTTGTTACAAGAAAATAAAAGATGAATCTGAGAATTTTATGCTAGAAATAGCTCATTTGTAATTAAACCTCCTGCCTTTTATAGTTCCTTCTATTATTTTCACAGATTATATTAGGAGGGTTTGCTGAGCAATCAAAAGCATCAGTACTCCACATGTCTTCACTATTCCATGCATTCATCTTATGTCAGGTAAAGATTAATATTTTGAATTAATAAAAAATGTGCACATATTATAATAACCATGAGGTCTTTACTTGAGCAGAAAATAATATAAAAACTTGGATGAAATTTATAGTACTTAGTGTTATGTATACTTCAGCTATGGACAGTTTATTTAGAGAGAGGAATGGGAAGTTCACCTAGTAATGACAGCAGCACGAATATCTCGGCCATATTAACGGATTTCTGGGCTAAAGTAACGCCAGGTATTCTTCAGCTCGTGTCACATTCAAAAGTGGTAAGTGTTGTTTTTCCTTGTTTAAAATGAAACAGAAAAAAGATATTTGTATTAATATGTTCTGTAGTAGTCTGTACTTAGACTGTGTTTTTTGTTAAGTGTTAATAGGGTCACAAATTTTAAGAGAAATATTGATACAATTTTGATTAATTATAATCCGGTAACATTGTATCATCTGTGGCCCATTTCCTACAGCAAATGGCAAGAAAAGTGGAAAGTATAAAGTTACAGTATTTACATGTAATTATATTGTATATGGATACAATGGAACTTACTTCATTTAAAAAAAAATGAATTTTAGATTATGATTACATTATTGATGTTGAAATGGCATAGGAAAAGTGGGAAATTAAGATTATTCTTAGAAATTATTTTAACGAGATGACAAAATCACATTCTAAAAAATGCATTCATTAACGAGGGGTGAAAATTGGAGTGAACAGTTAAGATTGGAAGGCTTGAAAGGATGGGAGGGATATCTTTCCTATAATGATTCAAATTGTGAACGCCAAGATACAAAAATAGACCCGAGTAATCTGGAGTGTTTAAATACATTTTTTTATAAACTTGAAAATGCTAAATACAATATAGTAAACTAAAACTAAAAAATATCAAAGAATTATCTCAAGTTTACACTTGATTAGTAAGAATGAACTAACTCTTCCATAAAATTAGTTAGGACACTTTGGTCATAAATAATCAAGTTTTTAATCTCTATAATTTTCAAATGTTTCTTAATTATGGATTGTCATGACTGACCCTTGAATAAGTTTAATTTTTTTTAGGTGTGTTATACAGGAGAGATATTATAACTTCATATTTTTCTAAATTAGCCTGGTAAAAATGACATACTTTCTATCATAAATAATGTGTATATAATTACTGAGCTTGTTATATCATTTAAAAATCTTTATTATAACATAAGGCAGGTAGCCCATAGCAGAAGGTAGCCACCTTTTTAAAGAGCATAGTTAATCTATTAAGAAATTCCCTTTACTGTACTGAAGAATTAAATGTAATTTTTATCTACTGTATTTGTAATGTCAAGTAAAGGTTCTATGAGCCAAGAATTTTAAATAAAATTGTATTTAGCAACTTTAAAGAAAGGTGGTTAACATACTAAATATTTTGACATAACTTAGTTAAGGCAGTCAAGGTAAGATATCTTGAAAATTGATGATGTAAGACTACTGTAATTGATTAATTTTATATTACCAATAGAAATTGAAAAGAACATTGAAACTATCCTCTCATTATGGCTTTAAAACTTATACCAAGAATCATCTCCATATTTTGTCAATCGGGTATGAAGGTGGTAGTTTTTTTAACATCAACTATTCTTTAAAGTGACTGCTAATGTAGATATACTTCACTTTCCACTTTTCTTCAACAAGTGTTTTGTTTTGAAAATACATTTTTGCAGGGGTTGTTTGTTTGCTGTATATTTCATGTTGTCTAGTTTTTGTGAATTGTAAATAAGAAAATACTTTGTGATATAGTGTATTTTGAACATTAAGCTCTATTATTATGCACTCTCCCTGTACTCCCCTGCCAATGGCCCCCCAGGAATCAGAAGCTTTCCAGGTATTTCTGTTACCCTCTGCTAAACCTTGTTGAGTTTCACCACTTAGTATAAATCAGATTGTAACTTCATAAAATATGGATGGATACTTAATCCCGTAGAACAAGAAGAAATCTTTGTTGATATAAATGTAAACACCTTCAAGTTAGATATCTTAAACATGAAAACTATTAAGTATGTATATTAGATTAGTACAGCTTCATTCTCCCAGTGATGTAAGTTTGCTTTATTACACAACAGCTTATCAAATTTAGCTAGTGTATCCATATCATTAAGTAGATTAATGATGATGTGGAACTAAAAGATTTATATTCTGTTTATTATTTTCTCATTTCGGCTTAATTGATCGTATATTGTCTTTCTTCTGTGGTACACACATTTCCAGACGCATTAACTTGTACCACACAAGATTGAGAAAGTTCACTCTGCATATGCTCAATCCTCTTATGACACCTCAATCACCATACATTGGTTTTATTGATCTACCAGGATAGGTTCCAAATTACTTTTAACATTTGTGCCTTAGGTTTTCCACTCTTCACTTAATTCCAATTATATTTTTCATCTTTTTGTTTAATTAAACTTGTTGCCCTTTATATTAAATTAGTAATTTTGTGTGCTTGAAGGGTCATCGAATTGATTTTTCCCATCTATGGCACAACTTTGATTATCTCTCTTCCTGAGTCTTGAGTTGCAGATTTCCACTACCAAGTATTCTTTAAAACGTACCAGTGAGGAGAATAGTCTGCATCTTCATGCAGTATAATGAAGTACAGGTATACTGTGCCTGTTAAAATTAACCATTATGTCCCAATGACCATGGGCATTCCTCATTCTCTCATGTGGTCGTGAAAGTATTCTTTCGCACTGCTTGAGTAATTTATCTTCTCGACCTTGCGCATCTCGCCTTGCCAGACCTACAACTGGTTTTTTATTAGCTACATTTGATTATTCGTTATTTCCATAAGCTGGTATTTGGTAGTTTGTCAAATCCCAAGGTATGCACAACTGTTTTTTGGGAGTCTTACAGTCCCCTAGTACTCAAGTACTCCATGTAATCCTTCTTAAAAAGCTAGATTTCTTCTTTCTGGATTGTGTGGTGTTTCTCGAGGACTGAGGAAAAGTCTTTTAAGGAAATTCATGCTTTTTGGTTTGATACATCTTTTGAAGTGGGGCCTCTGGTATCTCTTAATTTCAAATGTCCTTCTCGGCTCCCTTATGAAGTACAGGTGGCTAAACTGTATGTATGATGAATCTTTAGCAAAGATTGATTACACTCCCTTTGCTGAATCGATAGGAACTACTCTGCCAGACAGGATGCTTAGGGTGAAGGGACATGGTACGGGTTGTTTATGATTGCCTGACATGGGACCCTCATTACATCTTCCTCACCAGCAACTTTGTAAATTTATTGAATTCAGGTTTTCCTTAACAAGCATATCACCTTTTTGCTACTCAAATCATTGCCATAATCATCTTGACCCTGTAATTTTCTGTTCCTGTAATAAGGGCCTTTGTTTAAAGTTGATACCTACTCAGTCTGGCTTGGTTTAACTGGCACTAGTGAAAACTTGGTGGTGGTAATTCTTTGTCGACTGATGCTGTTCCTTCACTAAAAGTTTCTTAGTGAAAATGGTAGTTACAGACATCTATCACCACTCAAAAGTTTCCAGGCCTTTGTGATTTCACAAGAATGGATTGGTATGGAGTCTTAGGTATGAAAATTCTTTGATATGAATATGGTCATTCTTCCGGGATCCCCCTTACCCCATCCTCATATCAGCTAGTATCCTTCAAGTCCTATCTGACTGGCAGTGAGGAAGTTTGTGTTCTGGACAAAGTCTCCACTATGCTAAAGAAATATGCCATTAAAGAAATTTTTTCTAAGAAAGTGGTGTTCTAAAAGTGCTACTTGAATATTTTCAAGGTTTTTGTAGATTGGTACAAATTATTTCCGCTAAATAAGTTAGTTCTCTTAATTAGATTTTATTTCTATATAAACAAAGACCTTTTTCTTTCACCTTATGCGAATAGATAACAGCGAAGCTGGAGCACGACACTTTAAAGTAATAACAAGGTGTACATACTGACAGGTAATTACCTACTGGTAGCGGGGAGGCGAGAACATGTTCTCAGTGACTGGAATTTTCGGCATCGTTAATTTCGTTTTCTTTAAAATCCAGCATGTTGATGAATTGTTTGAAGGGCTTTTAGTCATGGTTTGGCGCCTTCTCGAAAGAAAAAAAAAAAAAAAAAAAAAAAAAGTCTCCCCCTGGATTCTTACAGAGGATTCCACCACTTCCAAGAGCTTCTTGCAAGTATGTGTTCTTAGCCTTTGAGTTTTGTCAATGCTTAGCATTTGGGTGACTGGACTTCATGGCTTATATGATTTCCATCCTTGGGGAAGCAGTCTTCAGTGCCCTTTAACCACTACCTCTCTCATAACACTTAATCTTGGCAATCCTCAAGGTGTTAAGGCCTTCCCTTTTCCCTTGAGAAGCAGAAGTGTCTTCCTCTTGAGGGGGGTCTTTTTTTTTTCAGCTTGAGTGGAAGCTCTCAGGACTTAGAGGTGGATGTTTCCGTGGAGGACCCCCCCCAACCCCACAGGGGAGGAGGAGTAGCCTTTCCCTGAAGGCAGTAGCTCTTTGGGTTTTACTGTCCTAACCTGGCCTGTTTAGGGACCTTCAGGGGAGACTCGTCTCCCCTCCAGACGATCTGCTCCTTGTGAGGTGCTGCTGGTGACCGCAAGTGTCTTCTTCAGTTTCGTACCCAGGGCCTTGCTCTTCTGGAGGTCTTCTCAGGGGCATTAACCTTGCCAGATCTTCCCTCTATAGAGGGGATCTTATTCCCTTCTGGTGTCTCTCCAGTTCGTCATGTAACTTCTAATTTTCCTACAGACAGTGTCTTGGGAGTACAGCTGCATTTTCTCCAGCCTACCATTGGAGTCTTCTATGCGCCTTCCCAAGTGCCCTTTGTTTCTGTTTCTCTGAATCGGCATTGAACTCCCAGACCCTCCTTTTGCCCCTGTGGTGTCTTTATAAAAACTGTGTTGCCTCCAGTCTTCCTGTGGAGGGCAAAGGAGTTTTCCCAGGGGATCTTTCCTTGGTTAGTGCACTTCAGTTGCCGATTTTCCAGATCGTTGTGATCTTTCAGACCTTCTACAGACTCTTCCAGTTTCTGGAGGAAGCTGCAGAGGTCCTGTCTTGCTTTGGAGGCTCCGGAGGGAGAACCCTGTCAGGCGCCCTTCAGATGTTTTTTCTCCAATTGTCATGGAACTTCTAGATCATCTTACAGGTGTTCCCAGTGCCCACGGAGAAGCTGCTTAGTCTCCTGGAGGCTTTGGAGGGAGAGTCTTCTCCTGGGCACTTCTCCCTAGGGATGCGCCATTTGGTTACTGCTTCTCAAACCATCATGGAACTTATAGATCTTCCTACAGATGCTTTTAGTGTGCACAGGAAAACTGCCTTGTCTCCTGTCTTCCTTTAGAGGGAGTCTTCTCCTAGGTGCTTTTCCTGAGGGAAATGTCCTACAGTTCCTGCCTCTCCAGTCTGTCTTGGAACTTCTAGCCCCTCCTGTAGCAGCCTCTAGTGTCTTCAGGGTTCCCTGCCGAGTTTTCAATCCGCCTTCGGAGGGGGGGTCCTTTCAGGCTCCTTCGTGAGGGAAATGTTTTTCAGTTCCTGCTTTTTCAGTTGGGAGGTACAGCTTGTGTGCTTGACCCTCCCCACCGTCAGAGGAATTGTCCTTTGGAGTGTTGCTCTTTGGAGCATGCTCGGAAGGTTTTTTCTCGACCTTGACCATCTGTCATTATTGGAGGAGGATTTTACACATGCATTGTAGATGATTTCCTATCACTCCAAGTGAGTCCTTTCGTAACAGTGATAGGCCATTTGGGTTCGATCTAATCAAAGAACACAATAGCAGTAGCTGTCCCACTTTCATTAGGTTTATGAAACCCTTCAACCTGATCCTTGGGTCCTATCTGTGGTGAAAGTAAGTTATCAAATTTCTCTCGGTCATATAGGAGAATCTATATTCTTATACCGGCTATGTTGTGTTAATCTATACACAGTATAAATAGGTTTGTATATATTCTATCCATGCTTGTCCTTATCAGGGAAGACGGAGGAGACTTTTCTTAACAAGGTTTCTCATTTATGAAGCTTAGCTGCATCTGACATTCAGTACAGCTTATAACACCCATGAATGCTGCACCCCCAAGGAAAGGGGAAGAAAGAAGAGTAGAAAGCATGTGATTTTTCCTTTCATTCCAGGCTTATGTCGAAACAGCCATCTTAGATGAGATGCTTCTTGTCCCATGAGGAAAGTAGGCTGGCTGCATAACCTGTTGAGCAGCCACCATTAGACCAAGGGTAAAGGTATCTAAATACTGGGGTATACTTTCGTAAGTGGTGGGAAGTTAAGGTTGTCTGGCATTTTCAGATTCAGCCCTTCAAAACCTGTACCACTGATCGAGTGGAGCTGATGTCCCTTGACTTTGAGCCCTTGCCTGAGAGGGCCCTTCAATCCCCTCATTAGTTAAAGGATAATCCGTTTGATGGTCTCATGAAGACAGAACATAAGTGTTATCTCTTGGATATTTTTCTCTTAGTCCTGCTGGTGCTTATTAAAGTCTGGTGCTCAAGCCTGGAGCACCAAGTCCTCTTTAACGTAGCTCTGTAGAGCCCTCACAAGAAAGAGAAGCAAGTCTTCTAGATTTCTTATGACTGTCTCTTGGGGGAAAAGACATGGAGAAGGCCTCTAACTTCATTTGGTGGACCGCTGGGTTCTGAGTTTTGGTTCTTGGCTACGAACTCCAAGACTCGCAGGAAGACGGTATCAAGTGTCAGATCACTGTTTGACACCCATATCAAAGGCTTATATGGGACACACTTAAGAGATTTGTGCACACGTGTCACCTTCAACTCAAGGACTTGAAATCCTGGGGTGGGAAACTGTTCAAAGCTCCTCATGAGGATAGACACCTCCTACAAGGAGGAAAAGTCTAAGGCCCTTCGTAGGAATGGATCTCTGATGTAACAATTTTCTGTCTCTTCTTTGTTAACACTGACATCTTTACCATACAGTGTATGCCACTTATCCTCAAACCTTTACAAACTCCACTTTAGTTGCCTTAAAAGGATCACTCTCAGTATTTGTTCCAAGAATAAATTTCACAAGGTTGACATGAAATTTTACTTTTTCAATATTAAACTTACCCGATAATCATGTAGCTGTCAACTCCGTTGCCCGACAGAATTCTACGGGAGGGATACGCCAGCTATCACTATACTAGAAGGGGGTGTACTCACAAGCGCCACCTGTGGCCAGGTACTACAGTACTTGTTGTTGACGCCACCTCACTTTTTCCTCTGTCGTGCTTCCGGCAAGACGTTCTTGGATACGCTTATGATTTTGGAGTATTGTTCACGGTTTGGTGAAGTATTTCTCTAAAATTTGCAGCTATTCGCTATACTGGAAACTTCTATATTAGCTTAGTTAGCTTTTGGAATTAATTTGATTAATTATGGTGACGAAGAGAGTATGAACTCTCTTTCACCTTTAAATGGCCGACCCTTCCCTTAGACGGAAGTGTTGGTGTCTAAGAGAGTATAGACTCTCTTTCTTAATTTTGCTTAACAAAAGTTATAGATTTATTTTATATCTCTCCGCCTCTTATAGGCCTCTTCGATTAACTTCCTTTTATTATAAACTTATTAAAATTAATTTTTATATTTGTTTATATTCGACCTTCCTAATAGTAGGCGGTCTTTTCTTGGTACCGAAGTTAATTAACATTGAGCCCGTCATTTCGGTTTTACCTGTTAACATATTATGCTATTTTAATGTCTTTGAAAGAATTTCTTTGATAGTCTCGTACTGTTTTCAAAGTTGAACTAACGTTTTGTTTTGTCTCTGCAGTTGTTGACGTTCAGAACGTTCAACTTGCGCTCTATCGTTACGATAGAGAAAGAATTTTCACGGTTTCACGTTGCAGTAAGAGTAACCGTGTCTAGCGTTTTGTTCATTCTTTCTTAACTTAATGGTTTTAATCCTAATAAAGGAACTTTTCATTTTGGGAAATATTTCAGTTTTTTCCTTTAACAATAATATGTTTTAACGATATATATGATTGGGCTCTTCTCTCAGGTATGATTGGGCTCTTCTCTCAGGTTCTAAGTCAAGAGAGAGAGAGAGAGAGAGAGATAGAGACGGAGGGAGAAAGAGGAGGATAAACGTTTCATTCAAGCGAGTAACGTTGTTATCGTTTTTGCTCTTCTCCCTAGTCTCTTTAGGGGAAGAAGGTAAACGTTTCTAGAGTGATCTAGTGTTTAGTCTCTTTCCAGCCACTGAATTATTTATCTTTCATTAGATTTTTCTGTTACATTGTAATTCTGTTTTCGCAATTACTAACTTTTGAGAAAGGATAGAATTGCGTGTTTCAGGTACAAACCACTTAAAGTTTCGAGTTCAGTGAAATAAGTGCAAACAGAAAATCAAAGTGATAAGTGATTAGCGCAAAGTGTGTCAGTGTTGTGCGTGAGGGTACTTCTGTGCGCGCCAGTCGTCCTCCCAGTCCGGGACCTCTTGCAAGCTCCCAAGCCCAGGGGAGAAGCAATGTCGAAGGGCAAAAGGGTTCAGCAGGCCTTGATCGGCGCACAGAAGTATCCTCGGTGGTTGCGGGCGTGTCTTACCGAGACCGTCACTCCCACCCGCAGACGATTGAGCCCTTATTTTGCTCGTCTGCAGAAGAAATTTAGGGGAGAAAACGCTGGTCTCAGGTCTCAAGACCTCTTAAACGTAAAGTCCAGACCTATGCCAGACGTACGAAGTTAGAGTTCAACAACCCGGATGCAGTCATTGGGTTAGCTCTGACTCTCCTCAGTCATCAGTTGAATGCACTCCGCCTAAGAGGAGTAAGGTTCTGCCGCAACAGATCTCTGCTGTTAAGGCTTTACCTCAGCAGACCTTAGTGTCTGCCGACCCCAAGTTGACTCTACTGCAGTCCATGCAGTCACAACTTTCGGTCTTGATGCGTGAGTGTCGGGCTGAGAAGGTTGCGCCTCCGCCTGCGCTCGCTCCGCCTGCGCTCCCTCCGCCTGCGCTCGCTCCGCCTGCCAGGCGTACGATGTTGAGCCACGTTATGAGTTTACTGATCCCAGTGGTGTGCAGCTCCCTCCGCCTTCCTTAAGGCAACCTCAGCAATGGGAACAGGAGGCTTATACCTCTCTTCCTCCGCTTCCACTTGCTGTTCCACCAGTGAGGCAACACTCGCTTGAGGTACAACAACCTCTCCCATCCATGAGTCAGTCTCCTCAGCTCTCGCTGCAGCGAGCTCAACCCTCCTCAAGGCAAGCACCTCAACACCTTAGCCTTGCGCCTCAGGAGCCTCAACTTGCGAGACTTTTACTGCGTTCTGCGCAGCCACTACCTTTTCGCTCTCAGCTCACACCGCAGGAACCTCAACTCGTTCCTCAGGAACTTGCTACTGCGCATCCGCCAACCACTCAGCAAGCGCAACCCTTGAGTTCAGCCACTCATGCCAGGAGTCAGCCTCCTCCACCCATGCGCCTACCTTCTGCTACTTCCTTTGATCAGCCTTTGCAGACTGAGCCTCAGGTGTTCCCTCAACAGAGTCTTGAAGAGGAAACCACAACTATTGTTGTTCCAGCTCGTTCTGACTCTGCTGTTCAGCATACCTTACCTCCATTTTCAAACATTATGATAATGGAGGTTATTTGTATTACTTATAAAAATATATTTGTATTCCTTGCAATATATTTTTAACAATATCGCAAAATATGGCAAAAATATGAATCATGAGTTATGAATGTAAGGTAAATATTATGTTGATATTAAAACCCCATGCAAGCATGCATAAAGCACTCTAGCACTGGTCATGGAATTTCTGAGAAATGTTAAACGCCATGCACACGCTCTGCTTACCTTACAGCATGCTCTACATACAGCATGCTCTGCTTACAGCATGCTCTGCATACAACATGCTCTGCATACAGCATGCTCTGCATTCAGCATGCTCTGCATACAACATGCTCTGCATACAGCATGCTCTGCATTCAGCATGCTCTGCATACAACATGCTCTGCATTCAGCATGCTCTGCATACAACATGCTCTACATACAGCATGCTCTGCATACAGCATACTCTGCATACAACATGCTCTGCATACCTTACCGCATGCTTCTCAGTCACACATCTTTGGTTGTTGCCAACTCACTAGACTGTCAAGCAGTTTCATAACGTTGCCTTCTAGTCTGCTGCTTTTGCACCAGTGAAACCCTCACTGAGAGAACTTAGCTTTTCTAGGATATGGTCCCTGTAGATGAGAAAGTTCTTTTCTCCCTCCTTCTGATATTCCCTTGAGGACTCTGTCATTTGGAGGGAGCCTTTAGCTGCTTAGCCTCCTATGGACTTTTATTTAAGCATAACATGCTTCCAGGGAAGGTAATGGTTCCACTTCAGTCGCTAATCCCGTCTGTTACCACACCTGCTCCCATAGACCTTGAGCTGTGTTGCAAGACATGCAGTCCAAGCTTAGTCCTTGTTAGAGGATTTTTTGTTTACGGAGTCAATGTGTCACGGGGAAGACGTTCAACAACCAGCAGAAGTGACTGGTTGTGACGCAGTGCGGCAACCTCAGCAACCCGATAAGGAGTTGTCTGTACGACCCAGACAGTCTAGACAGATTCGGGTTGTCACTGTACTTCCTCGCTTGCCCATGGTTGACAGTTCACAGACTGTGCAGCAGTACCATGATCTTGTGTCCGGCTCCGTCAGACGACTGGCTTTTAAGAGCTCCCACAAGTCGTCGCTGTCTGGAGATTTTCAAATGGACTATGGATCTGACCAAGGAACTGGGCCTCCTGGTCAATTTTGAGGAGTCTCAGCTCGTCCCATCCCAGACCATTGTCTCCTTGGGTATGGATCTTCAGAGTCGAGCTTTTCGGGCTTTTCCGTCGGCCCCAAGGATCTTCCAAGCCCTAGAATGCATCCAGAGCATGCTGAGAAGGAACCGATGCTCAGTCAGGTAGTGGATGAGTCTAACAGGGACACTTTCATCGCTGGCCCTGTTCATCATGTTAGGGAGACTCCACCTCCCCCCCCTTCAGTATCATCTAGCTGCTCACTGGATAAAGGACATGACGCTAGAGACGGTCTCAGTTCCTGTTTCCGAAGAGAGGAGGTCTTCTCTCGCGTGGTGTAAGAACAGCTTTCTTCTCAAGGAAGTCTACCTTTGGCTGTTCAGAAACACGACCGCCGTCTCCTCTCGGACGCATCAGACACGGGCTGGGGTGCGACTTTGGACGGACAAGAATGCTCGGGAACATGGAATCAGGAGCAAAGGACACTTCACATCAATTGCAAGGAGTTGTTGGCGGTTATTCTGGCCTTGATAAACTTCAAGTCCCTCCAGCTTAACAAAGTGGTGGAGGTGGACTCTGACAACACCACAGCCCTGGCTTACATCTTCAAGCAGGGAGGGACTCTTTCGTGGAAGTTGTTCTAGATCGCAAGGGACCTACTCATCTGGTCTAAAGATCGAAAGCTAACTGGTAACGAGGTTCATTCAGGGTGGTATGAATGTCATGGCAGATCACCTCAGCCGGAAGGGTCAGGTCATCCCCACAGAGTGGACCCTTCTCAAGAATGTTTGCAACAGACTTTGGGCCCTGTGGGGTCAGCCAACCATAGATCTGTTCGCTACCTCAATAACCTAGAGACTCCTGTTGTATTGTTCTCCGATTCCAGACCCAGCAGCAGTTCACGTGGATGCTTTTCTGCTGGATTGGTTCCATCTCGACCTGTATGCATTCCCGCCGTTCAAGATTGTCAACAGGGTACTTCAGAAGTTCTCCTCTCACAAAGGGACACGGCTGACGTTGGTTGGCTCCGCTCTGGCCCGCGAGAGAATGGTTCTTAGAGGTACTGCAATGGCTGGTCGACATTCCCAGGACTCTTCCTCTAGGAGTGAACCTTCTAAGTCTACCTCACGTAAAGAAGGTACACCCAATCCTCCACGCTCTTCGTCTGACTGCCTTCAGACTTTCGAAAGACTCTCAAGAGCTAGGGGCTTTTCGAAGGAGGCAGCCAGAGCGATTGCCAAAGCAAGGAGAACATCCACTCTCAGAATCTATCAGTCTCAAGGGGAAGTCTTCCGTAGCTGGTACAAGACCAATGCAGTTTCCTCAACCAGTACCACTGTAACCCAGATTGCTGACTTCCTGTTATATCTAAGGAAAGTAAGATCCCTTTCAGCTCCTACGATCAAGGGTTACAGAAGTATGTTGGCAGCGGTTTTCCGCCACAGAGGCTTGGATCTTTCCACCAACAAAGATCTACAGGACCTCCCTAGGTCTTTTGAGACCTCAAAGGAACGTCGGTTGTCCACTCCAGGCTGGAATCTAGACGTGGTCCTAAGGTTCCTTATGTCATCAAGATTTGAACCTCTCCAATCAGCCTCTTTTTAGGACCTCACATTAAAAACTCTTTTCCTCGTGTGCTTGACAACAGCTAAAAGAGTAAGTGAGATCCACGCCTTCAGCAGGATCATTGTTTTCACATCTGAAACGGCTACATGTTCCTTGCAGCTCGGTTTTTGCTAAACGAGCTTCCTTCACGTCCTTGGCCTAAGTCGTTCGAGATCCCAAGCCTGTCCAACTTGGTGGGGAATGAACTGAAGAGAGTACTTTGCCCAGTTAGAGCTCTTAGGTACTATCTAAAAAGGTCTTGACCTTTACAAGGACAATCAGAAGCCTTATAGTGTGCTATCAAGAAACCTTCTTTTCCAAGTTCTAAGAACTCAGTTTCTTACTATTCAGGCTTCTGATTAGAGAAACACATTCTCATCTGAAGGAAGAAGACCTTGCTTTGCTGAAGGTAAGGACACATGAAGTGGGAGCTGTGACTACTTCAGTGGCCTTCAAACAGAGCCATTCTCTGCAGAGTGTTATGGATGCAACCTATTGGAGAAGCAAGTCAGTGTTCGCATCATTCTATCTCAAAGATGTCCAGTCTCTTTACGAGTACTGCTACACCCTGGGACCATTCGTAGCAACGAATGCAGTAGTAGGCGAGGGCTCAGCCACTACATTCCCATAATCCCATAACCTTTTAACCTTTCTCTTGAATACTTTTTATGGGTTGTACGGTCGGCTAAGAAGCCTTCCACATCCTTGTTGATTTGGCGGGTGGTCAATTCTTTCTTGAGAAGCGCCGAGGTTAAAGGTTGTGATGAGGTCCTTTAGTATGGGTTGCAGCCCTGTATACTTTAGCACCTTTGAGTTGATTCAGCCTTCCAAGAGGAACGCTGCGCTCAGTAAGGAAGACGATCTTATTAAAGGCAGAGTAACGGTTCAAGTCGACTTCCTTACCAGGTACTTATTATTTCATTGTTATTGTGGATAACTGATTATATGAAATACGGGATACTTAGCTATCCTTTAGTCTTGTACACTGGTTTTTCACCCACCCCCCTGGGTGTGAATCAGCTACATGATTATCGGGTAAGTTTAATATTGAAAAATGTTATTTTCATTAGTAAAATAAATTTTTGAATATACTTACCCGATAATCATGATTTAATTGACCCACCCTTCCTCCCCATAGAGAACCAGTGGACCGAGGAAAAAGTGAGGTGGCGTCAACAACAAGTACTGTAGTACCTGGCCACAGGTGGCGCTTGTGAGTACACCCCCTTCTAGTATAGTGATAGCTGGAGTATCCCTCCCGTAGAATTCTGTCGGGCAACGGAGTTGACAGCTACATGATTATCGGGTAAGTATATTCAAAAATTTATTTTACTAATGAAAATAACATTTCTCACAGATCATTGCCAACATTTTTTCATCAATCCTTATTAACTACAATATTTTTGCTTCATGTTTATTTATTTATTTTTTTTTTTTTGAGCAACATGAAATCTTTTCTAAAATCCTTTGAGCGAGTGTACACAGAGGAAGAGCTAAGGGCAGATTGAGAGGAAGGGACCTGAAACACAATGGCCAGGTCATCTTTTCCCATTGGTTAGTGATCAGGAGGTACATCGTGGGTCTTAAGAGTTCAAACAAAGTTTTACACCTTAAATTTTTTGTTCATGAACCATGTCCATTTAAGACATTTTATTCTTGAAAGCTTGTGTACAGAAATTAATTTGTTCGAGAGCAGAGACAAACGTACTGAAATTTAACTATAAAGTACAAAGTATATTTTAACAGTGCTCGTCATATATTATTAGATAAGCGGGATATGACATAAAAAGCCTAAATATTATATTATATATTATATTACTTTATTGTACAAGCTTATGACATGTAGAGTAAGCCATTTAATTTTTCCAAATCCCTAAGAATTATTTGAACTTATGCATAATGCTCCTTCTTTTAGAATATAATGTACCTGTCTCCATCTTAAAGGATAAAGATATGTGATAAGAAATAAGGGAAATAATAAAGGGAATTACAGTTTTTAGCATCAAAATTAAAGCATTTAAAGAGAAATTATGTAACATTCAAGTACAATGATATCCTACAATAGACAAAATATATTTTGGTTAAGTAGGCAATGTTGTTAAGTGTAAAACAGGGCAAAATGTACGAGATCGTGTAGATACAATGATTTCAGAGATAAGTAGGCGAAGAAGGCTTATTGTACATTTATTCACTATTGTGTAGTATTAAATACATAAAGTGCAACCAGTCTTAATATTTTCGAAGAGCTTGCAAGGATCAGTAAAACTTACTTGAAGACAGCCTAACATTAATAGTTTTTTATGTAATGGACAGTTCTACAACACTACAAAGATGGTTACTTTGATGCAAGTAAATACTGTATTTCTTTTATTCTGCTGTGCTCCAAGTATACTAAGCGTTAAGTAGATGTATTTTCATTTACAGATAAACTGTACCGTATTAAGTTAATTTTGATTACAGTACTGCTTTCATTGTTGTTATTAAAGCACTCATATTCTTTCTTAGATGATGCAGATTAAGAATTAAAATTTAGTTCATGTAGTATTATTCTGATAGCATGTTTTTTTTTTTTTATTATTTATCAATGATAATTGTAACAATTAAAATTTATTCAATACCATTTCAAGTTTAAATATAAAAATTATCAATTTTAAATATATAGCGGTTTTTCTAATAGTTTACATTAGAACTACAATTAAAATTTGAGAAATGTTTAAGCATAGAATAGAATAAAATTTATATTACCCATTTAATCTGACATGGGAATCTTCTACTTCACTTCAATAGTTGGGCGAGATGGTGAATCTTCATTTCCTGAGTTTGATGGAAGCCCTCCACGAGTGTCATTCTACTGTCCTCACCAAGTTACTTCCACTTTGGGCTCCAGTTCTTTATACCCACCATACCAAGGTAGTCTGAAAACAATTGAAATGTTATTTAACTCAGTTCTGGAATAAGGGATAAATTCTGGTATTAATATAAGATGTAAATGTTATTTTATTAATAATTGGACTTTTTGAGTAAAAAGAAAAAAGCCTCAATGACATCATTTCCGCAACCACATAATTATTAAAATTGATTGGCTACCTTTGAAAGCTCTACCTTTGGACATATTTATGACTTACAGTAACATCAGCACATATAGTTTAATTGTACAAGGAATCTTGAAATAACAAGGGTGTTGAAATATGACAAATTTGTAGGTAATTTGTATATTTCTTAATTATACAAACCTTAGCTATTTAATAGGGGTATTACTTTCGGCATAGCTGAAATGACGAGCCATTAAAATTTAACGAGGGTTTACTACCCACACTGCTTGTTAGCGGGGGTAGGGGAAGGTAACTTGCTAACCCCCCCCCCTCACACACACCTGTGCTTGAACTCACTTTGCTTGGAGGTAGGACTTCAAGGGGGATAGGGCTGGCGGGCAAGTTTGGTTAAATAGCTAAGGTTTGTATAGTTAGGAAAAATACAAATTATCTACGAATGTCATTTGTTCCGTAACTGGAATACAAACCACGCTATTTAATAGGGGTGACTCACCCATTAGGAAGGGTGGACGTCCCAGCCAGTACTGGCTTTTGGCTTTGCCCGGGGGTTCGTTATTTGAGTGTGTAAGCACCCAAGAAATAAGGAGTCCCTGCACCTCACTAGAACCTTGCTATGCAAGGACTGCAGCCTACGCAAGCTGTGTGTGAAGGTATGAAGAAGTGTGACTCGTCCTAGGAAGTTGTTCTGAAGTTCTTTAGATGGAAACTTGTAGACTAAGACTTTCCCAATACCACCTCGTCAGGTTATGGGGATGTAACTGTATTAACTTAATACTAGGAACACAAGGGAGCATGGTTTACCTGCAGTGGTTTGAGGTCAGCTATGCAGAGAACCCAGGATGCTGCTTTCCCCAAGAGAGGGGATGATGAAGAAAAGAATAAGGGACAGTCAAACCTTTTCATTTATGCAGACCAAAACTGGGTAACAATGCCCTCAACCCTCTGCTACTTGTCCAATAAGGAGCTTGAGGTTTTAAACCAGCTGTTGTGCAGCCACCACAGGGCCGATAGAGAACGTATCGAGCCTCCTGTGGGTCACGTCTTGCAGGTAGTGGGCTGTGAACGTTGTCTGACGCTTCCACACACCCGCTTGTAGGACCTGCTTCACAGAGAAATTTCTTTTGAAGGAAAGGGATGTAGCTATGCCCCTGACATCATGTGCTCTAGGGCAACGTGACAGAGGAGGATCTGGATTCAAGGCCAGATGAATTACCCTACGAATCCATGCAGAGATGGTGTTTTTGGTGACCCTCCTCTTAGTCCTCCCTGTGCTGACGAATAATGCTGGCACATGAGGACAGACTGCAGCTGTTCTTTTAAGGTACAGCCTCAAACTCCTCACTGGGCATAGTAAGAGATGGTCTGGGTCATCTGTCACAGAGCGGAGACTAGAAATCCGGAAGGAGTCGAACCGAGGATCCGCTACTCCAGGATTCTGAGACTTGGCAATAAACTCAGGGACGAAGCTGAACGTTACCTCCCCCCATCCCCTTGAATGGGCGATGTCATGCGAGAGACCATGAAGTTTGCTAACACGCTTGGCCGAAGCCAAAGCTAGCAGGAACACTGTCTTCCAGGTTAGGTGGCGATCTGATGCCTGGCGTAATGGTTCATAGGGAGGTCTCTTAAGAGACCTGAGAACTCGAACCACGTTCCATGGAGGAGGTCTCACTTCCAACTGAGGGCAGGTAAGTTCATAACTTCGTATGAGTCGAGAAAGTTCTAGCGATGAAGAAATGTCCATTCCTTTCAGCCTAAAACCTAGACTTAAGTATGAGCGATAGCCTTTCACTGCCGAGACTGAAAGGCGGATTTCTTCCCGCAAATACACGAGGAACTCCGCTATTGTTGGAATAGTGGCATCGAGTGGAGAGATAACCCTTCCACGACACTAACCACAGAAGACTTTCCACTTTGCCTGGTAGATAGCTGCGGATGACTTTCGCAGATGTCCAAACATCCTGACAGCAACTTGCTGCGAAAATCCTCTCTCAGAGAGGAGATGCTGGATAGTCTCCAGGCGTCAAGTCGTAGCGAAGCTACGGCTTTGTGGAAGATGTTGGCATGTGGTTGCTTGAGCAGATTGTGCTGTGGAGGGAGTTCTCTTGGTAGCTCCGTTAGGAGTTGTAGAAGGTCTGGGAACCATTCTGCGTAATGCCATAGCAGAGCTATGAGGGTCATTGAAAGATTGACCGATGTTCTGGTATTGTTGAGCACCCTCCTCATCAGACAGAACAGGAGAAAGGCATAAATGTCGATGTTGTCCCACTGTTGTTGGAAAGCATCTTGCCAGAGAGCCTTGGCGTCTGGGACTGGGGAGCAGTACAGCGGGAGCTTGAAGTTCAGGGCTGTTGCGAACAGATCCACAGTTGGAGAGCCCCACAAAGTAAGGACCTTGTTGGCTACTAGATGATCCAAAGACCACTTGGTACTCACTATCTGAGACGCTCTGCTCAGATTGTTGGCGAGCACATTCCTTTTGCCTGGAATGAAGCGTGCCGATAGTAGTATAGAGTGGATTTCGGCCCATCTCAGTATCTCTACTGCTAGATGGGATAGCTGCTGCAAAAAAGTACCTCCTTGTTTGTTGATGTAAGGCACTACTGTGGTGTTATCGCTCATCACCACCACAGAGTGACCCGCCAGGTATTGTTGGAACTGTTGAAGGGCCAGGAATACGGCTTTCATCTCTAGGAGATTTATATGGAGATACTTTTCTGATTCTGACCACAGGCCTGAGGTCGTGTGGTGCAGTACGTGGGCCCCCACCCTTTCTTTGAAGCGTCCGAAAACAGCATCAAATCCAGGGGGAGGATGAGAAGGTCCACTCTTTTTCGTAGGTTCTCGTCTGCCACCCACCACTGGAGGTCCATCAGTTCGGCAGATCCCATAGGGATCAGGTCGTCCGGGGAATCGTAACCTTGATTCCACCGGGACTTGAGTCGCCACTGGAGGGATCTCATCCTGAGGCGATCGTTGGGAACTAGATGAGCCAATGATGAAAGGTGACCAAGGAGACATAACCACGATTGGGCTGGAAGTTCTTCTCGTCTGAGAAAAGGTCTTGCGACCTTCCTCAGCCTTGCTATCCTGTCGTCTGATGGGAAGGCTTTGTGGAGATTGGTGTCTATAACCATGCCTAGATATACCAGTCTATGAGTGGGAAGCAGTGAGGACTTCTCGAGATTTACCATGATCCCCAGATCCTGGCAAAGTCTCAGAAGTTTGTCCCGGTGTTGAAGAAGGGATGACACCGAGTCTGCTAGGATTAACCAGTCGTCCAGATAACGAAGGAGACGGATGCCAATCCTGTGTACCCACGAAGATATTAGGGTGAACACTCTGGTGAAAACCTGTGGTGCTGTGGAGAGACCAAAGCACAGCACCTTGAACTGGTACTCTTTGTTGTCTAGGCTGAATCTTAAGTACTTCCTTGAAGACGGATGGACTGGGATCTGGAAGTACGCGTCCTTTAGATACATTGTCCACATGAAGTCTTGCGGTCTCACTGCTAGTCTGACCGTGTTTGCCGTCTCCATGCTGAACGGAATTTGTTTCACAAACTTGTTCAGGGCTGAGAGGTCGATGACTGGTCTCCAGACGCCATCTTTACAAGAAAGAGTCGACTGAAGAAGCCTGGAAACCCGTCGAGGACCTCTTGGAGAGCGCCCTTCTTCAACAGGGTCTGGACTTCTGCCCGAAGGGCTTGCCCCCTTGCCGATCCCATGGCAAGGGAGCTCAATGACACTGGATTTGTCGTCAGGGGAGGTAGAGATGTTGTGAACGGGACGCGATATCCGACTGATTACGGAAATCGTCCAGGAATCGGCCCCGAGTTGCTGCCACCTGTCTGCGCAACTTTGTAGGCATCCCCCCCACTGGTGGACATGCAGGGGAATGCAAATCCTAGTGTTCGCGGCCTCGGCTGCTCCCTCTAGGATTCTTACCTCCCCTGGAGGACTTTTGCCTTTCCTATCCTTGACAGGAAAGGGCTTAGACACCACTGTCTTCGCTGCTGTCGTTGATTTTGCGGTCTTGGTCGGATGGGACTGCTGGGGTGCTGGTAGCTTATAAGGCTTAGATGTCAAAGCCCTATGAAGGAGGGAGTCTTGGCGAGATTTCCTCCACCTTTCAGCGGCCTGTTCCACATCCTTAGGCTCAAACAGGATCGTTCCTTCTAAGGAAGAATGCCTGAGCCTATTGATCTCGGTGCTAGGGACCTTCTGATGGAATCTCTCAGCCACCGCATCCAAACGTTTCAGGATGGTATTTGTCCACAAGTTCGAGACTTGGTGGGCCAGAAACTCGATCATGGGAGTGCCTAAGAGAAGGAACGTCTCCATAGCTTTCCTGGTACATTCTTTGGAAAAATCCTCAGAGCGTATCAGGATACCTAAGGTCCCTAACCAGATGTCAAGCCACTCGTAGCACACTTCGCAACCTTCTCCTGGTTAAGGATCTCGGTTGCTGAGAACGAAACCTGCCGGTTGGAGTGTCTCTTCCAACGAATGGTGGAGATGAAGAGCTAAACAAGGCTCCTCCAAGATCTCAAAGTACTGTAACTCCTCTGCTGTACGTGAGGAGGTGCGAGGAGCTTGTTGCCGGCACTGGAACGGTTGGAGGAGGACAACTGAGAGAGCTGTACAGCGATCTTGTCCCTGGTACTCTTAACCCCCTGAGACTAGGGTAGAGCCGCACTGGCCTTAGATGGTTTCTGAGTACCGAATACGCGGTCCAAGACCGTGTCCTTGCCCTCTCGAGGAGGGATCTCTGGGTTGGCAAACCCATTGCGAGCCCTCATTAGAGTCAGAACTTGCCAAAACGCATGCTCTGACTCTTGCTGTTCTCCTCCTGACGTTGGACTTGCAGCGAAGTCTCCTGTCCCCAAAGGCTCTTCTTGGGGAGTGTCGCGGACGTTCTCCGAGTGGCTAGTTGGCTCCGTCCTTGGTCTTGTAGAGGGCTTGGGTAAAGTCTTCGAGTCCTTCGACTCCTTCCTGGGAAGGATGTAGAACTCCAACATAGAAGGTGGCAAGTTCTTTCCAGCCCCTACTTGGGAAGACTTCTCAGCCCGAGGAGGGGTTTCCCTCATTGGTGCAATGGGGGAACGTCTCACCTCACGTGATTCCCCTGAGGACGGGAAATACTCGTCCGACAGGAAAGGAGAGAAAGTCTGGTGGGGTGCAGGAACCTGCCTCGAAGGCTTGTGTGGAGTCAACTTAGCCCTCGGAGAAGTTACCGCGTCTGGAACTCCTCTTTTTCTCTTCAGAGGGGTAAAAACAGCCAAGGATCTGTGACCTAATTAAGAGAGAACAGGCTTGAACGCCTGCGTAACTGCTCTGATTAGTGAACCGAACCAAAGTTGTTGACTGACAGATGCGCTGTCAGACACTCCCTCTGAAGGGACAGGGATAGAAGGATCCCTGGGAGGAGTTCCCATAGGTGGGTTCGCCTGAAAAGGAATAGGAATCCTGGACCCCTCTGGATGCTTCCCTTCCACCGCAATACACGCTGTTATGCGTTTGCGGGGAGGGGAATGCGGCGATGCCGACCTTGCCGTGCTTTGTCCAGCAGTCTCACGCGCGGGAGGGTACTGACGCTCGCGCGGGGGCGCGGAATGGTGCTTGCGCGATGGAGAATTCCAGGGGTCGCACGCGGGAGACTGCTGGCGTGCGCGGGAGACTGTGGGCACGCGGGAGACTGATGGCGCGTAGGAGTACGTGCGGGAGACTGTGGGGGCGCGTAGGAGTACGTGCGGGAGACTGTGGGCGCACAGGCGAGCACGCGAGAGACTGATGGCGCGTAGGAGCGCGCGGAAGACTGTGGGCGCACAGGTGAGCATGCGGGAGACCAATGGCGAGCGCGTGGGCGCGCAGGATTAGGGCGTTGAGCGCGCAGGATCAGGGTGTTAAGCGCACAGGATCAGGGCGTTGAGCGCGTGGGTGCGCAGGATCAGGGCGTTGAGCGCGTGGGCGCTCAGGATCAGGGCGTTGAGCGCGTGGGCGCGCAGGATCAGGGCGTTGAGCGCGCGAGCAAGAGTTCGCGCCCCTGAAGAAGCCGTAGGGTGCGCGCGCGCAATTGAAGCCTGTGCTGCTCGTGGGCGTGCGTGAGAACGGTGGTGCGGAACTGCAGGAGAGGATGGGCGAGGGCGAGGGCGTGCACGCGTATCCTTGTTGACGGGTGCAGGAAACTGCGCGTGTCGGCGCGCTAGAGAAAGCTGTTGGCGAGCGCTGGCGCATGGGAGAAGTCAGAAGAGACTTCCCAACAGCGCATAGATCCGAAGATCGTGGGCGAGCAGGAGAGATGACTGCTGTGCGTGGGCGCTAGCGCGCCGGAGAGCGCTGGCACGCAGAAGATTGCTGACACGCAGGAGAACGCTGGTGCGCAGGAGGTAGCTGGCGCGCAGGAGGTTGATGGCGTGCAGGTGAGGGATGACGCGTAGCTGGGCGTGGGCACGCTTGCTCAGGCAAAGCCTGGCGCGCAGGAGAATGTGGGCGCGTATGCTCACTGCTGGCATAGCGTGTGAGGGAAGTATGCGCACGTTGGCGCATACGCCCTTGATGCCCTGTATTAGGGTTAGATGATGCCTGACGAGCGTGAAGGTCAGGTTCCGTCGGCGCGTAGCGCGCATCAGCACTCAGGAACGGTGACGGCAGGTCGGCAGGTCTGACGGGTGGAAGGTCGACGTGTCCATTGAAAGGACGACTTTCCACCGAAGGGGATCGCGAACGATCCGCTGAGAGGTCCAGGACCAAAGCAGGAACAGTCGGTGATTGCTGATGAGGCTCCTCTGCAGTGAACTGCAACGAAGATGTAGAACCAAAGAGGCGCCTCCTCACCGCAGGTGAAGGAAGGCCTCTCTGGCGAAGAGGAAGGCGAGCCTTGCGACGAATACGGCCTCTGGGGGCCGTTGGATCAGCAAGCTGACCTTTTGCAGTCCTCCGAAGAGGAGTCTCTGTAAGTGAACTCCCCCGAGGGGGAGAAACACTAGCAGGAGAGACTGTTGGACTTAGTTTCTCCCTCCTTGGTTGAACAGGAACGGGAGAAACTAAGCCTTCAGCTACTGCGGGGTTTGAAGAAGCAGAGGTAGTAGGAGATACCGCATTGGATACCTCTGACACCACAACGTCGACAATCGACAGAGGATCAACCTCTGCCGGAGGCGGCGATTGCTTGACAGCGGCACCCAATCGGATGAAGTCAAGTAAGACTTCCTTGGAGGGCGAACCCTCGAGCCCCAAGGAAGACCAAATCTGGAAAAGATGGATTAGTGACACATCCTCCCCCGGGGGGAGAGGTGGAGCTGCCTCGCTAGGGGAGGCAACGCCATCTCTCGAAACCCGAGCTTGGAAAACAGTACAACGGTCTACGCTACCACTCGACGGTCTCTCGAAAGAGACCGACCGAGTGGGAGCTTCGGAGGAGGTTTGAGCAACGGAAGAAGAGTCCTTGGGTTTTTCTCCTTTCAAAGAAACCTTCAAAGGAGAAATATCCCGTTTGGACTTCTTCTTTCGTCGCCGTGAAAACCTCTCCCACTGGGAGGTAGACCACTCCCTGCACTCACTACACTTATCATCACTATCACACCGTTGACCTCCACAGTAAGGACAAAGGGTGTGAGGGTCTGTCTCGACCGCCGACATGAATGTTCCGCAGGGGTGGTCGGGTAATCCAGGGCAGGTGCGCATAATAGCAGAGGCCAACTTCACACACAAACCTGTCAAAAAGAGAAAGCAAAAAAAGCATTAATGGTTGCCAATGAGCGGCGAGGATGACAGCGGACACGTCCGACTACCATCCGAGCCGAGAGCAAAGTGAGTTCAAGCACAGGTGTGTGTGAGGGGGGGGGGGTGTTGTAAGCAAGTTACCCTCCCCTACCCCGCTAACTAGCAGTGTGGGTAGTAAACCCTCGTTAAATTTTAATGGCTCGTCATTTCAGCTACGCCGAAAGTAATACCCCTATTAAATAGCGTGGTTTGTATTCCAGTTACGGAACAAAGTTGTAGTTTACTACATTCTTAGTGAGTGCCTATTCATTTTGTTCTATATATTATTGGAACATGTTGAGAATGGAGGATGAAAACTAGGTGGAGAATGTGTCTTTAATACACTACCTCTCCATTCTTATCTCATCTTGATAAATACTCCCTGCTGATTATGACCCCATCCTTAATTTTATACATTCCTCATATACTGCCACCATTTTCTCCTTATATGCTATTGCCACTACCCTCTAATAAAAAAAAAAAAACTTGCCTTGTTTAAATTCACAGCCAAATTCTAACTTTACATACTAAAATGTAGAATATTTAACTTTTGCTTCAAGTACATAACATATGGCTTTTTTTTTCAGCTGCCTGGTCAGTTAGCAGTGAGACTACAAGCATGTCAGAATGCTGCTCCACCTACAGAGCCCGATTCTCCCTCACCATCTACTACGATACCTAACCTTCTACGTTGGCTGCACAGATTGCAGTTTAAGATGGGGCAGATTGAGCTTCAGTCTTCTGCTGCAACTCAGTTTTACTCTGTTTAATAAGGAAAACCATGGCAAACATTACATTAGCAGCACAAAAAAATTTTCTATATGATAGTAAAAATATTGTAACCTTTTTTTATTTTTGCATAGTTAGAGAACTTATGAAGGAATTTTATAAACAGCTCAACAGTCGTAATAAAATTATTATGCACTTCATAGAAGCATTATTCATAAATAATTGTTCTCCAAGTTGACATGAATGAAAAGAATATTTAGAGATATATCTCTAAACATTAACAGTGCATATGAACAGTAAAAGGTCACTCCCTAATTTTTGAAAAAAAAAAAAGCCCTGCCTTTCTTCTATGGTTAAATAGCTCAATTGGTTCACAGTCAGTGTTCATATCATTATCCCTATACAGTATTCCATCTAAAATACTAGTTTCAAATAACAATAATAATTGGGGGTGCAAGGGCAAAATTTCAGGTCTTATGATATATTGTACCTTAACTTATAGTCATATCCTACTTTATTCTTTCAAAGCCACTAGCTTTGATAATTAAAACATGATGAAAACAACTTACATAAATTTTATTTAATTTTGTTGATGTTAACAAATGAAAACTTATATTTCTGCAAGCCATAATAGCCAGTAAAGTACATTTTGTATGGGCTACATAAATCCCATATCATTATATAGCCTACCTGGTAAAACTACATATAGACCATGCAGATGGGAGGTAATCTTAGATGGACAATTATTGTAATTAGCAAATGATGACAGTGCATGGCAAGCTGTATAGTTCTGGAAACCTTTCCATTTCTAGACTTTCTAGCTTATGTTCCTATCTAAAGTACATTATAGCAAATGTCTGTACATTGAGAGGAGAACGCACAATTGACCCACTAAAATGGAAGGAGGAGGAAAGCTATGGTTTGAATTACTTTAACTACCTTAAAAACCTAGTCTATTTTGTCATTATATAGATGATTAATAATGTTAAGGCATTCTGAATGTGATATATAAGATACATTTTACACCGATCAGTGTAAAGTTAAAATGTATAAGCAGGCAGGTACGTACACTTGATGATACAAATTTCTTTTCAAGGAATAAAAAGATTGTTATGATGGCATACGTACTGTACTTGAAAAATTCAGTTCTTTTATTAGGGAAATGCACAATTTAATACAATACTTAAAGTACAGTATTCTATGTATTTTTTCTTTATAATTGGTATGTTGTATACTTTGCTAATTCTAAATTCATAACCTCAACATTTATCTGTGTTAAGAAAATCAGTCTATCTAACCTGACAAATTTTGTGAGACCAAAGATAGTATATGTTACATTGGGAGCTTGGTTCTCCACAAACTAGTATAAGTACTACAGTATATGATTATATTTTAGTGAAAAAAAATGAAAAGATAAATAGATGAAATTATTTATGTTGTTACAGAATATATAGATTTGGACAAATATATTATATAAAAGTTGAAGTAAAAATAAAGATATTTATAGAAATTGTGAGATTTAAACAACCTTGTGATATAAGAGAGCTACTTAACATGAATTCTATTTGTTCTAGTAAATGAATCCTTTCCTAATTTCCTTATCAAAATCTGTTTATAGTGTCCTACATTATTGAATATCCTACTATATCGTTCACAAATGAAAAATCGTCTCACGTAGTGCCATATCAAACCCCTAAGCTAGACTAATGAAAGTGTGATACTTTTGGAATGTTTAATCTGAAAGTATGATGAGATTGTCACAATTTTTATTGTCAGATTCAAAACACTGGCAAATTTCATAATTTTTTAGCCTATATAAGTTATTTTACCACTATTATTATTAATTATTATAATTATTTTTAGCTAAGCTACAACCCTAGTTGGAAATGCAAGATGCTATAAGCCCAACGGGTTCAACAGGGAAAAATAGGTAGTGTATATAGATATGGAAATTAATCAACCTTTCAACTACTGCTCCTTAAGTGGAAAATGCTGACAAGCACAATTATAACAAAAAGGCTGACAAAATAAGCACCTGTCATGCAGTTGCTTATCACCGTCCGAATAACTGAGAACGTACGAACAGCATAGAGGTCCAGATTCAACAACTTCTGTAACAAGGGATCCACCTTCCATACTAGCGGGGATCCAGAACTAGAGAGCAAAACTCCTCCACTTTCTTGTTGTAGGTGGGCACAAAAATGTCCACATTTGGTGTTCCCCACCCACTTCAAATCTCCTTATCACAAATTGGATGGCATTTTGAATAATCTTTGCATTTGAAATGCTCCCAATTGTATAAAAAATGTTGAGCATGTTATATGCTGAATGAGAATCTGGTAACATAATTGATTAGCATATCCCTTCTTGTGTATTAAAATACAGAGTAAAAGACAAACCCTGGTTCAATGGTGTCCCCTACTTTCAAAAGTGCTACTGCATTGTCTAAAAAACTGCTACACACTTTCCCATTACAAGAGACTCCTGAGCCAGAAGGGCCTTGAACACAGCTTAAAGGTCAACGCTATTTTTTTGTAGGGTTTATTCCTTCATTGACCACCTTCCTGACAGGTGAATATAATTCATGGTTGCACCCCAGCCTTCCTGGGAAGTATTTGAGAAAAGACAAACCCCGAGCAAAACAACATGAGTCATCCCAACATCTTACCAGTTCTAGCTGGTTTTGAATCCTTGGAATACAATTTGTATCCAGATCACAGGTCCTGTTCTAATGAGAACTAAAATTTAACTGGAAATTCCTAAACATCAACTGACCAATCAAAAATGACAAATTCGTAGATAATTTGTTATTTTCCTAACTATACAAACCTTAGCTATTTAATAGGGGTATTACTTTCGGCGTAGCTGAAATGACGAGCCATTAAAATTTAACGAGGGTTTACTACCCCCACCGCTAGTTAGCGGGGGTAGGGGAGGGTAGCTTGCTAACTGCCCCCCCCCCCCCTCACACACACCTGTGCTTGAGCTCACTTTGCTTGGAGGTAGGACTTCAAGGGAGTTAGGGCTGGCAGGCAAGTTTGATTAAATAGCTAAGGTTTGTATAGTTAGGAAAAATACAAATTATCTACGAATGTCATTTTTTCCGTAACTGACATACAAACCACGCTATTTAATAGGGGTGACTCACCCATTAGGAAGGGTGGACGTCCCAGCCAGTACTGGCTTTTTGGCTTTGCCCGGGGGCTCGTTATTTGAGTGTGTCAGCACCCAAGAAATAAGGAGTCCCTGCACCTCGCTAGAACCTTGCTACGCAAGGAATGTGGCCTACGCAAGCTGTGTGTGAAGGTATAATGAAGTGTGACTCGTCCTAGGAAGTTGACCTATAGTCCTTTAGATGGAAACTTAGACTAGGACTCTCCCAATACCACCTCGTCAGGGTATGGGAACGTGACAGTATTAACTTAATACTAGGAACACAAGGAAACATGGTTTACCTGCAGTGGTTTGAGGTCAGCTATGCAGAGAACCCAGGATGCTGCTTTCCCCAAGAGAGGGGATGATGAAGAAAAGAATAAGGGCCAGTCAAACCTTTTCATTCATGCAGACTAAAACTGGGTAACAATGCCCTCAACCTTCTGCTACTTGTCCAATAACAAGCTTGAGGTTTTAAACCAGCTGTTGTGCAGCCACCACAAGGCCGATAGAGAACATATCGAGGCTCCTGTGGGTCACGTCTTGCAGGTAGTGGGCTGTGAAGGCTGTATGCCGCTTCCACACCCCAGCTTGAAGGACCTGCGTCACTGAAAAATTCTTTTTGAAGGCCAGGGACGTAGCTATGCCCCTGACATCATGTGCTCTAGGGCGACGTGACGGAGGAGGGTCTGGATTCAGGGATAGATGAATCACCCTACGAATCCATGCCGAGATGGTGTTCTTAGTGACCCTCCTCTTATTTCTCCCTGTGCTAACGAATAAAGCTGGCACATGAGGACGGACTGCAGCCGTTCTTTTAAGATAGAGCCTCAAACTCCTTACTGTGCATAATAGGAGATGGTCTGGGTCATCTGTTACAGAACAGAGACTAGAAATCCAGAAGGAGTCGAACCGAGGGTCCGATACTCCCGGATTCTGAGTCTTAGCAATAAACTCTGGGACGAATCTGAACGTTACCTCCCCCCATCCCCTTGAATGGGCGATGTCATACGAGAGACCATGAAGTTCGCTAACATGCTTGGCCAAAGACAAAGCTAGTAGGAACACCGTCTTCCAAGTTAGGTGGCGATCTGAAGCCTGGCATAATGGTTCGTAGGGAGGTCTCTTAAGAGACCTGAGAACTCAAACCACGTTCCATGGAGGAGGTCTCACTTCCGACTGAGGGCAGGTAAGTTCATAACTTCGTACGAGTAGGGAAAGTTCCCGCGAAGAAGGAATGTCCATTCCTTTTAGCCTGAAGGCTAGACTTAAGGCTGAGCGATAGCCTTTCACTGCCAAGACTGAAAGGTGCATTTCTTCCTGCAAATACACGAACTCCGCTATTGTTGGAATAGTGGCATCGAGTGGAGTGATACCCCTTCCACGACACCAACCACAGAAGACTTTCCACTTTGCCTGGTAGACAGCAGCGGATGACTTTCGCAGATGTCCAGACATCCTGACTGCAACTTGTTGTGAAAAACCTCTCTCAGCAAGGAGATGCTGGATAGTCTCCAGGCGTGAAGTCATAGCGAAGCTACGGCTTTGTGGAAGATGTTGGCATGTGGTTGTCTAAGTAGATTGCGTCGTGGAGGGAGCTCCCTCGGTAGCTCTGTTAGGAGTTGCAGAAGGTCCGGAAACCATTCCGCGTGATGCCATAGCGGAGCTATGAGGGTTATTGAAAATTGACCGATGTTCTAGTCTTGTTGAGCACCCTCCTCATCAGACAGAACGAGGGAAAGGCGTAAACGTCGATGTTGTCCCACCGTTGTTGGAAGGCATCTTGCCAGAGAGCCTTGGGATCCGGGACTGGGGAGCAGTACAGCGGAAGCTTGAAGTTCAGAGTTGTTGCAAACAGATCCACAGTCGGAGAACCTCACAAAGTCACGACTTTGTTGGCTACTAGATGATCTAAAGACCGCTCGATACTCACTATCTGAGACGCTCTGCTCAGATTGTCGGCGAGCACATTCCTCTTGCCTGGAATGAAACGTGCCGATAGTGGAATCGAGTGGACTTCGGTCCATCTCAGTATCTCTACTGCAAGATCCGATAGCTGCTTTGAAAAGGTACCTCCTTGTTTGTTAATGTAAGCCACTACTGTGGTGTTGTCGCTCATCACCACCACAGAGTGACCCGCCAGGTATTGTTAGAACTGTTGAAGGGCCAAAAAGACGGCCTTCATCTCTAGAAGATTTATATGGAGGCACTTTTCTGATTCTGACCACAGGCCTGAGGTCGTGTGGTGCAGTACGTGGGCCCCCCACCCTTTCTTTGAGGCGTCCGAAAACAGCATTAAATCCAGGGGGGAGGACGAGAAGATCCACTCCTCTTCGTAGGTTCTCGTCTGTCACCCACCACTGGAGGTCCGTCCGTTCCGCAGGTCCCATAGGGATCATGACGTCCGGGGAATCGTAACCTTGATTCCACCGGGACTTGAGCCGCCACTGGAGGGATCTCATCCTGAGGCGACCGTTGGGAACTAGACGAGCCAAAGATGAAAGGTGACCGAGGAGATGTAACCACGATTGGGCTGGAAGTTCTTCTCGTCTGAGAAAAGGGCTTGCGACCTTCCTCAGCCTTGCTATCCTGTCATCTGATGGGAAGGCTTTGTGGAGATTGGTGTCTATGATCATGCCTAGGTATACCAGTCTTTGAGTGGGAAGCAGAGAGGACTTTGAGATTTACCATGATCCCCAGATCCTGGCAAAGTCCCAGAAGTTTGTCCCGGTGTTGAAGATGGGATGACACCGAGTCTGCTAGGATCAGCCAATCGTCCAGATAACGGAGGAGACGGATGCCGATCCTGTGTGCCCACGAAGATATTAGGGTGAACACTCTGGTGAAAACCTGCGGTGCTGTGGAGAGACCAAAACACAGCACTTTGAACTGGTACCCCTTGTTGTCTAGGCTGAATCTTAAGTACTTCCTTGAAGACGGATGGACTGGGATCTGGTAGTACGCGTCCTTCAGATCCAGTGTACACATGAAGTCTTGCGGTCTCACTGCTAGTCTGACCGTGTCTGCGGTCTCCATGCTGAACGGAGTTTGTTTGACAAACTTGTTCAGAGCCGAGAGGTCGATGACTGGTCTCCAGCCTCCAGATGCCTTCTTTACAAGAAAGAGTCGACTGAAGAAGCCTGGGGATCCGTCTACGACCTCTTGGAGAGTGCCCTTCTTCAACAGGGTTTGGACTTCTGCCCGAAGGGCTCTCCCCCTTGCTGATCCCATGGCAAGGGAGCTCAACGACACTGGATTCGTCGTCAGGGGAGGTAGAGATGTTGTGAACGGGACGCGATATCCCTGACTGATTACGGAAATCGTCCAGGAATCGGCCCCGAGTTGCTGCCACCTGTCTGCGCAACTTAGTAGGCATACCCCCACTGGTGGACATGCAGGGGGACTGCCAATCCTAGCGTTTGCGACCTTGGCTACTCCCTCTAGGATTCTTACCTCCCCTGGAGGACTTTTTGCCTTTCCTGTCCTTGACAGGAAAGGGCTTAGACACCACTGTCTTCGCTGCTACCGTCGGTTTCGTGGTCTTGGTAGGACGGGACTGCTGGGGTGCTGGAGGTTTATAGGGGGTTGGATGTCAATGCCCTAGGTAGGAGGGAGTCTTTAGGCTCAAACAAGTTCGTTCCTTCTAAGGAAGAATGCCTGAGCCTATTTATCTCGGTGATAGTGACCTTCTGATGGAACCTCTCAGCCACCGCATCCCAACGTTTCAGGATGGTATTCGCCCACAAGTTTGAGACTTGGTGGGCCAGAAACTCGATCGTGCGAGTGCCTGAGAGAAGGAACGTCTCCATAGCTTTCCTGGTACGTTCTTTGGAGAAGTCCTCAGAGCATATCAGGATACCTAAGGTCCCTAACCAGATATCCAGCCACGAAGTGGCTTGCATAGCACACTTCGCAACCTTCTCCTGGTTAAGGATCTCTGTTGCCGAGAACGAGACCTGCCGGTTGGGGAGTCTCTCAAGAGGGACTCCTCTGGTAAGCTCTTCCAATGAATGGTGGAGGATGAGCTAAACAAGGCTCCTCCAAGATCTCAAAGTACCTCCTCTGCTGTACGCGAGGAGGTGGGAGAAGCTTGTTGCTAGCACTGGAACGGTTGGAGGAGGCCAACTCAGAGAGCTGGACAGTGATCTTGTCCCTGGTACTCTTAACCCCCTGAGACCAGGGGAGAGCAGCACTGGCCTTCAAAGCTTTTTGAGTGCCAAATACGCGGTCCAAGACCGTGTCTTTGCCCTCTTGAGGGGGAATCTCTGGGTCGGCAAACCCATTGAGAGCCCTCATAAGAGTCAGGACCTGCCAAAATGCATGTTCTGACTCTTGTAGTTCTCCTCCGGATGTCGGACTTGCAGCGAAGTCTCCTGTCCCCAAAGGCTCTTCTTGGGGAGATTGACGGACGTTCTCCGAGTGACTAGCTGGCTCCGTCCTAAGCCTTGACGAGGATTTAGGCACTGTCTTTGAGTCCTTCGATTCCTTCCTGGGAAGGATGTAGGACTCTAACATAGACGGAGGCAAGTTCTTCTCCGCCCCTACCAGGGAAGACTTTTCAACGCAAGGTGAGGTTTCCCTCATTGGTGCAATGGGGGAATGTCTCACCTCACGTCACTCCCCTAAGGACGGGAAATCCTTGTCCAACAGGGAAGGAGAAAAATCTGGGGGGGGGGTTGAAGGAACTCGCCTCGAAGGCTTACGAGGAGACAACTTAGCTCTCAGAGAAGTCACCGCATCCGAAGCTCCTCTTTTTCTCTTCAGAGGGGTAGAAACAGCCAAGGATCTGTGACCCAACTCAGAGAGAACAGGCTTGAAAGCCTGTGTAACTGCTCTGATTAGCACACCGAACCATGGCTGTTGACTGATCAGACACTCCCTCTGGAAGGACAGGGATCGACGGATCCCTGGGAGGAGTTTCCAAAGGGGGTTCGCCTAAAAAAAAGAAAAAGGGTTCCTGGACCTTTCTGGATGCTTCCCTTCCGCCGCAGGGCACGCTGTTCTGCGCTTGCGGGGAGGGGAATGCAGCGATGGCGACCTTGCCGTACGCTGTCCAGCAGCCTTGCGCGCGGGAGGGTATTGACGCTCGCATGGGGGCGCGTAATGGTGCTTGTGCGATGGAGAATACCCGGGGTCGCGCGCGGGAGATTGATGGCGCGCTGGAGATTAATGGCGCGCTGGAGATTGATGGCTCGCTGGAGAGGGATGGCGCGTAGGAGCGCGCACGGGAGACTGTGGGCTCGCAGGAGAGGGATGGCGCGTAGGAGCGCGCACGGGAGACTGTGGGCTCGTAGGAGCGCGCATGGGAGACTGTGGGCTCACAGGAGCTTGTGCAGGAGACTGATGGCGCGCGGGATCAGGTCGGGCATGCGGGCGAGAGTTCGCACAACCCAGAAGATGTCGTAGGGCGCGCGTGCAGGAGAGATACCCCTGGCGCGCGGGCGCGCAGTTAAAGCCTGTGTGCGTGAGCGCGCATCTTGCGGGCGCGCGTCAGTATGGTGGTGCGCAACTGTAGGAGAAGGTGGATGCGGGCGCGCGCGCGCGTATCCTTGCTCAGATCCGAAGATCGTGGGCGCGCAGGAGAGATAGCTGTGCGTGGGCGCTGGCGCGCGGGAGAGCGTTGGCGTGTTGGCGAGAGCTGATGAAACGGAGAGCGCTGATGTGCAGGAAAGCGTTGGCGCGCAGGTGAGCGCTGGTGCAAAGGAGAACGTTAGCGCGCATGCCCATCATGGCGTTTAAGGGAAGTATACGCGCGATGGCGTGTATGCCCTTGATACCCTGTAATAGGGTTCGGTGCCTGACGAGCATGGTAGTCAGGTTTCATGGGCGCGTAAAGCGCATCAGCTCTCAGGAACGGTGACGGCAGGTCAGCAGGTCTGTCGGGTGGAAGGTCGACGTGTCCTTTGAAAGGACGACCTTCCACCGAAGGGGATTGCGAACGATCCGCTGATAGGTTCAGGACCATAGTAGGAACAGTCGGTGAATGTTGACGAGGCTCCTCTGCGGCGGACTGCAACGACGATGATGAACCAAAGAGGCGCCTCCTCACCGCTTTAAAAGGTGAAGGAAGGCCTCTCTGGCGAAGAGGAAGGCGAGCCTTGCGACGGATGGGCCCTCTGGGGGCCATTAGATCAGCAAGCTGACCTTCTGCAGTGCTCCGAAGAGGAGTCTCTGTAAGTGAACTCCACCGAGGGGAAGAAACACTGGCAGGAGAGACTGTTGTACTAAGTTTCTCCCTTGTTGGTTGAGCAGGAACGGGAGAAACTAAGCCTTCAGCTACTGCAGGATGTGAAGAGGCAGAGGTATTAGGAGATACCGCATTGGATATCTCTGCCACCACAACGTCGACAATTGACAGAGGATCAACCTCTGCCAAAGTCGGCGATTGCTTGACAGCGGCACCCAATCGGATGATGTCAAGAAGAGCAAAGTGAGCTCAAGCACAAGTGTGTGTGTGTGTGTGTGTGGGGGGGGGGGGAATAGCAAGCTACTCTCCCCTAACCCCACTAACTAGCGGTGTGGGTAGTAAACCCTCATTAAATTTTAATGGCTCGTCATTTCAGCTACGCCAAAAGTAATACCCCTATTAAATAGCATGGTTTGTATGTCAGTTACGGAACAAAGAAATGATTCAGATATGCTATGGTCCCTAGAGCCTCGCCTACATATAAAATGATAGAGCTTTCATCATCTTGAACTCAAACAAATGCAGGAAAAACTGAATCCTCTTTTCTGACAAACAGCTCTGAAAGGAACTGTTGCTACTATCATCCCCAAATATAAAATCCTTTAGTCCGTATCAGAAGGGACTTTTTCCACATTGACTAGGCATCCCACGCTCCTCAATTACCTGAGAAGCCATATGGCTACAAACCGTCATCCTTTAATATGAATTCATGACCTTAAGCCTGGGTCAGCTCTACATTGAAGCCAGAAGGCGGTGGTGTTCAAGAAAATTTTTTTATTACATCCTTCTGCACCTATAAACAGGTTTTGGAGCTGTGGTCTGAAGGGTTGTTTGCACTTCAGGTAGCATCTTGGTGCCTTTACAGGGCAAAGAAGTAACTCATCTAGATGTACCTGGAGTGAAGAAATGGAAAAGACCCCAAACCTAGGGTCAGGCATGGCAGGGTTCTGGGTCTTGGCTATAAACTCAGGAACGAAGGGAAAGGAGACTTCTCCATCCCTCGGTATGAGACAGTACAATATGTGACAAGCCGTGAATTTCGCTAACCAAAGTGAAACAAGAAAACTGTCTTCGGGTTAAGATCCCTGTTGGAGGCTTGCTTCTGGGGTTCATACGGGGCCTTCCTCAATGAGCTGAGGACTTTGGTGACATCCCAAGCTGGAGATCTGAGCTCACTTGGAGGGCAGGACTGTTTTAAACTTCATTTGCATAGAGAGTTCCTGTGAAGAAGAGAATCCAGGCCTTACTTTCTAAAGTCTTGGCTCAAGGCTGAGTGATAGCCTTTTAGTACAGACTAAAAGGCATCCCTCTCTATGCAGGTAAATGAGAAAGTCTGATATAATCTGGAAAGAGCCTCCAACAGAAGTACCGCTGCTATGACACAAAGTGGGTGCTACCAACCACAGAATATGGCCCATTTGACCAGGAAGACAGCTGCCAAGTACTTCTGGAGGTATTCAGATACTGTATCTCTTTCACAGTTCCTTGTGAAAAGCTTCTTGTTCGGAGGAGATGCTTGGATAATCTCCATCCATGATGTGATAGGGCATCCATTAAGGGACAAAGATCTCACCAAGTTGTGATGTCCCTGCAAGTGTTGTTGGCACAGTAGCTTGAGCCCTACGGGAAGTTCCCACTCAAACTCAGACAGCAATATCAGGAGGTCTAGGTACCACTGCTTGTGGCCACTTGAGGGCATACAAGTATTCATAACTATTGACTACTCTTTTGATCAGGCAGAACAGCATAAGCGTTAAGGCCCTTCCACGGATAATGAAAGGAGTCCTCAAGTGCTGCTACCTTATTCGGCACTGGTGAGCAGTAGATAGCAAGATTTTTGTCGAGGAGTTTTCATTGGAAATATGGTGAGAACTTTATACATGTTAAAAGTCAAGAAATCTAGAACTGGTCTCCAACCTCCCAATGCTTTGGTCACTATGAACAACTTGTTGTGATGCCTTGGGGGCAGGAACTAAGACTTCCTGTATCATTTCTTCTGTATACATTTTGCAATCTTAACCATCAAAATATATTAGGCCAAATTGTTGAGTTATCTCAAAACAGGAAGGGGTTCCTTAACAAGAGAGGATTTTAGGACAGAAATTTGATATCCTATCTTACCACGAACAGGGCCCATAGGCTGGGGTAAAGATTTTCTCAAAGCTGATAAAAGTGGGAAAGTCTTCCCTATGTGGTATTTCTTGGTAGTGACCTTCCTTGAGTTCTATAAAATTGACAAACGGTGCTGGCATTTTTGTTGGGCAATTTGTTGGTCTGAAATCCTACAGGCCTATCACTGTAATGAAAGTTCTCCCTTGGATGTAAAGAGAAATAGTTCCGAGAAGGACAGGACAGTAGGGAGAAAGAAAACGGGCCGTTCGTGAGATCGACCACGGTGTTATTTTTAGTTCTATTTAACAACTGTTCCGCAACACAATTAATACTACCTTGATTCAAAATTAGGGCCAAAACAAGAGAAGTAGTCAAAGAGTGCTTCTGTAAACCTGATGTCATCCTAACCGTAAAGGAGCACATTTGTTCCCTGCGCTTAACAACAAAATTAACCAATATTGTAGCACCCTCTAGTCCAGAGGGCCATTTGAAACCATTCTATCCACACAGTTAAGTAATCTAATATAAGAAAAAATACCTGGTAGTCCATAAACTTTTCTTAAATATGAGGCGATAAAACACCTACCATCGAATTGGCCAAAATAGAATTACAACTGAACTTTCCCATGCAATTACCCATAAACCATATCTCTCTAATCAACTAACTAGATAAACCTTCCTTTTGCTGACAATCATCAGGGATTCCAGCAAATTTGGTTAATCTGGAGAAAGTAAGGTTAAACGACTGAATTGTTCTACAACTTAATGAATGCATCGGCGGGAGGTAAAGTTTCAATAACAAATAGGAAGAGGATTTAGTAGACTTCCCTTCCAATTGAGACTCTATCCACTTTGTCAGTGAAAATACGTAGAAAACTTTTTTAATATATGAAGTCCTAGTAGTAGCTGCAGCATCAGACGGGATTGTAGGGAATAAGATATTATCAGAACTTTACTAAATTTCAGTAATTTATTTGGATAGATTTCTACAACAAGCTTTCGTAACAAATGAAACAGTTGTGTATATTCATCATGTGTCAGTTTCTTTGACATTAACATCTACTTCACCTTCTATTCAGGGTCCTGCTCTGGTGAAACATCAAGTCTTGACAACTCAGGATTTCCTTTTTGTTTACAACTAGCAATGACCTTAACGCCAGCGCTACGCAAAGGAGACTTGTGACACAATTCAGTCTTTGAAGTACTAGTCCAACATCAACACCACTAGTGGGAATTCGAGATGTGGTATTAGCTGAGCCTATACTAGGCAGTATGAGGCCACTGCCATCTGAATTGCCATACATTACTATAGATTTTTAGCTCTAGCTGAAACTTACTTAAAATTTAAATTCCTGATTTCATAGGAACCGTACGATATGCCAAATTATTAATGATGGCACAAAGAGGTTGGTCATAAGTGCTTAATTCAGCTGGTGGTTGAATATTAACATCCAAACTACCATCCCAATCTTCTATTTACGAACAGTTGACAAGATTAGGGAAAAGCAAGGGTTTTACAATAGAAGAACCTGAAGTAGATTGAGAGAGCAAGGCTTGCAATGAAGCGATTGGATCTATAATACGGTATGTACCAACGGAATCCTTACTAACTGGTACATTAGAACCACTAGGCAAAACTTAGTGAGTTAGCCTAGGGTTTGGATAAGGGCAGGTTAGGGTATTATCACTGCCTCCCCTAATTTCATGAACACAACCAATTACTATATGTAAAAGAGCTTATGAAGCTCACTACTACTAAGCCCTGAGAGCTTGGTAATAGCCTAACAATTTCATCATCTTCAAGGTAATCCCCTGGCCTGGTCTTCTCTGGATTTTCCCCCGAACTAAGAGACTTTTATATTTACAGTCATTTATGGAAACTCGTTCAGCCATATGTTGAATATATTGTTCCATAAGAGGGACTGGTAAGCTGACACAATATGCACATTGATTACCTAAAGAATATTAATGCCCTCAACACGTGAAACAAAAGGAATGTAGACCTTTATCACCTCGCAATTAACTCCTGGAACATTTAACACAATAATGCATAGCAAAGCCAGAAGACATAACCTAGTAATCTGACGCTGAATGACCCTTTTATATAGAAAATCAGATTCTGTCTTTGCAGAATAGAATACAGTACATGTGACTGAATGTACCAACAATCAACAAGAAGATTGAATAGGTCATTATTATTTGGCCTAACTAAGTACTGTACTCATCTTGCCACATACTGCCATATAAACACAATACAGCAATTCACTGGTGGGGATGCACTGGGGTACAGCTATTTACAGTGGAAAAAAAACGGGAAATATTAGATTATTAGGATAAACATCGACGTTTAGCTCGCCTCGAAAAGGAAGCCAAACGAACTTCAATGAGATTCATGGAAACAATAAACAGCTATCATTAAGTTTTTGAATGATTACCATCAGCTACTGTATACTGTATTAGTATTTTATTAAGACGACGCCCCTCTAAAACTTCTACTAAAGTCTCATGGCCCTTGAAGAGGTAATTAAACATACTTGCGGAAAAATCTTCCAAGACGACATCATCCCGACTCGCTTAATCCTTATTGCTACCACAATGATCGATTGTCAAAGTGTTTGTCAATAGCGCACACACAAGAAGTCACCATGATCGTCCAAAATGTCAACGAACAATTGAAACTGCAGTACAATACTTAACTACTATATTCAAATTTTTTACTTTACGACATTATTACCTTGTCAATTTTAATTTCATGGAAAATACGTCTAAACATACAGCATTCAACCTTCTCTTATAGCAAGTTATTTTTTTGCAAAATGTTAAACTATCATAAAATTACTAAATTTTCTATCAAAAATGGTCAAAAGCTGGTGGCTTTTGAGTTTACCTCATAGAAAATACAACGTGCATGTGGAAAAAGTTACAGTAAAAATTGCTAATAATAACAAGCGTTTCTTCGGTAAAGTTTTAGATTCAACCAAATTGGGAAATGTATTATATTAATATATTTTCCTAGTAAAGCACGTGATAACAAAACACTTCTTCTCAATACATTATTGTCGCTAATGCATACTTACAGAGAAAAAAAATATTTCAGGAATTGAAGGTCTTGACTTTTTCTAAGTTTAGTGTATATCTTTCCATGGGCACGCAAGGTAGCTCTTGTTAGTTTGTATATCTGTTTTCATCTTACTTGGCTCCTCCCCATTGCGCAATGTGACAATATTTGCTTGAATGCGCATTTGCTCCTCCCACTAATGTCGCTCCTCCAATCTAAATACTACTGGGTTCTTTTCAAGGGTTATTATTGGACGATTCATTGGTCTCTCAGTCTTGTTTCAAGGATCTGTTTTTCGTGCAATATAACATTGTAAACGATAGTATTTTGTTTTTTTCCCTATTTCATTATGGGAGAAACCCGTGATTGTCGTTTGTTTTCGGTTTTCAAAAGTTCCGGTTTCTATATTTTCATCACACGTCACTTAACTGTCATGGATCCTCCGGTACGGGTGTGTGAAATATGTCGTTATTCCTATTTTGATGTGATCGGCCGATTTCATGGGAATTATAATGGAACTCCTGAAGTAGTGAATCGTTTTCTAAGGGAGCATTCCGTATTACCTTTAAGTGTCCAGTGTGGTAAATGTGATTCGCCTTTACATTTTCGTGAGGATAGACATGTGTGGTATTGTACCAAATCTGAACGTATTCCAGTACTTGATGATTCAGAAGAGGGTCAACCACAACCTTCCACATCTTCATCGTCATCTTCCGTTTAAGGTAAGAAGTGATTTAACAAAATATATATATTCAAATTTACCCCTGGTTAAAGGGGGGGTCGCAGGGGGGGCGAAGCCCCCCCCCGGTAGGGGTACAGGGCCCCTAGGTTAGGTTAGGTGGGTTTGTTAGGTTCTGTGGTGCCCTGAAAATTACTGTGGCCTTAAGGGGGGGTCGCAGGGGGGGCGAAGCCCCCCCCGGTAGGGGTACAGGGCCCCTAGGTTAGGTTAGGTGGGTTTGTTAGGTTCTGTGGTGCCTTGAAAATTACTGTGGCCATAAGGGGGGGTCACAGGGGGGGCAAAGCCCCCCCCGGTAGGGGTACAGGGCCCTTAGGTTAGGTTAGGTGGGTTTGTTAGGTTCTGTGGTGCCTTGAAAATTACTTTGGCCATAAGGGGGGGTCGCAGGGGGGGCGAAGCCCCCCCCGGTAGGGGTACAGGGCCCCTAGGTTAGGTTAGGTGGGTTTGTTAGGTTCTGTGGTGCCCTGAAAATTACTGTGGCTTTAAGGGGGGGTCGCTGGGGGGCCCTACCCCCCTCGCCCCGGTAGGCCTAGTTAGGGGTATGGGGGAGGGGTGCTGGAACATTAATTATTCATTTATTGCAAATATCATTCAATGCCCCAACACCCTCCCCCCCTTCCCCCACCCAAAACCCCGGTTCCCAAAGGGTGTCCCCCATAATTGGTGGGATGAACTAGGGTATACATAGTAAATCTCTAAATCGGTTGGTTTGCAGTCAAAATAAACGTTAAATTCATTGAAACCACACTATTTCTGATGCAACAAATATATTTTTATTGCATTTTTCCAAATTTGGCTGAAACTAAAAATTTACCCTTCGGTAAAGTTTTCCTATGAATGACAACAGTTACTTGAAGCACTGTATAGGGGTTTTTCATTAGCACATTTTCTGATATGCAAGAACTACCTTCCTTTTCAAACCCAATCAAATAAATTTCAGCACCTTAATTGACAGGATATTTAATGATTCCACACAATCTTCACCAGCAGATATGTTCAGTTTAACAATGAAGCCATATGTGAACATAATCAATCTAATGCGTCCATATAAACAAAAACTCAGGCCTTCAAAATTTATATCTATGCATTTGGGAGCAATCATTTCCCCTAATAAATTATTCCCTACAGCAAAAATAAAATTATAAAGGGGTGGCAATATCTTTGGGGAGCCTTTGTATAATCAGCTGCCAGTTCTTCCAGCATGCATAGAAATCGAACACCATGCACACTATTCTCTCTTATTTCTCCTCCTCTTATTATTTTGAAGTTTTTATAGTTTATATATAATAATTTAATTTCCTGTTGTTATTATTCTTAAATTTCTCTTATGGAATACTTCCTTATTTCCTTTCCTCACTATAATAATATTAATAAATAATAATAATACTAATACTAGTAATAATACAGTAATAGTAATAATAATAATAATAATACTAATACTAATAATAATAATAATAACCTAAACTTCCCCACCTAACCTAACTTACAAGCCGTGTCCTTACCTAATACCTTAAAGGGGGCGTTAGTCACCCTGAGACCCGCTTACACTGCTGTCGTCTTAGTCAGCCATCACCATACATACAGATGGCCGCTATCATACATAACCTACACCCCATCTTTGGTTTGTTAACATTAGTATGTATATCTGTAATCGGCCTTGGTACCGTTGACTTTTAAACAGTTATATTTTCCTTACTGATACAGATTATACCAAATTATTACCAATCATTCATTTTCCACACAGTCCAATCATTCATTTTCCACACAGTTTAAGAGATCTTTTTGTGTCTTTTAGACCAATTGGTAGGTCATTTTAGAATAAAATGGGAGATTTCCTAATGGAAAAACATTACCTTTTATTAGAAAATGTCCCTATAGTTAAAAACCTGGTTTTCCACATGGTCCCCTTGTTTTTTTTATACAAGAACCAGCAATAATTAATGACAAGAGAAAAATATCCAGTAGACGAATTTAGCCAGATATTTGAGTCTACTAGAACCAGAGAGGTCTACTATGGTCACAAATAATAAAAAATAAATACAGATTACAGAATAAATACAAAATAATTACCCTTCCACCCTGTAGAAAACTACAGTTAAAAACATGGTTTTCCACACGGGTTCCCTTGTTATATAGGCTTAAGGAACCAGCAAAAGTTAATGAGAGAAAAATATCCATTAGACGAATTTAGACATAAATGAGTATATTGAAACCAGAGAGGTCTACTAAGGTTACAAATAAAAAAAAATACAGAACTGCATGTACACTAGTACAGTATACATTCTACTTCTAATGGGGTTGGGTTGTGGCTATAGAAACATCGTAATACTGGGAGTTAAGTCGATACTAGCTTAACTATTTATATAATTCTATCATGATAAGTAAGGTTAATGTTGAATCCACACTCAGACAAAGATGAATTAATTCCCAAAATTAACATTCTAAAGCACCCAGCTGAGAGCAGAACGCACTTATTTGGTTACAGTCAATTAAATAAATCCAGATTATTTACAAAATCCTAGTTAATTTTCAGATACATAGTCACTCGATTAAATTATCTAAAGCCAGAAATTAAGAGAAAAGTAGCTTTACTTACCGAATAACGATGCAATGGATCTTCAACTCGTGATAACTGTCACTAACAATTGTCAGACTCAAGCATTAAGCAAGCTAGGTAAGTTTGTTTACAAGTGGGTCGAAATTCCCGTTGGGTACATTCATGTCCTTCTAAAACATATTTCTATATGTATGAATTTTAAATACAAAATTATGAAATTACAGTATAACGATCATATTTAATACAACTATCATATGATAGTGATATATTATCTAAAGAATATACTTAAAACGTTACGTTAAGGAAATAGGAATGATTACTGCAATGCAATATTTCAGTTGTTACTTTCCACTTCCCTTGGTAAGGATAGATGAGACTCTTTAGTTATGGTTTCTAGCTTTTCTAGAAGTATACTTCAAATTCACAATATCAAACCATTGTTCTCTAGTTTTGAGTAGTGTCATAGCCATTGTACTATACGGTTTTCCCACTGTCTTGGGTTAGAGTTCTCTTGATTGAGGGTACACTCAGGCACATACTTATGTTTATTTCCTTGTTTCCTTTCCTGCCTGGACTATTTTCTCTGTTGGACTTTTGGCTTAGTAACATCCTGGTTTTCCAACAAGAATTGCAGCTTGTATAATAATAATAATAATAATAATAATAATAATAATAATAATAATAATAATAATAATAATAATCAATCCTAAGATTGATTGAACATTTGTGAGGATATCAAAATACATTCAAGAATTCTGCAGAATCAGATTTTCATTGTATAAAACATCATATATATATATATATATATATATATATATATATATATATATATATATATATATATATATATGTATTTAACAATGAGTCTTAATCTCGGGCAGGTTCATCCTTGCCAAGATTCTTGGACATGATGTGTCTTACCATAATAGCAGTATTTTTAACTTTACTTCAAAAGCAGGTCTTCTGGAAGCAATTTCACTTTTAAAGCATCTTTGTTTTTATGGTTTTAATTGAATATTCTATTATTCATTATTCATAATAAATTATATCGGCATCAATGCCCTTAGATAGCAGGATGCCAGAAAACCTGAAATCAATCAATTTAATCTCTGCATTGTGTCAGGGAGACGCCCAAAGCCCATCAAGAAATGCGGTAATTGTGGTTTAAATCAGCCACGCCTTAACGTTACGCCCACCATTGAATATTTACCACAAAAAAAATATCATGTTGATTTACTTTCCATGTAGCAACAATCGCGTTATCTCAGGCTGATAAGAGAGAGAGAGTCAGGGTGATAAAAGAGAAAGTACTAAATGTAAACTTGTATTGCATATTATGTGGATATCTTGAGATATCGCTTCATAAATGTCAATTCTGAAGTATGTTTGTCTGGTAGATGCATTATACGCTAGAAATAAGAAATGTGAGTCGTGCTTTCTATCAGAAGTTGCTAGGGTAAATAATAAATGTCAATTCTGAAGTACGTTTGTCTGGTAGATGCATTGTACGGTGGAAGTAAGAAATGTGAGTCGTGCTTTCTTTCGGAAGTTGCTAGGGTAAAGTGGAGATATCTATCTATCTATCTATCTATCTATCTATATATATATATATATATATATATATATATATATATATATATATATATATACAGTACACTATATTTACATCTATACACAATGTGTATAGATGTAAATATAGTGCACTGTATACACACACACACACACACACACACACACACACATATATATATATATATATATATATATATATATATATATATCTGTATATATATATATATATATATATATATATATATATCTGTATATATATAATATATATAAATATTTATATATAAATGTATATATATATAAATATATATAAATATTTATATGTAAATATATATATATATATATATATATATATATATATATATATATATATATATATATATTATTATTATTATTACTATCCAAGCTACAACCCTAGTTGGAAAAGCAAGATGCTATAAGCCCAGGGGCTCCAACAGGGAAAAATAGCCCAGTGAGGAAAGGAAATAAGGAAATAAATAAATGAAGAGAACAAATTAACAATAAATCATTCTAAAATAAGAAACAACGTCAAAACAGACATGTCATATAATAAACTATCAACAACATCAAAAACAAATGTCATAAATAAACTATAAAAAGACTATGTCCGCCTGGTCAACAAAAAAGCATTTGCTCCAACTTTGAACTTTTGAAGTTCTACTGATTCAACCACCCGATTAGGAAGATCATTCCACAACTTGGTCACAGCTGGAATAAAACTTCTAGAGTACTGCGTAGTATTGAGCCTCGTGATGGAGAAGGCCTGGCTATTAGAATTAACTGCCTGCCTAGTATTACGAACAGGATAGAATTGTCAAGGGAGATCTGAATGTAAAGGATGGTCAGAGTTGTGAAAAATCTTATGCAACATACATAATGAACTAATTGAACGACGGTGCCAGAGATTAATATCTAGATCAGGAATAAGAAATTTAATAGACCGTAAGTTTCTGTCCAACAAATTAAGATGAGAATCAGCAGCTGAACACCAGACAGGAGAACAATACTCAAAACAAGGTAGAATGAAAGAATTAAAACACTTCTTCAGAATAGATTGATCACCGAAAATCTTGAAAGACTTTCTCAATAAGCCTATTTTTTGTGAAATTGAAGAAGACACAGACCTTATATGTTTCTCAAAAGTAAATTTACTGTCGAGAATCACACCTAAAATTTTGAAAGAGTCATACATATTTAAAGAAACATTATCAATACTGAGATCCGGATGTTGAGGAACCACCGTCCTTGACCTACTTACAATCATACTTTGAGTTTTGTTAGGATTCAACTTCATACCCCATAATTTGCACCATGCACTAATTCTAGCTAAATCTCTATTAAGGGATTCACCAACCCTAGATCTACATTCAGGGGATGGAATTGATGCAAAGAGAGTAGCATCATCTGCATATGCAACAAGCTTGTTTTCTAGGCCAAACCACATGTCATGTGTATATAGTATGAAAAGTAATGGGCCAAGAACACTACCCTGTGGAACACCGGATATCACATTCCTATAATCACTATGGTGCCCATCAACAACAACTCTTTGAGATCTATTACTTAAAAAATCAATAATAATGCTAAGAAACGACCCACCCACTCCCAACTGTTTCAGTTTGAAAACAAGGGCCTCATGATTAACACGGTCAAAGGCAGCACTAAAATCAAGGCCAATCATACGAACTTCCCGACCACAATCAAGGGATTTCTGTACAGCATTGGAGATTGTAAGAAGGGCATCACATGCTCCAAGGCCTTTACGAAAACCAAATTGCAAACTAGGGAAGAGATGATTACCTTCAGCAAACCTATTAAGACGTTTTGCCAGAAGACGTTCAAAAACTTTAGATAATATGGGAGTTATGGAAATTGGGCGGTAATCAGTGGGATTTGAGCTACCACAAACACATTTACATAGAGGAGTAACATTACCAATTCTCCAACTAGTGCTAAAAGCTCCTCTTCTTGCTAACTTGCGCAAAATAACAGATAACTTTGGAGCTAAGAAATCTGCTGTCTTTATAAAAAACAAAGGAAAAATACCATTTGGGTCTACACCTCCATAAGCATCAAGGTCCATCAATAGAGCTTTAATCTCACGAGATCGAAAAGCTAAACTAGTTAGTTTAGCCTCAGGAAAACAGGAATGAGGAAGTTCAAGTTTTTCATTACTCTGTTTACTGTCAAAAACATCAGCCAAAAGGGTTGCCTTTTCCTTTGGACAGTGAGTGACTGAGCCATCTGGTTTAAGTAAAGGAGGAACTGTTGCATCTACACCAAAGAGTGCAGATTTAAGGGTAGACCACCATTTATGTTCCTGAGTTGTACCAGAAAGGGTTTCTTTTATGGTTAAATTGTACTCCTTTTCAGTTGAGGCATAAACTCTCTGAGCAAAAGCTCGAAGCTGAGTATAGTTGTTCCAGGTCAAATCTGATCTGTTACCCTTCCAAAGTTGATAGGCCTCCTGCTTCTCCAAAAAAGCACGTCTACAATCATCATTGAACCACGGTTTGTCCTTCACTCGGTACCTTAGCACACGAGAAGGGATACGCCTATCAATTATGTTGACTAAATTCTCATTCAAAGGGACAACAGGATCTACACTATTATATAATTGTGACCAATTCAAGAACAAAAGATCATGTAAAATCCCATTCCAGTCTGCTTGGGATTTCATATAAATTTTACAAGAATATGATATATCAGGGACAGGCTGCTCAGTCTTCACTAATAATGAAATCAAGGCATGATCAGATGTCCCGACTGGAGAACCAACCTTACCAGTTATAACGCCAGGGGAGTCAGTGTATACAAGGTCCAAGCAATTACCAGACCTGTGAGTAGCTTCATTTATGATTTGCTCACAGCCTGATTCAGAGGCAAAGTCTAAAGCTCTTAAGCCATGGCGATCGGTAGGAGAGATAGAACTTAACCACTCCCTATGGTGAGCATTAAAATCACCAACAAAGACAAAAGAAGCCTTTCTATCATCTTCTTGTATCTTAGCCATAATGGTAAGAAGACAATCAAAGATAGAATCATCCATGTCTGGATTCCGGTAGATCGAACATAAATAAAAGTTGTTATGCCTGCCACAAACTTTTATTACCTGAATCTCATGACATCCACATTGATAGCAGGATTTATGAGAAGCAGGGTACTCGGTCCTAATATACACCGCCATTCCCCTGGCCCTAGGGATGGCATCACGTTTCAACATTATTGGCTTCTTAAAACCAGTTATAAGGAGCTCAGATGAGTGCCTCATATTAGAAACCAAAGTTTCTGAGCACAAAAGAATATCATACTGTCTGGACGCAACTGTAAGGTCTTGGATATTTGCATGAAGACCACGAATATTGCAATACAGAAGACGACATTGACGAAATCTAGGACGTACTGGTCCCGGATTTCGCTCAATGTCTCCAGACAGCATAAGAATTAATAGAAATAAAAAAGAGACAGCATACTTAAAAACTAGATTAACAAGAATTATAACAAAAACAATACGTACAGAATTATAAACAAAGTGATTGATGATACCCATAGACTATAGTAAAAAGTCGGAAAAACTGGTCAACATGGAGGAGCCGATACACCATGCAAGGCTAAATACCCTCCAGGATAGCCACTTCTACTGAAGGGAGGACAGTAAGGATGGTTTTGAGAAGAAAAATAATCAGAAAAAGGAAAAGACAACCTCTTGATAAACCACCAGGCATCCATGGCCCTTCTATTAAGCCTGCCCAACACACCATTTCAAAAAAACAAGAGGAAGAAAAAAATAAGATAGAATAGTGTGCCTGAGTGTACCCTCAAGCAAGAGAACTCCAACCCAAGACAGTGGAAGACCATGGTACAGAGGCTATGGCACTACCCAAGACTAGAGAACAGTGGTTTAATTTTGGAGTGTCCTTCTCCTAGAAGAGCTGCTTACCACAGCTAAAGAGTCTCTTCTACCCTTACCAAGAGGAAAGTACACTGAACAAATTGCAGTACAGTAATTAACCCCTTGGGTGAAGATGTGTTAAGTATCTCATTGTTGTCAGATGTATGAGGAAAGACGAGAATATGTAAAGAATAGGCCAAACTATTCTGTGTAAGTGTAGGCAAAGAAAAAATAAGCCGTGACTAGAGAGAGGGATCCAATGCATTACTGTCTGGCCAGTCAAAGGATCCAATACCTCTCTAGTGGTAGTATCTCAACGGGCGGCTGGTGCCCTGGCCAACCTACTACTATATATATATATATATATATATATATATATATATATATATATATATATATATATATATATATATATATACATACATATACATATATATATATATATATATATATATATATATATATATATATATATATATATATATATATACATAGCAACAAGAATTACAGTCTTTCCTAGTCCACTGCAGGACAAAGGCCTCAAAATGTCCTTCATCATATCAAGGGTTTGGCCAGTCTTCATCACCGCATTAGTTAGTGTGGATTGGTGATGATGGTAAATTTTTGTCTGATCATTCCCAACAAATAAACGTAGCATGGGTGGTGGCCCAGACTAGTACAGTTTTGCTAATCATGGTGATACACAAACCCTCTCACCACGTTAAGGTACTCCCAATTAGAAAGGGAATATATATATATATATATATATATATATATATATATATATATATATATATATATATATATATACTGTATATATATAAATATATATATATATATATATATATATATATATATATATATATATATATATATATATATATATATATATATATATATACATATATATACTGTATATATATAAAGTATATATATATATATATATATATATATATATATATATATATATATATATATATATATATATATATATATATATATATATGAGGTTGAAGAGATCAAGAATTGAGGTAAAAAAAATATACAACATAAGAGAGTATGAATAAGTCTATGAGAGAATGTATTTGGTAAAATACACCGTTAAAAATTTGCCATAAAAACAGCAAAAATCCTGGAATATATTTTACCAGGCATTTACCGTTTTAAAAAAACGGATATACTGACGTAAAGGAGTGATATCCCGGTCACCAATCCGTAAAATTTAATAAGAAAGCATGGTAAAATTACGGTCTCTTATATTTTACTGAAATACTGTTTAGAAGTTTATTTTTAGGGAGAATTTCCCTTTAAAATTACGTTTTTTTAACAGTGTAGAAGATATCTGGAGGGATTTAAAACAGAATGAGTGAAAGGGGCTGAAGAAGCGGTGGTGTAGATAAGTGGTTATGAAGTGTCAATATGAGGAAAGGAAGTGATATTGGATGAGGAGAGAGAAGATACTATGTTAAAAAGGCAGTAATTTTAATCGGAAATCATCCATATAGTCACAATGTTCTCAGCCGTATTTCAATAAAATACGGGTGACCGTAATTTTTACCCTGATTTGTTATGATCTTTTACGGGTTGGTGACCGTAATGTCAGCCCTTAACGTCAATATATACGTTTTTAAAATGGTAAATGCCTGGCAACATTCATTCCAGGATTTTTACCGTTTTTTACGGCAAATTTTCAACCGTGTACCTTAGGGGGTTCGAGAATAGGAAGGCGAGATCGGTGTGAGGTGTTGAGGAAAGAGAAAAGAAAAGAGAAATTAGGAAGATAAAGACATAATCATTAGAGGAGTTACGGAGGAATTGGATAGAAAATTCGGAACGAAAGAAGGAGAGAAGATTAATAGGTTTTAAGATGTCTGGTTTCAGTTCCAGTTACATCAGAATAGATGCTCACCAGAACGTCAGCTGTGCAAGCCCAACTCCCCACTGTGGTACCCAACCACAGCAGTAACTTCCCCAGTAAACAGCTTACACTCACAGTCCCGGTCTGGGATCGATCTGCTGCCATGCGAATGCTAGTCGAGCACGTTACCACTGTACTAGCCAGGAAGAATTCAAACTCAAGGAAAGAACATCGACATGCTCTGGGCCAATCAGGTATGGCCAAAGATAGTAGAGGTGGGAGTTTTCTGCCTGATCACTCCCAGCAAACCAACCTAGTAAGGACGATGCCATTAATAAATGAGAGGAGTAAATTTCAAGGGATTTTAAGAAGGATTTGAAATCCTTACGAGTTTCAGAAACACACCTGAATGTAACTGGGTCAGTTCTGGGTGTGTGTGTGTGTGTGCTTGTGTGTGTTTGTGCCTTCTCCCTTTGTCTTAATACAGTGGTTCCCAACCTTTTTCCTGTCATTTCCCCCCTGCACCCAGTGCAACCCTCCAGATTTCCCCCTTCTTGTGTATGAGGGAAAGGGTAGTTGAAGCACTAGCTATGAGGTTAGTTGTTACTAACCGCTCTCTATCCATTTTACTCTGTAACTAATTGTTTATCAGTATATGGAGAGCGACTAGTAGCAAAATAAAAGGACTTTTGTTTATTCTTCTACTTCAAAATTGAATTAGTGAGAAGGTTGAGGCTGCTTCTTGTGCACCAGTGTATCAATATCAGGGCTAGCTTTGTCACCTGATATTTTTTTTTAGTTAGTAAGTAGTGTAATTATTTCCCCCTTGGTAGCTTCAAATTTCCCCCCAGGGGGAAATTCCCTCAGGTTGGGAACCACTGTCTTAATACCTTAACTGGGTCCTAACCTGGAGTCTAAGGTTAATCTGCACCTTATTTATGCTTAGGTAAATTGGTATTGCTTGAAGGTATTGTTTCAGGTTTATTCACAAGTCCTGTTGCCTCACCATCACAGGTGTTATTCCTATTCCTTTCAGTTCCCATGTATTTTTCAGGTCATTCTTTAGTTCTTGATATTTTGTTATTTTCTGTCTCTCAGAACTGGGTACTGTCCCATCTGTAATCATTGCTGTTTTCTTCTTTATTTCAGATCACAATATCAGGACTTATAGCACCTCCTTCTATGTGTGTGTGTGTGTGTTTTGAAATTCTTCGATTCGAGTCTTTAGATGAGAACTTTATGTAACACATTTGTAGTAAATTAATGGAGTCAAAAAAAAAAAAAAAAAAAAAAAAAAAAACACTATCTGGTTTAGGTGTTGCTTGCCAAATCCACATTGATTTCAAGTTCATTGTTTCAATTAAAGCAAATCAGTTGTGGTTATTTTTTTTTATCTGTCACACGGAGCAGCTCACATGAGCCTTTATCACTTGTGATAATAATGTTAATTGTTGTCAGCTCATTTAAATCCTTGTCGAACGAGACTTGGAGGCTACAACTGGCAAAGCTAGTCACTTGCAAAGTGTCAGTTGCAAAGGCGTGTTCTACCGTCTCTCACTTTGGATTCCAGAGGTTCGTATTTCATAGGCCTCCTGACTAGTACAGTAGTAACGTGCTTGCCTAGCATTCGCATGTCAGCAGATCGATCCCAGCCATGGTCCATCAGTTTAATATGTTTACTAGGGAGGCCACTGCTGTGGTTGGGCACAAGGGCAGGGTTGGGGGTTGGGCTTGTCCTGGTGACGTTCTTAGAGGTTCACATTTTATAAGCCTCCTGGCTAGTACAGTAGTAACGTGCTCGCCTAGCATTCGCATGTTAGCAGATCGATCCCAGCCCGGGACTGTGAGTTTAAGCTGTTAACTGGGGAGGCCATTGATGTGGTTGGGCACAACAATGGGGGGTTGGCTTGTCCGGGTTCATATTCTATAGGCCTTCTGGCTAGTACAGTAGTACCGTGCTCGCCTAGCATTCGCATGGCAGCAGATCAATCCCAGCCTGGGACTGTGAGTTTAAGATGTTTACTGGGGAGGCCATTGCTGTGGTTGGACACAAAAGTGGGGGTGGGGTTGGGCTTGTCCGGGTTCGTATTTTATAGGCTTTCTGGCTAGTACAGTAGTAACGTATTTGCCTAGCATTTCCATGGCAGCAGAATGATCCCAGCCTGGGTCCGTGAGTTTGAGCTGTTTACTGGGGAGGCCACTACTGTGGTTGGGCACAACAGTTGGGGATTGGGCTTGCCTGGCTGACGTTCTGGAGAGCATTTATTCTATGAGACTGGAACTGAAACCAGACACCTTTAACCTTTGAGAAAGCGTAGTTTTGGACCTCCAAATATGACTGCAAATTAAGGTTATCATAAAGCATTCTATTCGTTTAGCATCTGCCGTTTTGCACATCTTAATTAAGAACAGAAATATTATCATATAATATTTGTGTAACAATTTAGAAAAAAATCTGTTTGGGACTTGTCATAATGATCACACTTGGTATTCTATAGCTTGGCTAGTAGTAGTAGTAGTAGTAGTAGTAGTAGTAGTAGTAATAATAATAATAATAATAATAATAATAATAATAATAATAATTGACATAGTCATCCATATACCCAGTCTCATTTCCTCTACATTTCAGGAATAAACCAAAATGTATAATTGATTGCATTATTATTATTATTTTTTCTTTTTACAGATTCAAAAGTCTACATTTCAAAATGATGAAATATCTAATAACTGGTTTGGTACTTCTCTACAGCATTTACCTAGGTAATGATGATGTGTTCTTCGAGCTTTTGAATAAATACAATATTTTTTCTTGTTGGAGCCCTTGGGCTTATAGCCTCTTGCTTTTAAAACATTTATTCCAGTATTGTTAACCTTTTTAATGCAATTTTTAAAGTGTGTGCTGTTATTGTAACGGCCGCAATAATAACAAAAGCATTAACAGCTGATGATATTTACAACGCAGTAGAAACGTCTATTTTTCCTTGTTGGAGCCCTTGGGCTTATAGCCTCTTGCTTTTTCAACATTTATTCCAGTATTAACATTTTTTAATGCAAATTTTACAGCGCAGTCATTGAAGTGCTACGAAGGAGCTCCGGGTAAGACCAAAGAAAATCCCAACTGCACTTTCTCCTGTCAGAAGAGTATCGATAAAGCAAGTAAGTCTTTCAGCATCATCCGCTGGTATTTAAACTCAAATTCTCAATATTTCTATTCTCATTTGTTCTATTTCTTACTTATGTATCTTTTTTATAGGAAACCTTTCTCATTACATTCTTTTATATATACACACACACACACACACACACACACACACATATATATATATATATATATATATATATATATATATATATATATATATATATATATATATATATATATATTCAAATAAGCCAAGTGTTTAGTCACTGTCTATACAAGCTTGCCGACCAGGGTTCGATTCCCGGCCGGACCCAAGCTCTTGTCTTTGTGTGATTTCGCCTGGGGCTCTGATCCCGAGGTCGTTAAGAGAATCCAGACATTAATGTATCAAAAATATATATGGCTTATTTGAATATGAAAAACACGTCTAAATGTGCAAAATTTATCATATATATATATATATATATATATATATATATATATACATATATATATACATATATATATATATATATATATATATATATATATATATATATATATATATATATATATATATATATATATATATATAAATATATATATAAATATATATATATATAAATATATATATATATATATATATACATATATATATATATTATATTTATATATATATATATATATATATATATATATATATAAATATATATATATATATATATATATATATATATATATATGTGTATCATCATCATCATCATCATCTTCTCCTACGCCTATTGACGCAAATGAGCCTCGGTTAGATTCCGCCAGTCGTCTCTATTTTGCTACTTTCCCTGTTGGAGCCCTTGGGCTTATAGCATCCTTCTTTTCCAACTAGGGTTGTAGCTTAGCAAGTAATAATAATAATAATAATAATAATTGTCTTGGGTAGTGCAATAGCCTCTGTACCATGGCCTTCTACTGTCTTGGGTTAGAGTTCTCTTGCTTGTGGGTTCATTCGGGAACACTATTCTATCTAAAATCTCTTCCTTTTGTTTTGTTAAAGTTTTTATGGTTTATAAAGGTAATATTTATTTCAATGCTGTTACTGTTCTTAAAATATTTTATCTTTCCTTGTTTCCTTTCCTCATTTTACTATTTTCCTTGTTAGAGCCCCTGGGCTTATAGCATCCTGCTTGTCCAATTAGGGTTGTAGCTTAGCAAGTAATAATAACAATAATAATACTAATAATACTCCATTCTATCTTATTTCTCTTCCTCTTGTTTTCTGAAAATTTTATAGTTTATATATGAACGATCTAATTTAGTGGTGTTACTCTTCTTAAAATATCTTATTTTGATTGTTTATAACTTCTCTTGTAGTTTGTTTATTTCCTTGTTTCACCCACAGTGGGCTACTTTTCCCTGTTGGAGCCCTTGGGTTTAGATAATCTTGCTTTTAAACCAGGGTTATAGCTAAGTTTGTAATAACAATAATAATAATTCCATGATACATATCATTATTATATATGCTATCATTGTTCGTGAAATCACCCCGTGATCTGACACAGTGAGTTAATTTTCCCTGTTGGAGCTCTTGGGTTTAGATAATCTTGCTTTTCCAACTGGGGTTATATCTGAGATTGTAATAACAATAATAATAATTCCATGATATATATCATTATTATATATGCTATCATTGTTCGTGAAATCACCCCGTGATCTAAAATGTGGTTAATTAATTCTCCCAGGTGAAGTTGAGGTCATAATGTATGGCTGCTCCGATATAAAACACGATGAAGACGAATGCAAAGACATAGAGGATATTGCAAAATTGAACACCATTGTGAAGACTGAATGCTTCTGCAACACAGATCTCTGCAACTCCACAGCTACAATCTCATCGAGTCTTTCTCTCCTCCTCGTGGCTCTTTTCATGAAGATCGCCTTTTGAAAAAGAGTTGTTTAGCCCCTTGGTGCGAGTACCCTGAGATGCCCTGACGTGATTTCCCGTAGAGATCAGGATGAAACACAGGACTGGATTAACCATTAAGTAAGATAAGTACGTGCTCAGGGCATCAAGAGAAAGGGGGAACCACAGATTCATCATGCATGCAGATTTTGTATATTTTACTCTATTTACAAAGGGAGGGTAGCTGACAAAGGCACTTTCCCCAATTTTGGGAGGGTAGCTGACAAAGGCACTTACCCCCAATTTTGGGAGGGTAGCTGACAAAGGTACTTCCCCCAATTTTGGGAGGGTAGCTAACGAAGGCACTTTCCCCAATTTTGGGAGGGTAGCTAACAAAGGCACTTCCCCCAATTTTGGGAAGGTAGCTGACAAAGGCACTTTCCCCAATTTTGGGAGGGTAGCTGACAAAGGCACTTTCCCCAATTTTGGGAGGGTAGCTGACGAAGGCACTTTCCCCAATTTTGGGAGGGTAGCTAACAAAGGCACTTTCCCCAATTTTGGGAGGGTAGCTGGCGAAGGCACTTTCCCCCCAATTTTGGGAGGGTAGCTGACAAAGGCACTTTCCCCGATTTTGGGAGGGTAGCTGACAAAGGCACTTTCCTCAATTTTGGGAGGGTAGCTGACAAAGGCACTTCCCCCAATTTTGGGAGGGTAGCTGACAAAGGCACTTTCCCCAATTTTGGGAGGGTAGCTGACAAAGGCACTTTCCCCAATTTTGGGAGGGTAGCTGACAAAGGCACTTTCCCCAATTTTGGGAGGGTAGCTGATAAAGGCACTTCTCCCAATTTTGAGATGGTAGCTGACAAAGGCACTTTCCCCAATTTTGGGAGGGTAGCTGACAAAGGCACTTCCCCCAATTTTGGGAGGGTAGCTGACAAAGGCACTTCCCCCAATTTTGGGAGGGTAGCTGACAAAGGCACTTCCCCCAATTTTGGGAGGGTAGCTGACAAAGGCACTTTCCCCAATTTTGGGAGGGTAGCTGACAAAGGCACTTCCCCCAATTTTGGGAGGGTAGCTGACGAAGGCACTTCCCCCAATTTTGGGAGGGTAGCTGACAAAGGCACTTCCCTCAATTTTGGGAGGGTAGCTGACAAAGGCACTTTCCCCAATTTTGGGAGGGTAGCTGACAAAGGCACTTCCCCCAATTTTGGGAGGGTAGCTGACAAAGGCACTTCCCTCAATTTTGGGAGGGTAGCTGACAAAGGCACTTTCCCCAATTTTGGGAGGGTAGCTGACAAAGGCACTTCCCCCAATTTTGGGAGGGTAGCTGACAAAGGCACTTCCCCCAATTTTGGGAGGGTAGCTGACAAAGGCACTTCCCCCAATTTTGGGAGGGTAGCTGACAAAGGCACTTCCCCCAATTTTGGGAGGGTAGCTGACAAAGGCACTTTCCCCAATTTTGGGAGGGTAGCTGACAAAGGCAATTTCCGCAATTTTGGGAGGGTAACTGACAAAGGCACTTTCCCCAATTTTGGGAGGGTAGCTGACAAAGGCACTTCCCCCAATTTTGGGAGGGTAGCTGACATCAAAACAATGGAACAAAGGGGACCTTTCCACTCTCCGCTCCTCCCAGCCTGACGAGGGATTCAGATTCAGAAGAAAAAAACCGTTGCTGAAAAATTTTATATTAAGAGATGCCCAAAAGTTTTATTTGATTTCGATCGATGAAATTCTGTGGTTAATTATGTTTATATTTAGAATTACAAACGGTATGGGGCATCAAAGTCTCAAGTGCTTGGGGCCTCCAAAGGGGCTTAATCCGGCCCTAATGGAATAACACAGTGATCATTCACTTTCATGAACTCATTTACGCTGCAGTTAATTTTGTTCATCTTTCCGCATCAGTTGTCCAGAACGAGAAAGTGTATCGTTAAAATGGTCTTGAATTTGTTCGTTGTGAATTAAATAAGTTATAAATCTTAAGTTTTTTTTCCTCAATCAAATTATTTGGGTGAAGTTATGAAGACATTGTAACATTCTGTACTAATTTTAGGTATAATCCAAAGTGAAAACTTATCCCAATTTGTTCGTTGTGAATTAAATAAGTTATAAATTTTATGTTTTTTTTCTTCAATTAAATTATTTGGGTGAAGTTTTGAAGACATTGTAATATTCTGTAGTAATTTTAGGTGTAATCCAAAATGAAAACTTAGATAAAGGATTAAAGAAGTTTTATTGTGAATTAAATACGTTATAAATATTGTTTTTTTTTCTTCAATTAAATTATTTGGGTGAAGTTTTGAAGACATTGTAACATTCTGTACTAATTTTAGGTATAATCCAAAGTGAAAACTTATCCCAATTTGTTCGTTGTGAATTAAATAAGTTATAAATTTTATGTTTTATTTTTTTTTCTTCAATTAAATTATTTGGGTGAAGTTTTGAAGACATTGTAACATTCTGTACTAATTTTAAGTATAATCCAAAATGAAAACTTATCCCAATTTGTTCGTTGTGAATTAAATAAGTTATAAATTTTATGCTTTTTTTTTCTTCAATTAAATTATTTGGGTAAAGTTCTGAGGACATTGTATCCTTCTGTACTAATTTTAGGTGTAATCCAAAGTGAAAACTTAGCTAAAGGATTAAAGTAGTTTTATTGTGAATTAAATAAGTTATAAATCCTATGCTTTTTTCCTCAATTAGATTATTTGGGTGAAGTTCTGAAGACATTGTATCCTTCTGTACTAATTTTAAGTATAATCCAAAATGAAAACTTAGCTAAAGGATTAAAGTAGTTTTACTGTGAATTAAATAAGTTATAAACCTTGTTCTTTTTTCTGAATTAAATTATTTGGGTGAAGTTCTGAAGACATTATAAAATTCTGTACTAATTTTAAGTATAATCCAAAATGAAAACTTGGATAAAGGATTAAAGTAGTTTTTTTTATTTACCTTTTCTA
>NC_090734.1:130785791-130793291 GCF_036898095.1 Palaemon carinicauda
CCGCTTATGTGACACCGTCCAATAGGAACATAAATTGTCACAATTCATAAGGTAATGATAAAAGCATTTCATACAGTAATGATATAAAAGGAAATAACTTATAAACTAAAACATTCTCTAAAAATTATAGAGAAATTTATCATGACCATATTTAAATAAATGAATAATCACTACCAAATTCAGCATATAATACATAATAATTTAGTTTATTGTAATTTCAGTAATTATTAATTATTGAAGGGAGACTGAAATTTAAATTATAGGTTAGAATTCATAATTAAAAACTATAACGAAAATAAGAAAAATAAAAAACATTCGGAAAAAAAAATTATGGGAATTTTGAAATCAACAAACGCAAATGTAAAATATAGAATATAATAAATAATAATTTTGTTTATTGTTATTTGAGTAATTATTAATTATTGAAAGGCGACTGAAATTTAAATTACCAGTTAAAATTCATTATAAAAATTATACCAAGCCCCCCTCAAAAAAAAAAACATTCGAAATTTTTTTTTATGTGAATTTTGAAACCAACAAACGTTTAATATAGCAAATTTAAAATTCAGAATATAATAAATAACAATTTTGTTTATTGTAATTTGAGTAATTATTAATTATTGAAGGGAGACTGAAATTTAAATTACCGGTTAAAATTCATTATTAAAAATTATAACGAAAACCAGAAAAATATTCGGGGAAAAATTTCTGGGAATTTTGAAATTAACAAAGGTTTTATATCGTAAATATAAAATTCAGAATATGACAAATAATAATTTTGTTTATTGTAATTTGATTAATTATCAATTACTGAAGGGAGACTAATTTAATTTACCTGTTAAAATTCATAATTAAAAATTATAACGAAAACCAGAAAAATATTCGGGGAAAAATTTCTGGGCATTTTGAAATCCGCAAAAGTTTTATATAGCAAATATAAAATCTAGAATATAATAAATTATTATCTTGTTTATTGTAATTTGAATATTCATTAATTATTGCAGGGAAACTGAAATTTAAATTGCCGATTAAAATTCATAACTGAAAATTATTACGAAAACAAGAAAAATATTCGGGGAAAAATTTCTGGGAATTTTGAAATCAACAAAGGTTTTATATCGCAAATATAAAATCCAGAATACAATAAATAATAATTTTGTTTATTGTAATTTGAATATTTATTAACTATTGCAGGGAAACTGAAATTTAAATTACCAGATAAAATTCATAATTAAAAATTATAACGAAAACCAGAAAAATATTCGGGAAAAATTGATGGGAATTTTAAAACCAGTAAACGTTTTATATCGCAAATATAAAATTCGGAATATAATAGATAATAATTTTGTTTATTGTAATTTGAATATTCATTAATTATTGCAGGGAAATTGTAATTTAAATTACCAGATAAAACTTATAATTAAAAATTATTACGAAAACCAGAAAAATATTCGGGGAAAAATTTCTGGAAATTTTGAAATTAACAAAGGTTTTATATCGCAAATATAAAATTCAGAATATAATAAATAATAATTTTGTCTATTGTAATTTGAATATTTATTAACTATTGCAGGGAAACTGTAATTTAAATTACCGGTTAAAATTCATAACTAAAAAATATTACGAAAACAAGAAAAATATTCGGGGAAAAATTTCTGGGAATTTTGAAATCAACAAAGGTTTTATATCGCAAATATAAAATTCAGAATACAATAAATAATAATTTTGTTTATTGTAATTTGAATATTCATTAATTATTGCAAGGAAACTAAAATTTAAATTGCCGATTAAAATTCATAATTAAAAATTATAACGAAAACCAGAAAAATATTCGGGAAAAATTGATGGGAATTTTGAACACAACAAAGGTTTTATATCGCAAATATAAAATTCAGAATATAATAAATAATAATTAATATTCATTAATTATTGCAGGGAAACTGTAATTTAAATTACCAGATAAAATTTATAATTAGAAATTATAACGAAAACCAGAAAAATAATCGGGGAAAAAATTTCTGGGAATTTCAAAACCAGTAAACGTTTTATATCGCAAATATAAAATTCAGAATACAATAAATAATTTTGTTTATTGTAATTTGAATATTTATTAACTATTACAGGGAAACTGTAATTTAAATTACCGGTTAAAATTCATAACTAAAAATTATAACGAAAACCAGAAAAATATTCGGGGAAAAAAATTCTGGGAATTTTAAAACCAGTAAACGTTTTATATCGCAAATATCCTTGTACGGAACGTTGTTTGTTACCTGTGATTAATCGGCTATTATTAAGGGAATTGGAACGTTTTAACACAGGAATTGATTGATTGACTTAACGTTTTCTGGCATCCTGACATCAAAGGTCATTGACCCCGATATCGTTCATTATAAATAATAAAAGAATATTCAATTATAACCATAAAAGCAAAGATATTATTACAAAAATTAAATATCTTTCAGAAGACCTGCTTCTGAAATAAGCAAAGATATTATTACAAAAATTAAATATCTTTCAGAAGACCCGCTTCTGAAATAAGTAAAGGTGTTATTACAAAACTTAAATAGCTTTCAGAGGACATGCTTCTGAAATAAGTAAAGATGTTATTACAAAAGTTAAATAGCTTTCAGAAGACAGGCTTCTGAAATAAGTAAAGATATCATTACAAAAAATTAAATATCTTTCAGAAGACCCGCTTCTGAAATAAGCAAAGATGTTATTAAAAAATTTAAATATCTTTCAGAAGACCCGCTTCTGAAATAAGCAAAAGATGTCATTACAAAAATTAAATATCTTTCAGAAGACATGCTTCTGAAATAAGCAAAGGATGTCATTACAAAATTTAAATATCTTTCAGAAGACAGGCTTCTGAAATAAACAAAGATGTTATTAAAATAATTAAATATCTTTCAGAAGACCTGCTTCTGAAATAAAAATAAAAATGCCGCTAGCATTGTACGACACATCATGTCCAAGAATCTTGGCAAGGATGAACCAGCCATCCTCACCTTGAGCCTCAAACAGATATCTAAATTTTTCAGCGGTATAAGTGGGGCAAGAGTTGATGGGAGAAGTACAAGAGGAAGGCCAAGGTTTGGGTGGATGGATGGTGTGAAGAAAGCTCTGGGTGATAGGAGGATAGATGTGAGAGAGGCAAGAGAGCGTGCTAGAAATAGGAATGAATGGCGAGCGATTGTGACGCAGTTCCGGTAGGCCCTGCTGCTTCCTCCGGTGCCTTAGATGACCGCGGAGGTAGCAACAGTAGGGGATTCAGCATTATGAAGCTTCATCTGGGGTGGATAATGTGGGAGGGTGGGCTGTGGCACCCTAGCAGTACCAGCTGAACTCGGTTGAGTCCCTTGTTAGGCTGGAGGAACGTAGAGAGTAGAGGTCCCCCCCGCCCCCCCCCCCCTTTTTTTTTTTTTTCATTTGTTGATGTCGGCTACCCCCCAAAATTGAGGGAAGTGCCTTGGTATATGTATGTATGTATAAGTGGGGCATTCAGTCAACAAATGCATCACTGTCAAGGGTATCAAACAGTCGTTGCAATATGGTTGGTGTTGGGCAGACAGTAGAAAATCGTGTGACTTTAGCACAAGAATTACTAGAAGATTATGCTATATAAGAAGGGTTATTATACAAAGATTACTCAGAGAAAAAAATAAAAGCGGAATTTACTTGAAAGAAATATTTTCATGATGCCGTCATTTTTCGTATCAAAGGACACGGAAAATCAAAATTCCTTCAAACGAAATGGTACATTATTCTTAATAGCAGTTTTAAGTGTTAAAGTTATGCATAAATAACTATCATCAGGATTTTCTTTACAGGAAGCTGGTATTTGTAATACAGATACTGCAATATGTAAATCTTATTGCTAAAATATTGCAAATTTATGCATTCCAAAGATATAAATTTCCCTGATTCACAGTTTCTTGCAACAATGAAAACTAAACGAATTGAGAATTGATCTGGTAACACTGTACTCAAAAAAAAAAAAAAAAAAAAAAAAAGTCGCTTTATCATCACCATGATATTAATGTTATATAATCATCATCATCATCTCCTCCTACGTCTATTGACGCAAAGGGCCTCGGTTAGATTTCACCAGTCGTCTCTATCTTGAGCTTTTAATTAGATACTTCTCCATTCATCATCTCCTACTCATATACACCTAATAAAAAAAACAACTCACCAGTTATATTTATCGAAAAAAAACTTTAATATTTCTATGAATTTCCCCAAGACATTTCACAAACTCTCTTCTAATTCACGAACTCAAAAATATTTACTATTTCTATGAATTCCCAATTCACGAACTCAAAGATATTTACTATTCCTATGAATTCCCAATTCAAGAACTCAAAATATATTTACTATTTCTATGAATTCCCAATTCACGAACTCAAAAATATTTACTATTTCTATGAATTCCCAATTCACGAACTCAAAGATATTTACTATTCCTATGAATTCCCAATTCAAGAACTCAAAATATATTTACTATTTCTATGAATTCCCAATTCACGAACTCAAAAATATTTACAATTTCTATGAATTCCCAATTCACGAACTCAAAGATATTTACTATTCCTATGAATTCCCAATTCAAGAACTCAAAAATATTTACCATTTTCCTGAATTTCCTTAACACATTTCAAAAACTCAAGAAATATTTACTATCTCTATGAATTCCCGATTCACGAACTCAAAAATATTTACTATTCCTATGAATTCCCAATTCAAGAACTCAAAATATATTTACTATTTCTATGAATTCCCAATTCACGAACTCAAAGATATTTACTATTCCTATGAATTCCCAATTCAAGAACTCAAAATATATTTACTATTTCTATGAATTCCCAATTCACGAACTCAAAAATATTTACAATTTCTATGAATTCCCAATTCACGAACTCAAAGATATTTACTATTCCTATGAATTCCCAATTCAAGAACTCAAAAATATTTACCATTTTCCTGAATTTCCTTAACACATTTCAAAAACTCAAGAAATATTTACTATCTCTATGAATTCCCGATTCACGAACTCAAAGATATTTACTATTCCTATGAATTCCCAATTCAAGAACTCAAAAATATTTACCATTTTCCTGAATTTCCTTAACACATTTCAAAAACTCAAGAAATATTTACTATCTCTATGAATTCCCGATTCACGAACTCAAAAATATTTACTATTTCTATGAATTCCCAATTCACGAACTCAAAAATATTTACTATTTCTATGAATTCCCAATTCACGAACTCAAAAATATTTACTATTTCTATGAATTCCCAATTCACGAACTCAAAAATATTTACTATTTCTATGAATTCCCAATTCACGAACTCAAAAATATTTACCATTTCCCTGAATTTCCCCAAAGACATTTCACGAACTATCGCCCAATTCACAAACTCAAAAATATTTACTATATGAATTCCCAATTCACGAACTCAAAAACATTTACTATTTCTATGAATTTCCCCAAAGACATTTCACAAACTCAAAAATATTTACTATTTCTATGAATTTCAACATGAAATTTCAAAAACTCAAAAATATTTACCATTTCCCTGAATTCCCCCAATGACATTTCACAAACTCTCGACCCCAATTCACGAACTCACAAGAAGACATCACACATACTGCCACCGAGCGAAATGCGGTTTTTGTTTATCTGGCTCGGTTGCGTTATCTGGTTCGGTTTGAGACAGGAAGGCGAGTGTGTGTCCTAGAGCGCTTTATCAGTTGTGGTTGACAGTGTGGGGACAACAGAAACAGGTCGACAGCTCTTGCTGTTCCAGGTGGGCTGGATATGACCTGGGGGGAAGTTCTCACGGGGGCTGGAAACATTGATACCACGGTGGGGATGGATGATGATGATGTTGGGACTCAGAGGAGAGAGAGAGAGAGAGAGAGAGAGAGAGAGAGAGAGAGAGAGAGATGGGAATACCTACAAAGTATTGAAATGTTTTTAGAAAAACTAATTCTGTAAGATTAAAACGATTCTAAATAGAGAGAGAGAGAGAGAGAGAGAGGAGAGAGAGAGAGAGAGAGAGAGATGGGAATACCTACAAAGTATTGGGATGTTTTTAAAAAATTAATTTTGCAAGATTAAAACGATTTTAAATAGGAGGAGACATTGTCGGGGCTTAGAGGAGAGAGGTGGATAAGTAGAAGGAAAAACTGGATGAGAGAGAGAGAGAGAGAGAGAGAGAGAGAGAGAGAGAGAGAGGAATACCTACAAACTATTGAAATGGTTGTATCTACAAACTATAGATTTTTTTTCAAAAATGAGAGAGAGAGAGGAGAGAGAGAGAGAGAGAGAGAGAGAGAGAGAATATCCTCAGAAACTGGAAAATCTACAAACTATTGAGATGTTTTTTTTCAAAAATCAATTCTGCAAGGTTGAAATGATTCGAGATAAAATGAAGAAATATTATGACGGAAATGTGAAATTTAGAAAAGTATGAAAGGTAAGATTTTAAAAATAATAATGAACACATTGTTCAATCCGTTCTTTTTCTTTTAACAAAATTGATATTAACATCAAGGCTAGCCAAGTTGCAACCTTAGTTAGAAAAGCATTAAGCAAGACGCCCGAAAGGTCCAAGGGAAATGAAAACTAAAGTTAATGAGTATTTAATCTAAAATGAAATAGACTATATCTAACCATTAAAGGCTTTAAAGGCCGCTCAAGAATGGCATATGCAAGGGACAGTAACATTACCCTAGCAAGCAGGTCAGTACCCTAGAGACTGGCCATAAATATTGATCAGCGCCCAAGCCCCCTCTCCACCCAAGCTAGGACCAAGGAGGGCCAGGAAATAGACTATATCTAACCATTAAAGGCTTTAAAGGCCGCTCAAGAATGGCATATGCAAGGGACAGTAACATTACCCTATCAAGCAGGACAATACCCTAGAGACTGGCCATATATATTGATCAGCGCCCAAGCCCCCTCTCCACCCAAGCTAGGACCAAGGAGGGCCAGGAAATAGACTATATCTAACCAGTAAAGGCTTTAAAGGCCGCTCAAGAATGGCATAGGCAAGGGACAGTGACATTACCCTAGCAAGCAGGACAATACCATAGAGACTGGCCATATATATTGATCAACGCCCTAGCTCCCTCTCCACCCAAGCTAGGACCAAGGAGGGCCAGGCAATGGCTGCTGAAGACTCAGCAGATAGACCTAAAGGCTCCCCTAAACCCAGCCCCCTCCTTAGCTCACAAGAATGGTAAGAGTGCAAGTGCAACAACCAAAGGCACTAACGAGTTTAAGCAGGGCTCAAACTCAAGTCTGGCGACCACCAGTCAGGGACGTTACCAAATCGGCCACCACAACCTATTGCCAAAATATTACTGAAGATCTATATTGGACTGCCAAGTGGCGATCAATTATCTAAAGAATGGTGAGTGCAACAACCAAAGGAACTAACGAGTTTGAGCGGGACTCAAACTCCAGTCTGGCGTTCACCAGTCAG
>NC_090734.1:130798291-130805791 GCF_036898095.1 Palaemon carinicauda
GTATATATGTGAGTAGATATACCAAGTATAATTGTATATATGTGAGTATATGTCTAGTATAATTGTATATATGTGATTATATATACCAGTATATGTGTGAGAATATATACCAAGTATAATTGTATATATGTGAGTATATATGCCAAGTATAATTGTATATATGTGAGTATATGTGCCAAGTATAATTGTATAAATGTGATCATATATGCCAACTATAATTGTATATATGTGAGTATGTATGCCAAGTATAATTGTATATATCTGAGTATATATGCCAAGTATAATTGCATATATGTGAGTATATATGCCAAGTATAATTGTATATATGTGAGTACATATGCTAAGCATAATTGTATATATGTGAGTATATATGCCAAGTATAATTGTACTGTATATATGTGATTCATTGTGGGGCCCTAGTATATCATATACGAATTTAATATTACATCTAATATACAGTAGATATCCATTCCTCTCATCATACCTTTAGAAATGAAACTATAAGAGAGATTGCTCGAGTGCCCTAAGTGGATGAGATCATGATGGGGGGTAGATGGAGATGGTTTGGGCATGCTCTTCGCACTCCCCAAGAGAGATAAGTTCACCAAACGTTCAGCTGGGCTCAACAAGGCACTAGTTGGAAGCCCCAGGCCTACATGGTTGAGGACTATGAAGCGCGAAGTAGATGATGAATGGAGAAGTATTGAATTAAAAGCTCGAGATAGAGACGACTGGGAAAATCTAACCGAGGCCCTTTGCGTCAATAAGCGAAGGAGATAATGATGAATAGCTTATAAGAAATTGATGGTAATTAATACTTCGAGTTCAGAGATAATGACGATAGTAAAGTGTCTTAAGTTAACAATACCTCTGTTGCATATTGGAAAGGCTTCTTCAAAATAAAAATGAGACCGGAATGAAATTTCACAAATCGAAATCAAATGTCAACGAGCGGTTATATCATTCCATAAGCTTTCACCTCCCCCTCCTCGTTCTGTTTCTAAAAGACAATGCTTATCAGGAACTTTAGAAAAGTCAAGAGAAAAACTCTTTAAACGGAAACAAAGTAAGCTATCCATTCTCTTGCCTCTCGGTGTCAGGTCATTAATTCGCCAATAGAGTTGACCTTTAGCGATGACCCGTTGATCATCGTTGACCAACCGAAAAGACAGATTATAGTAAAGAATAAAGATAGTTCCATGCACGCCAAAAAACCTTCCATTCTATGAACTTTCTCAACCTGTTTTTATTTGGTTCGCTGAGTCGAGAAACCCATCTCTCTTTGGGGGTAAAGAAGGACTTCGTTGCAATATTTTTAGTCAATGCTATTTCACGCGATTGTTTATATATATATATATATATATATATATATATATATGAACTAGTTGGCACTACTATATGTAAGATTAAAGACCCCAGCAGCCCTGAATCCTCACTTAACTAGTCCGATAAGTGGCTAGGCATGCAAGCCCAAGATTGGCATGGTGAGTCATATCAATGTACACAAACTTGACTTGTCCGAATGTAGCAAGGTATGCAAGTCCAAGATTGGCATAGTGAGCCACATCAATACACACAAACGACTGGAATATTCCTGCAACATTTGATATCTACACTATTTAAAAAAAAAAAAAACCGTAATTTTAATCGGATATTCTTCATAAAAATATGTCTTGTACTTATGTTATCCTAACAAAATTTAGACTCCAAAAACTACAATAGTATTTCTTCATCTGTGGCTCATACGATCAAGCTAATATATATATATATATATATATATATATATATATATTTCCCTAAAAGTGGTTGTTCAATTTATTCGGAATAACTTACAAATAAAAGAATAACGATCCCATTAAATTATTGAATAATTCATTTTTAATATAAACAAAATTTAATTCCTAGTGCAAGTTTAAGTTGAACATATCCATCTTATATTTTTTCATTTGCGCCGTAATATACATATCGAGTTGTTTAATTCAAAATAACAGTAAAATAATGAAAAAAAAAATTATTTTATTTTCAGACATTATGTCATTTCTTTGTATAACATTGTCATTTCGCTTAATAACATTATGTAATTTCCTTTAATGTTGTTATTTCCTTGAATAGTATTGTTATTTCCTTAAATAACAATGTCCTTCCCTTTAATAGCAATATGTCATTTCTTTAATAACGCTGTCATTTCCTTTGATAGCAATGCGTCATTTCCTTTAATAGCAATGTGTCATTTCCTTAAATAACAATGTCATTTACTTTAATAGCAATGCGTCATTTCCTTTACTAGCAATACGTCATTTCCTTTAATAGCAATGCGTCATTTCCTTTAATAGCAATATGTCATTTCGTTTAATAGCAATACGTCATTTCCTTTAATAACAATGGGTCATTTCCTTTAATAACAATGTCATTTCCTTTAATAGCAATGCGTCATTTCTTTAATAACACTGTCACTTCCTTTAATAGCAATATGTCATTTCCTTTAATAGCAATATGTCATTTCCTTTAAAAACATTGCCATGTCCTTTAATAACAATATGTCATTTCCTTTAATAGCAACGTGTCATTCCTACAATAGCAACGTGTCATTTCTTTTAATAGCAATACGTCATTTCCTTTAATAACAATGCTATTTCCTTTAATAACATTGTGTAATTCCTTTAATAACATTGTGTAATTCCTTTAATACCATTGTCATTACCTTTAATATCTATGTTAATATCTATGTCATTTATTTTAATAAACATTCAACCACAATTCAACAGTTGAATAATTAACGTGACAAACACATGAGTGGAAGGACGTTTTTACAATTGATTCCACCATGTTTACTGCCATTTATTTACTATAAATTACCGCTTAAATGCGACAAATTGAGCGATACTGTATTCCAGTACCGCTGACATTCCAATCGAATTCATTCGTTGAAATTCGAGTTACAAAATGATGCTTTCCTGTACCATGCACATAGGGTGAAGTCGAGTGTTCAAGCATGTTTAAAAACAGTGAAAAACCGGGGACAAACGTTTAAAATTACGGGAAAAACGTTTATAACAGTGAAAAACCGGGATAAACGTTAAAAATATGGGAAAAAAACGTTTAAAAACAGTGAAAAACCGGGATACACGTTAAAAATACGGGAAAAACGTTTAAAAACAGTAAAAAAACGGGGATAGACGTTAAAAGTACGGGGAAAACGATTAAAACAGCGAAAAACCGGGATAAACGTTAAAAATATGGGAAAAAAACGTTTGAAAGCAATGAAAAACCGGGATACACGTTAAAAATACGGGAAAAACGTTTAGAAACTGAAAACCCGGGATAAACGTTAAAAATACGGGAAAACGTTTAAAACACGTAAAAATACTGGAAAAAACGTTTAAAAACAGCGAAAAACTAGGGAAAACTGTTAAAAACAGTGAAAAATACGGGAAAAACGTTAAAAAACAGTGAACACGAAAAAAAACGCTAAAATACAGTGAAACACACGGGAAGAACATTAATAAGCTAATAACACGGGGAAACGTTAAAACAGTGGAAAACACGGGAAATACGTTAAAAAAGTGAAAAACACGGAAAAAAAAACGTTAAAAGCAGTGAAAAATACGATAAAAAAACGTTAAAAGTGAAAAACGGGATAAACGTTAAAAAAAAAACAGCGAAAACACGGGAAAACCGTTAAAACCAGCGAATAACAAGGGGAAAACGTAAAAATACAGTGAAAACATGGGAAAAGCGTTAAAAACAGTGAAACACATTGGAAAAAAACGTGAAAAACAGTGAAAAACACGGAATAAAATGAAAAACACGGGGAAAAAACTTTTAAAACAGCTAAAAACACGGAAAAAAACGTAATTAATAGTGAAAAACACGGGAAAAAACGTTAAAAACAATGAAAAACAAGGGAAAAAACGTTAAAAACACGGTAAAAAACGTTAAAAACAGTGAATAACATGGGTAAGCGTAAAAAAAACAAAGAAAAATACGGGAAAATCGTTATAAAACAGCGAACAAATACGGGAAAAACGTTGAAAACAGCGGAAAAACAGGTGGCAAAATGTTAAGAGTCGCGCAGCTATTTCCTGCAATTGAACCTCCTGGACCTTAGCGACTGATAAAATGTCACATACCTAAGTACATAACGAAATTACCAATCATTACAGAGAATGGACTGATGACAGAGGTCAATTATCGGCCAGCGAAGCTGGAAGGAGGTTACGTTTTCGCCCCTGTATGTGTGTTTGTTTGTGAAAGCATTCCAGGACACGCTTTAAATCGCATAGTAATGAAACTTGCAAGGTTTAACTGTTATGTAAAAAGCTAGATATGATTAAATTTTGGAAGGTCAAGGTCCAAGGTCAAGGTCATGGTCAAGCAAAATGTCCAATTCACGTAATCAGCCATAAGTTCGTACATCATTGTCGCAGAGACTTCAATCTTGGTTCATATCTGAGTATATGAAAATCCTCGCCAATTAATACATATTAAGGTCAAAGGCCAAGGTCGAGCAAAAGGTCGAGAAATAAGCTGTTACAGCAGAGGTCTGCGTTTTACTGAGCGCACCCCTAGTTATTATTATTATTATTATTATTTTCATTATTATTAGCCAAGCTACTGTCTTAGGTAGAAAAGCAGGATGCTATAAGCACAATGGTTCCAGCAGGAAAAATACACTATTATATATATATATATATATATATATATATAAATATATATATATGTTTATACATATATATATATGTTTTTTCAAAAAGGCCCATAAAAGAAACACAGGAAATAGGAATAAATCACACTATATTTCGGTCAATAAACATCGACCCTCTTCAGGATGTAAAGTACAAGTGAGGCTTACAGTGGAGAGTGACGGTTTATATATGAAAGCAAAAGGGTGTGTTCAATTGTTCTATAGTTGTTATAATTGCTGGAAGGATTAGCCAAATTTAATTACATCCAGGTGCGTGTTCTTATTGTTGAGCTGCTTGGAGGAAGTCTTGACCTCTGATGCATGTCTGGTGGTCGGTCTCCGTGGATTATCTTCTTAATGATAGGGTTGAGAAGAGTATTGTCCACTGTGTCAGCTTTCCATTGGCCCCCACATAGGTTCATTGTGTTTGATTGATTTATGATGGCTGATTCCAGGATTTTCCTTCTGTACGGACAGGTACTCTTAAAAAGCAAAGACGACTCACTCCAGTTAATCTGGTGCCCTAAATCCCTAAGGTGAATGAAAATCCCCGAGTTTTCATACCCATATCTAACAGATCTTTTGTGTTCGGATAATCTTTGAGATAGCGAACGGCCAGTTTGCCCAACGTACACTTTTTCACAATCCCTACATGGTACTTTATAAACGCCGGATTCTATCTCTCTTTTATTTTGATAAACATTGTGATTTATTCCTATTTCCTGTGTTTCTTTTATGGGCCTTTTTGAAAAAACATGTTAAACTGTTCGATTACAGTTATAAATAAGACATATATATATATATATATATACACATATATATACACACAAACACACACACACACATATATATATATATATATATATGTATATATGTACACATATATATATATATATATATACACACATATATATATATATATATATATACATATATATGTATGTGTGTGTATGTGTATGTATTCAACCTCACGTCCGCAATGACCTCGTCTGCCAAATGACCTCGCGAACTCGTGTATGATTCGACCCGCCTCTAAGGTCACCCGGGCCATTTCCAAGGAGGTGAAGACGGGCCAAAGCTTATAGATAAAAGAGTTGATGTCTCGATGTTTGCGCTCAACTCGTTGTTCACGAGATGGCATTCGAACGACAGCATATTTTCCCCAAAGGATCTGATTAGACAGGAATTCAAACTATTGCATTATCAAGCCAGTCAGTTTCGATCTTGCGGCGGAGGACAATTGCAAACGGGGTAGAGAGCATTACGATATTGATAATCTCAGGTGTTTTTAATGGTTTCATTATATGAAACCCTATTGTTATTATTGTTATTATTATTGTTGCTGTTATTATTATTATTACTATTATTATTATTATTATTATTATTATTATTTTCGTTGTTGTTGTTGTTATTGTTGTTGTTATCATTATTGTTATTATTGTTATTATTATTATTATTATTATTATTATTATTATCATTTGTATTATTATTACTATTATTATTATCATCATGATTATTATTATTATTATTATTATTATTATTATTATTATTATTATTATTATTATTAGCTAATAATAATAATAATAATAATAATAATATTAATAATAATAATAGCAATAATAATACAAATGATAATAATAATAATAATTTAATAATAATAATAATAATAATGATAATAACGATAATAATAATAATAATAATAATTATAATATTAATAATAATAATAATAATAATAATAATAATAATAATAATATCTTTTTTTCATATAATGAAATGAGATATTTCCGATAATTCAAAATTTTGAAATAATAAAAAGTTTAACTGAAGTATGATAAAGCTATAAAAGTGTCTTTAGATTTCACATTACGAGATGAGATTTTTATAATAATTCGAGACTTGGAATTCATAGTTTAATTGGACTATGATGAAGCAGTAAAATATATGTCAGGATATGATACGGTGCACAGGACATAATTCTACGGTGACAGCGAAATTTGAGAGTGCATAACTCGAGTGCAAACCATAACCAATAATGCTTTATGGAGCTATTAAATAAATATAAAACAACGATGCTTTTAAGAGCAGGTAGAACCGCAGGCACGAGAGAGAGAGAGAGAGAGAGAGAGAGAGAGAGAGAGTCACAAGGATTTTGGATGTCTCAAAGACTATTTAGTCCATCAGCGGAGACTCCATTTGCTTTTTGGTAGAGCGATTTAGTTTAAGCAGCATTTAGAGAGAGAGAGAGAGAGAGAGAGAGAGAGAGAGAGAGAGAGAGAGAGAGTCACAAGGATTTTGGATGTCTCAAAGACTATTTAGTATTTTAGTCCATCCACGGAGACTTCCTTTGCTCTCTGGTAGAGCGATTTATTTCAAGCATCTAGAGAGTTCTTATGATCTTGGGAGAGAGAGAGAGAGAGAGAGAGAGAGAGAGAGAGAGAGAGAGTCACAAGGATTTTGGATGTCTCAAAGACTATTTTGTCCATCCGCAGAGACTCAATTTGCTCTCTGGTAGAGCGATTTATTTTAAGCATTTAGAGAGTTCTTATGATATTGTGTGTGTGTGTGTGAGAGAGAGAGAGAGAGAGAGAGAGAGAGAGAGAGAGAGTGTTACAAGGATTTTGGATTTCTCAAAGACTATTTACTCCATCCGCGGAGACTCCATTTGCTTTTTGGTTGAGCAATTTATTTTAAGCATTTGGAGAGTTCTTATGATCTTGCCTAACTTATTCTTGAACTCGTTTACCGTATTATACTGAGAGAGAGAGAGAGAGAGAGAGAGAGAGAGAGAGAGAGAGAGAGTTCTTATGATCTTGTCT
>NC_090734.1:130810791-130815791 GCF_036898095.1 Palaemon carinicauda
ATTATTATTATTATTATTATTATTATCATTATTATTATTATTACTCCAGTTCCTGTTCGAAAATGGAGAAATAATACATAGTATACAAGGTTTTTTATATAAATGATAAAAACTTTATTACTTGATAGATCATTTTATAATTGTCTGAATTTGGAAATGGATAGTACCAATTTTATAAATCGTCATACTATGAATTCAATATTGTATACTGTAGTTAATTTTTGAGAATGGAGAAAAAATGCATCGTAATATAGTTTTTTTTTTTTTTTTGGTATCAATTATAAAAACTTTATGGTTTCATAGATTATTTTATAATTGTCTGAATTTGGAAATAGAGAGTATGAATTTTAGAAATCGTCATACTATAAATTCAAAATGATTTACAGCCGGTAATATTTGAAAATGAGAAAAAATGCATTGTACATAGTGGCTTTTTATAAAAATAATAAAAACTTTATTATTTCATATATTATCTAATAATTGTCCAAATTTTGAAATGGATAGTATAAATTCTAGTTCTAAAACATAAGGTAAACTGTTTAAAAAAACGTAATTTTAATCGGAAAATCACCGTGAAAATATACTGTAATTCAGTAAACTACAAGCGAACGTAATTTTACCCTACTTTGTTATTGTCTTTCACGGGTTGGTGTATCTTGGCCAAAGAACATTTTACAATAAGTAATGATTAATTATAATTGTATAAATCCTTGATATAATCGGCCATATACTTATAATATGGTAAGAATACAAATATAGTTTACCCTCCCTTGGCAGTTTGATATTTTGAAAATATTAAGAAATGCGAGAATGTTTTAATGTTATTTTGGCAGAAGACCATTTTACAATAAGTAATAGTTAATTATAATTGTATAAACCATTGATATAATCGGCCATATACTTATATGCTAAGAATACAAATACAGTTTACCCCTTCCTTGGCAGTTTGATATTTTGAAATATTAAGAAATGCGAGAATGCTTTGATGTTATCCTGGTAGAAGACCATTTTACAATAAGTAATAGTTAATTATAATTGTATAAACCCTTGATATAATCGGCCATATACTTATAATATGATAAGAATACAAATACAGTTTACCCTCCCTTGACAGTTTGATATTTTGAAAATATTAAGAAATGCGGGGCTGCTTTGATGTTATCTTGGCCGAGGACCTTTTTACAATAAGTAATAATTAATTATAATTGTATAAATCCTTGATATAAACGGACATAAACATACGATATGCTAAGAATACAAATACAGTTTACCCTCCCATGGCATTTTGATATTTTTAAGAAATGCGAGAATGTTTTAATGTTATTTTGGCAGAAGACCATTTTACAATATGATAATTATTTATAATTGTATAAACCCTTGATATAATCGGCCATATACTTATAATATGCTAAGAATACAAATACAGTTTACCCTCCCTTGACAGTTTGATATTTTGAAAATATTAAGAAATGCGAGAATGTTTTAATGTTATTTTGGCCAAAGAACATTTTCCAATAAGTAATAATTAAATATCATTGTATAAATCCTTGATATAATCAGCCATATACTTATAATATGCTAAGAATACAAATACAGTTTACCCTCCCTTGACAGTTTGATATTTTGAAAATATTAAGAAATGCGAGAATGTTTTAATGTTATTTTGACAGAAGACCATTTTACAATATGATAATTATTTATAATTGTATAAATCCTTGATATAATCGGCCATAAATATATGATATGCTAAGAATACAAATACAGTTTACCCTCCCTTGACAGTTTGATATTTTGAAAATATTAAGAAATGCGGGGCTGCTTTGATGTTATCCTGGCAGAAGACCATTTTACAGTAAGTAATAATTAATTAAAATTGTATAAATCCTTGTTATAAACGGACATATACTATTAATATGCTAAGAATACAAATACTGTTTACCCTCCCTTGACAGTTTGATATTTTGAAAATATTAAGAAATGCGAGAATGGTTTGATATTATCTTGGCCGAGGACCATTTTACAATAAGTAATAGTTAATTATAATTGTATAAACCCTTGATGTAATCGGCCATATACTTATAATATGCTAAGAATACAAATACAGTTTACCTTCCCTTGACAGTTTGATATTTTGAAAATATTAAGAAATGCGGGGATGCCTTGATGTTATTTTGGCAGAAGACCATTTTACAATATGATAATTATTTATAATTGTATAAACCCTAGATATGAACGGACATAAACATATGATATGCTAAGAACACAAGTATAGTTTACCCTCCCTTGACAGTTTGATATTTTGAAAATATTAAGAAATGCGAGAATGTTTTAATGTTATCCTGGCAGAAGACCATTTTACAGTAAGTAATAATTAATTAAAATTGTATAAATCCTTGTTATAAACGGACATATACTATTAATATGCTAAGAATACAAATACTGTTTACCCTCCCTTGACAGTTTGATATTTTGAAAATATTAAGAAATGCGGGGCTGCTTTGATGGTATCTCGGCCGAGGAGCCATTTTCCCATTATCGACAAATCCTGCCTATTTGCCTGATAGTCCCGAGATAAAACTGTGATTAAACCTTAACATCTACAATTAAAACTACTTTGCATAATGGCCGTAGAAACCCGCGCACACCTAAATTCGACACGGCCGAGCGAGCACTGCTATTTTCGGGAGCAGGGCCTGGGACGCAGAGAGAGAGAGAGAGAGAGAGAGAGAGAGAGAGAGAGAGAAGGAGAACGCGAAGGGCGATTATCATACATCAGGCAGATCAGCAGGGGCGCAAGGAGAGAATCAATAGGGAAGGAATGCAATTAAGTCCCCCTCCCTTGCCAGAAATAAAGGATCGAGAAGGGATATATTAGTCCACCAATTATAAAGAATTGTTGGGGAATTATCGCTCGTGTGTGAAAACCATCTTTATTAACAGCGCCCAACAGCAGCAGTAAGTTCATTTTCAAAAAAGTTCAAAAAAAGGCTTCTGGAAAGATGACGAGAGAATGAGATAATCTAAGGCCTATTTGCTATCGAGTAATGGAAGATGGTGGTGGGAATTTACTGCAATGTCAGTACAGACAGCCTCTTGCAATGAGCTTCGTTTCATCCTCTGTTTCATAATTATTATTATTATTATTATTATTATTATTATTATTATTATTATTATTATTACTTACTACGCTACAACCCTAGTTGGGAAAGCAAGATGCTATAAGATGAAGGGCTCCAGCATGGAAAAATACCCCAGTGAGGAAAGGAAACAAGAAAATAAATAAATGATATAAGAAGTAATGAAAAATGGAAATAAAACATCTTAGAAAAACATTAAAACAATAAAAGATACTTCATATATAGTATAAAAAGAGAGACGGAGATTCTAAAGAAAGGTTAAGCAGAGAATTATTATTAATATTATTATCATTATTACTAGCCAAGCTACAACCTTAGTTGGAATAGCAAGATGCTATAAGCCAAAGGGCTCCTACAGAGAAAATAGCCCAGTGAGGAAAGGAAACAAGGAAAAATAAAATATTTTAAGAAGAGTAACATTAAAATAAATATCTCCTATATATATATAATAAAAACTTTAACAAAACAAGAGGAAGAGAAATAGGACAGAATTGTGTGCCTGAGTGTACCCTCAAGCAAGAGAACTCTAACTCTAAGAATTAATTAACAGGTAATTAAGGTCTGGCTGGTTCAGGTAATAATGTTATTCATAGTCTCTGTACCATGGCCTTCCACTGTCTTGGATTAGAGTTCTCTTGCTTGAGGGTACACTCGGGCACAGTATTCTGTCTAATTTCTCTTCTTGTTTTTGAAGTTTTTATAGTTTATATGGAAGATTTAATCTAATGTTGTTACTCTTCTTAAAATATTTTGTTTTGATTGTTTATTATTTCCCTTGTAGTTTATTTTCTAGTTTCCTTTCCTCACTGGGCTATTTTTCATTGTTGGAGCCCTTGGGCATATAGCATATTGCGTTATCAACTAGGGTTATAGCTTAGCCTGTAATAATAATAATAATAATAATAATAATAATAATAATAATAATAAGAATAATAATAAGTAATAATAATAATAGAAATAATAATGATAATAATAATAACAATAACAACAACAACCATAATAATAATAATAATAATAATAATAATAATAATAACAATAATAATAAGTAATAATAATAATAGCAATAATAATGATAATAATAATAACAATAACAACAACCATAATAATAATAATAATAATAACAATAAAATTAATAATAATAATAATAATAATAATAATAATAATAATTAATTGTAAATACGAATTCCTCCATTGAGAAAATTTCGTAAATATAAAAATACGGAGTTGATTAAATGAAAGATTCAAATCACACAATAAAAAAAAAAAAAAAAAAAAAGTCTCTTCATTCGTTTGACGATTCGCCGATAGAATCATGAATGTCGTTTTAGTTGTTCAGGTCTACAGATGCTTCGATCAAGATAAACTCTGAAGAAATGGGATGCTTTTAAGACATGCTTAGGAGCGCGCACCTCATCTACACATACGCATACACACAAACATACACACATGTATACATACGTACATGATCATTTTGCACATTTAGACGTGTAGTCATTTCAGTAAACTGCCGGGGAAAGATGGATCTGCTACTAACATAAACTAACCCAAGTTACCTAGAGAGTTATGGAGTCCTTTGACTGGTTTAGACAGTACTACATAGGACCCTTCTCTCTGGTTACGGTTCTTTCCCTTTGCCTACACAAACACCGAGTAGTCTGGCCTATCCTTTACAGATTATCCTCTGTCCTCATACACCTGACAACAGTTACCTAGAGAGTTATGGAGTCCTTTGACTGGTTAGACAGTACTACATAGGACCCTTCTCTCTGGTTACGGTTCTTTCCCTTTGCCTACACAAACACCGAATAGTCAGGCCTATCCTTTACAGATTATCCTCTGTCCTCATACCCCTCTCAACACTTT
>NC_090734.1:130835209-130840209 GCF_036898095.1 Palaemon carinicauda
ATATATATATACTAGTATTCACCACCCATCAAAAATGACGACTAAATATTTAGATATATATGTACACACATACATTGTACACACATACACACACACCCCACCTCCCACCAGGGTATGACTGCTCCCTTTCCCCCACCCGTATGCTGAACAGAGAGAGAGAGAGAGAGAGAGAGAGAGAGAGAGAGAGAGAGAGAGAGAGAGAGAGAGAGAGAGAGAGAGAGAGAGAGAGAGGTTAACTGACCAACAAAATTATTTTTTTCATTGAAATTTTGAGGTTTTCTCAATGAAAATATAAATTTTTAAAGTTACAGAATCAACTAAGCCTCAGTAACAACCAAAATGACAAATAACCTTAACAAGAATTCAATAAAAAGGAATCTATAGGAAACTAAAATTTTTCTTGATTGAACAGCGAAGAAAGATTTCAATTACATTTAGAAGCTGAAGAATCTCACATAAAAACAAGCAAACAAAACTACACTGAATTTACGAACATAGAAAAGCACTCTGAGAGAGCAGACCTCCGCCACGGGAAGTTATTTCTCGAAACTAGCTTGCCTTTCCCAGCATCAATTTAGACCGTATGAGTATTTGAAGACTGCGACAACCATGCGTGAACTTGAGGTTGAGGTGAGGGTTAATTCGATCGACCCTTTGCTCGACCTTAACCTTGACCTTTGACTTAGGACTTTCAAAATTGAATCACTTCCACGTCTCAGCATAAAAATTAATCCCTGAAAGTTTCACTACGCTATGAGTAAAATTATGGCCAGGAGGTTGTTCAATAACAAACTAACAAACAAGCAGACAGACTAACAAACAAACAGAACAGAAAAGCATATAAACGGATAATCGGACAAACGGGGGCGAAAACATAACCCCCTCCCAACTTCGTTGGCGGAGGTAATAATTACCACTGCAATATAAAGTGTCACGGTCTGGCCCCCTTTATTTGAAGAATGACTACTCTGTCTCAAAAAAAAAAAAAAAAAAAAAAAACATAACCTCCTCCCAAGTTCGTTGGCGGAGGTAACAATTACCACCAAAATATGGAGGGTCACTGTTTAGCCCCCCTTCATTTGAAGAATGACAACTGTCTCGGAAAAAAAAAGACATAACCTCCTCCCAAGTTCGTTGGCGGAGGTAACAATTGCCACCACAATATAGAGGGTCACTGTCTGGCCCCCCCCCCCTCCCTTCATTTGAAGAATGACAACTGTCAAAAAAAAAAAAAAAAAAAGTTGGAGAGAGTAGTGAACATAATTCGCTTCCTTCCTCATAAGTTCTTCAATTACTTTGATGGGTCGGATTCTTTCAAAGGCTGGTTGGTGATTACATCAGCGACTCAGACACGAGAAAAAAAAGAACGATGAAATAACAAAGAATCCTGGAGACATTTGGATCCATCTGGCGTTTCTTTCGTCTGATAAAAACAGTATTATTTTTTTTTCCTTTTATTTGATCTAATAGGATTAAATGGTCAACATCCATTCTGAAAGGATACGTGGATCTATTTAAATTGAATCTCATTTAGAATATGGAATTAGTATTTAAGAATAAATTTTATTAAGATCTACACTCTTAATAAATCGTAATTTCAATCGGAAATTCTCCGTAAAAATATACTGTTCTCAGACGTATTCAGTAAAATACAAGGGACCGTAATTTTTACCTTACTTTGTTATTATCTTTTACGGGTTGGTGACCGTAATATCACTCCTTTACGTCAATATACTAGTTTTTAAAATGGTATAAATCCTAGAATATATGTAGCCAGACATTAACCCTTTTTTTCAAAGCAAATTTTTAACTGTATATTTGACAGTAACATCTGTCTTGTTTTACTCAGATATCTCCCTTTTATGGGACATGGGTTTTTAGAAATATTTAGTATATGAAAAATTTTAATTAAAGGCAGATTAGGAGTAAGAAGTATATCAGTATTAGGTGGTATATAGATTCGAACTTAAGCCTATTAGCTGAAACATCCCTGTGGGGACTCAACGACTCGACTGGTAGAGTCCTCGCAGGCATGGTTTCAGCTAAGAGGTATAAGTTCGAATCTCTGCCTAGCCAGAAGCTATCGGTTGGTAGAGTCCTCGCAAGCATGGCTTCGGCTAAGAGGTATAGGTTCGAATCTCTGCCCAGCCAGAAGATGTCGGTTGGTAGAGTCCTCACAGGCATGGTTTCGGATAATCAGTATAGGTTCGAATCTCTGCCCAGCCAGAAACTGTTGATTGGTAGAGTCCTTGCAGGCATGGTTTCGGCTAACAGGCATAGGTTCGAATCTCTGCCCAGCCAGAAGCTGTTGATTGGCAGAGTCCTCGCTGGCATGGCTTCGGCTAAGAGGCATAGGTTCGAATCTCTTCCCAGCTAGAAGCTGTCGATTGGTAGAATCCTCGCAGGCATGGTTTCGGCTAAGAAGTATAGGTTCGAATCTCTGCCCAGCCAGAAGCTGTCGGTTAGTAGAGTCCTCGCAGGCATGGTTTCGGCAAATAGGCATAGGTTCTAATCTCTGCCCAGCCAAAAGTTGTTGATTGGCAGAGTCCTCGCAGGCATGGCTTCGGCTAAGAGGCATAGGTTCGAATTTCTTCCCAGCTAGAAGCTGTCGATTGGTAGAGTCCTCGCAGGCATGGTTTTGGCAAAGCCGCAAGGTTCGAATCTCTGCACAGCAAGAGGTTGTCGATTGGTAAAGTCCTCGCAGGCATGGTTTCAGCTAAGAGGCATATATTGGAATCTCAGCCCAGCCAGAGGCTGTTATCATAAATGAATTTCCGGTGAATATACATTCCCAAAGGTAGAATTCCATATCAAATGACATTGTGGTTGATATTTACAAGTATTATTGAAATGTGTGAAAACTGAGACGTCAATTGTCTTATTGCTTATATTAAACGGACCAAATAAAACTATGCTAGGAATGGAATCTGGAGTAAAAAGATATTCTTTAAAAAAATCAATTTCTTATTAGGACAAAAGTGACACCATCGCAAGCATAAATTTGCATGAATATTCGTCTCGCATGTGCAAAGAACTGTGACATGACAGCTTTATAAATCATACAGATGATATCGAATTGTTGCGAAGACATTGCAAGCAATTAAGGAAACGCCTCTCAAGCAGCGGGTGACAATAGATTGAATTGAAGTGAATAAGATACGCAAAATAGCCGGAGAAGGATGATCCAGATAAGACATTTATCATGATAATGACGAAGGTGTCAGCAGTCAAACCAACCATAAAAAAAAAAATATCTTATATAACAAAAAGCAACGTGTCTAGCTATACACACTGTTAAAAATTTGCCGTCCGGTAAAAATCCTTGAAGAAATGTTGCCAGGCATTTACCGTTTTAAAATCGAAAATATTGACATAAAGAAGTAATATTACGGTCAACAACCCGTAAAAGATAATAACAATATAGGGTAAAAATTACGGTAGCCTGTACTTTACTTGGCCCCACAAAGCACTAAAAGAATTGGAAGACCCAGCCCTACATGGCTGAGGACTATGAAGCGTGAATTATAAGATGATGAATGGAAAAGTATTGAATTAAAAGCTCAAGATAATGACGACTGGCGAAATCTAACCGAGGACCTTTGCGTCAATATGCGTAGGAGGAGATTATGATGATGATGTATTTTACTGAGATACGGCTAAGAACAGTATATTTTAACGGAGAATTTCCGATTAAAATTACGGTTTTTTTAACAGTGTAGTATCTAAATGAATAAATACAGAAAACACACACAAGCTCCACAGTTAAAAATTTGCATTAAAAAAACGGAAAATGCCTGGCAACATTTATTCCAGGATTTTAACCGTTTTAAAAACGAATATATTGACATAAAGGAGTGATATTACGATCACTAACCCGTAAAGGATAATAACAAAATAGGGTAAAAATTACGGTCGGCTTTATTTTAATGAGATACGGCTGAGAACATTATATTTTACGGAGAATATCCGATTAAAATTACGGTTTTATAACAGTGTAGTATCTAAATGAATACTAAAAAACACACAGAAACTATACCTCCAGAATTAGTTTCACCGTTAAAAATTTGCATTAGAAAAACGGTAAATGCCTGGCAACATTTATTCCAGGATTTTTACCGTTTTATAAATGCATATATTGACATAAAGGCAACATTAATTCCAGGATTTTTGTGGTTTTAAAAACGAATATATTGACATGAAGGAGTGATAAAACATTCAACCACCCGTAAAAGATAATAACAAAATATTAGCCTGTATTTTACTGAAATACGGCTGAGAACAGTAAATTTTAACGGAGAATATCCAATTGAACTTATGGTTATTTTCAACAGTGTAGTATCTAAATAAATACAAAAAACACACAGAATCTACACCTCCAGCAAGTGCTTCATTGTTAAAAATTTGCATTAAAAACGGTGAAAGTCTGGCAAGATTTATTCCAGGATATTTACCTGATTTAAAAACGGATATATTGACGTAAAAATGTGATATTACGATCACCAAGCGGTAAAATATAATAACAAAATAGAGTAAAAATTACGGACGGCTTTATTTTACTGAGATACAGCTGAGAACAGTATATTTTTACGGAGAATATCCGATTAAAATTACGGTTTTATAACAGTGTAGTATTTGAATAAATACAAAAAACACACAGAAACTACACCTCCAGAATTAGTTTCACTGTTAAAAATTTGCATTAGAAAAACGGTAAATGCCCGGCAACATTTATTCCAGGATTTTTACCGTTTTAAAAACGCATATATTGACATAAAGGAGGGATATTACGATCACTAACCCGTAAAAGATAATAACAAAATAGGGTAAAAATTACGGTCGGCTTTATTTTACTGATATACGGCTGAGAACAGTATATTTCTACGGAGAATATCCGATTAAAATTACGGTTTTATAACAGTGTAGTATGTAAATAAATACATACAAAAAACACACAGAAACTACACCTCCAGCATTATGCTAATGAGGAAAGGTGTACGGGG
>NC_090734.1:130845209-130860209 GCF_036898095.1 Palaemon carinicauda
TCCTCTGTCATAATGATATATAGAATTTGAAATAAGTAAATTTCTGTTTCGAAGCGATATATAGAATAAGGAATAAGAAATTCCCGATTCCAAGCGGTATATAGTACAGAGAATAAGCAAATTCCTGATTCCAAGCGATATATAGAACAGTGAATACGCAAATGGGAATAAGCAAATAAATGTTTCCATTATATATGAAGTACAGGGAATAAGCAAATTCCTGATTCCAAACGATATATAGAACAGGGAATAAGCAAATTTCTGTTTCCTCGTGAGGAAACATATTTGCTTATTCTCTGTGATATATAGTATTGGTAATAAGCAAATTCTTGTTTACTGGATAATAATGGGAATTAATGTACATTCTTATGTGTGTGTTCATGTATTTAGAAATATTCTTTCGATGAATTTTATCGAGTTTTAATTTTCTTTATTAAATTCTATATTTGGATGTGCAAAAGAAAACTGATTAGTACAATACGTATTTTATAATGTTTATGATTAGTACAATCCTAAATCGACGTATTTTATAATGTTTATGATTAGTACAATCCTAAATCGACGTATTTTATAATGTTTATGATTAGTACAATCCTAAATCGACGTATTTTATAATGTTTATGATTAGTACAATCCTTAACCACCGTATTTTATAATGTTTATGATTATTACAATCCTAAATTGACGTATTCCATAATGTTTATGATTATTACAATCCTAAATTGACGTATTTTATAATGTTTATGATTATTACAATCCTAAATCGAAGAACTTTATAATGTTTATTACAATCCTAAATTGACGTATTTCATAATGTTTATGATTAGCACAATCTTAAATCGACGTATTTTATAAAGTTGTTTACTTATACTGTTTAAGACAGCACAATCATAAATCACCGTATTTCATACAGTTTATTTTCTTCTCAAAAGAAATTAGATCTATAACAGAGCAATAAAAAAAAAATAATTATAAGTTTCCCGTAGAGCATTATTCCTTTGAAAACATTCTTATCGACTTAATTATATTTACACACGCAAAGTCGCGAGGGATTTAATTCGCCTAATTAACGCTGTTTACAACTCAATAAAGCTCTGATTTGGACTAGACTTGATTAATTGCTTTGTATTTCGCTACACTGCGTCGTTCGCCGTAACTATTTTTTTTTTTTTTATTATTTAAAAAATAAATCCTTTGTAATTTCTTTTATTTTCATTATCTTAATATCATTTGCAGTTTTTTTTTTACATATCTTCATTGTCTAAATCAATTTCTTTGTAATTTCTTTACATATCTTCACTGTCTAAATCAAATTCTTTGTAATTTTTTTTTATTTTCATTATCTTAAAATCATTTGCAGTTTTTTTTTTTACATATCTTCTCTGTCTAAATCAAATTCTTTGTAATTTATTTACATATCTTCACTGTCTAAATCAAATTCTTTGTAATTTTTTTTTTATTTTCATTATCTTAAAATCATTTGCAGTTTTTTTTTTTTTACATATCTTCACTGTCTAAATCAATTTCTTTGTAATTTCTTTACATATCTTCACTGTCTAAATCAAATTCTTTGTAATTTCTTTACATATCTTCATTTATATTCATTATCTAAAAATAATTTGTGATTTCGTTCATTATCTAAATCAAATTCTTTGTAATTTCTTTACATATCTTCATTGTCTAAATCATTACTTTGTAATTTCTTTACATATCTTAATTTATCTTCATTGTGTAAATCATTTCTTTGTAATTTCTTTACATATGTTTATTATCTAAATCAAATTCTTTGCAATTTCTTTACATATCTTCATTTATATTCATTATCTAAAATTCATTTATATTCGTTATCCAAAAATAATTTGTAATTTCTTTACATATGTTCATTATCTAAATCAAATTCTTTGTAATTTCTTACATATCTTTATTCATCGTAATTATCTAAAAATATTTGTAATTTCTTTAAATTTCTTCTATTTATTTTCATTATCCAAAAATTATTTAATTTTTTTTTACTTATCTTCAATTTAACTTTATTATCTACATAAATTCTTTGTAATTTCTTTACATATCTTCATTTACTACTACTACTACTACTACTACTACTACTACTACTACTACTACTAATAATAATAATAATAATAATAATAACATCATTACTAGCCATGCTGTTATTGTTATTATTACTAGCAAAGCTACAATCCTAGTTGGAGAAGCAATATGCTATAAGCCTAAGGGCTACAACAGGGAAAAATAGCAGCGAGGAAAGGAATTAGTAAATATATAAACTACAAGAGAAGTAATGAAGAATTAGAATAAGATAATTTATGAATAGTAACAACATTAAAATAGATCTTTCATATATTAACTATAAAGATAATAATAATGTAATAATAATGATGATGATAATAATAATAATAATAATAATAATAAATATAATAATAATAATGATGTAATAATAATAATAATAATAATAATAATAATAAATATAATATAATAATAATAAGGATAATATTAACAATAATAATAATAATAAATATAATATAATAATATCAATAATAATAATGTAATAATAATGATGATAATATAATAATAATAAAAATAACAACAACAACAACAACAACAATAATAATAATAATAATAATAATCTTTTCCATAAAAAATTCTAAAAACTGGAAAAATTTAATTAACGTCTGTCACCGAATTCTATCCCAATCGTTTTGCAATATGTTAAAATTAAGTTTGGATTAGTCAAATTTGTATTAATTAGGCATTTTACAGATGAATATATCAAAATATTTTAAGAATAGTCAGTAATTTATTCAATAATTTTGCGTAGTGTTGCCGACCAGTGTTCACTAATTTACATTTTTCCAATGATGCTGATAATAAAAATGGAAAAAAAAATGAAAAAAATTTTAATTTTCTCAATAATATTTTGCGAAGTCTTGCAGACTAGTGTTCACTAATTTAAATTTTTTCCAATGATGATGATAATAAAAATGGGGGAAAAAAAATAATTTACTCAATAATATTTTGCAGTCTTGCAGACTAGTGTTTACTTATTTACATTTTTCCAAGATGCTGATAATAAAAATGGAAAGCATATAAAAACTAAAAGTTTTTTTATGATAATAAAAATGGGAAAAAAAAATGAAAAAAATTAATTTACTCAATGATATTTTACGAAGTCTTGCTGGCCAGTGTTTACTAATTAAACCTTCTAAGATGCTGATTATAAAAAATGGAAAATATATAAAAACTAAAAAGTTTTTCGATGATAATAAAAAAAAAAAAAAAAAAAAAATTGAAGATGGACACTATGATCTGAAAATATTGTTAATTAATCAATAATATGGATTTTGAGTTTTTCGTTTTGCCATATCATTTTAGTAAGTTCAACTTAATTCAATAAATCTCTAAATATGAAAATTATGGTTAATTATAGTATCTTACCATGACTACCCGAGCACATATTTTTCGTACCACAATGTCTGATAAGGAAAGAAAAAAAACTCATTATATTATTACATTCAAAAACTAAATAAAATATTCATGAAAGATACGAAAGTAATCGGTAAGTAATTAGTATAATAAAAAGAAATTAAATCAAATTTTGAATAGTACTAAAACCAAATTATGAATTGAAAACTTTAATTCGTATGATAAAAAGAAATAAAATTAAATTTAGAATCCAAAATCGTAATAAAACCAAATTATGAATAGAAAACTTTAATTCGTATGATAAAAAGAAATAAAATTAAATTTTGAATCCAAAATCGTAATAAAACCAAATTATGAATAGAAAACTTTAATTCGTATGATAAAAAGAAATAAAATTAAATTTTGAATCCAAAATCGTAATAAAACCAAATTATGATTAGAAAACTTTAATTCATATGATAAAAAGAAATAAAATTAAATTTTGAATCCAAAATCGTAATAAAACCAAATTATGAATTTAGAACTATAATAAAATCCGGAAATTAAATGCCGAAAGACTAAGAATAAACATCCAAGAACAGTTTTTAAGTAATTATAAATAAAGGCGGTAATTATAGCGGGATGTATATCACGACGTCAGAGAGAGAGAGAGAGAGAGAGAGAGAGAGAGAGAGAGAGAGAGAGCTTGATCGTAAGGAAGTGAGAAGACCATCTTGTTGTTAGTGGTTAGCGTTGGGAGTTTGTTGGAAATAGGTAGTAGAGAGAGAGAGAGAGAGAGAGAGAGAGAGAGAGAGAGAGAGAGAGAGAGAGAGAGAGAGCTTGATCGTAAGGAAGTGAGAAGACCATCTTGTTGTTAGTGGTTAGCGTTGGGAGCTTGTTGGAAATAGGTAGGAGGGAGAGAGAGAGAGAGAGAGAGAGAGAGAGAGCTTGATCGTAAAGAAGTGAGAAGATCTTGTTGTTAGTGGTTACCGTTGAGAGAGAGAGAGAGCGAGAGAGCGAGCTTGATCGTAAGGAAGTGAGAAGACCATCTTGTTGTTAGTGGGTAGCGTTGGGAGCTTGTTGGAAATAAGCAGTAGAGAGAGAGAGAGAGAGAGAGAGAGAGAGAGAGAGAGAGAGAGAGCTTGATCGTAAGGAAGTGAGAAGACCATCTTGTTGTTAGTGGTTAGCGTTGGGAGCTTGTTGGAAATAGGTAGGAGAGAGAGAGAGAGAGAGAGAGAGAGAGAGAGAGAGAGAGAGAGAGAGAGAAGGGGGTAGATGTCCCACAAGGTTTGTCCTGAAGTGTGGCGTCCCATCTTCAAAGCATATCGGAGTCCCAATAAACTTCCGAGTGTGACCTTTACAACGGCACATGAATATCCAGCTGAGTTCTGGCATTGTCCTCCCTTGGTTTATGATGGTCATGAAACTCTTCTAACTGCTCTCACGAAAAAGAGGATTGTGCGAGAGATAGGGGGGGGGGAGATGGGAAGGGGGAGCTATCTCCCGACGACCTTTCACAGTTCAACGGCTTCATATGCCCCATTCAAGAGCTGTCGTTATGTTAGTGTCGGAAACACGAGGACTCTTACCCGCCCGGTACGATGTTTCAAACCGGGCGAGGAGACGAGGGAAGGATGACTATTGTCTTGGGTTTTAAGACATTTATTTCTAGAACGATCACAAGTATTTCAATTATTTATATTACATTAAATCAAGGGACGATTATTCATGAATTTAAACATGAATTTAAACAAGTATTTCAATTATTTATATTCCATTAAATCAAGGGACGATTATTCATGAATTTAAACAAGTATTTCAATTATTTATAATCCATTAAATCAAGGGACGATTATTCATGAATTTAATCATGAATTTAAACAAGTATTTCAATTATTTATATTCCATTAAATCAAGGAACGATTATTCATGAATTTAATCATGAATTTAAACAAGTATTTCAATTATTTATATTGCATTAAATCAAAGGACGATTATTCATGAATTTAATCATGAATTTAATCATGTTGCTCTTTAACATAAGGTGGAAGATGACTCGTTAAAGCAAATAACTCTGATGATGAATCGCAAGAGCTTAAGAAACATTACTGCTTAATGCATGTGCTCTCAAAATAAGACAAGGTAATCTATAAGCAAGCCAGCAAGCTCGCAAGTAATTAAGGAATGCATTTGCACCCGCTCATTACCGAAAAATTGCCACTTGAATTTTCAAGTTTCAAATGGCATTAGCGTTGGCGAAGCTACAAAGGCTAATTAAGACTTTTTGGGTTTGTTTAATATTATGCATCATTTTGGTGATTCTCTCTCTCTCTCTCTCTCTCTCTCTCTCTCTCTCTCTCTGTCTGTTGAGAGTGTATGTGCTATCGCAATCGTTTGCCGAAATAAGAAAAGAAGGGAAAAGAGGTTTTCAGTGTTTACGAAATCTCTCTCTCTCTCTCTCTCTCTCTCTCTCTCTCTCTCTCTCTCTGCTGAGAGTGTATGTGCTATCGCAATCGTTTTCTGAAATAAAAACAAAGAAGGAAAAAGAGGTTTTCAGTGTTTAAGAAATCTAAAAAGGTGAATTAATGATTAATGAAAATACGCAGTCCTTAAATCAAAATACACGGCAATGAATGTCATCAATCCCTATTCTTCGATATTTTTCTGATCTTTATACAACAAACTGTATACATGTCCGTTTCTAATCCATAGGTGACTTACTTGGAGAAAAAAAGTACCATAATAGGTTAGATAACTAAGCTTACCTTGCAACCGAGGTCTAGTTAATAACACCACACAACAAAATTATCTCAAAATTCGCCATTAAAAAAAAAAAAAAAAAAAAAAAAAAAAAAAACACGATCAAAATATTCGGTACATTGCATTCTTGGGCGAGTCGCTGAATGCGATATATTACCCCCTTCCTCATAACAACAAGGCAAGGAAAAACAAGAACAAAGTCTTTCTGAATGACAAAAACAAGGAAAATAATCGACAGAACTCGTCTTACTGAAAGACAAAAACAAGGAAAATAATCGACAGAACTCGTCTTTCTGAAAGACAAAAACAAGGAAAATAATCGACAGAACACGTCTTTCTGAAAGACAAAAACAGGGAAAATAATCGACAGAACTCGTCTTTCTGAAAGACAAAAACAGGGAAAATAATCGACAGAACAACGTCTTTCTGAAAGACAAAAACAGGGAAAATAATCGACAGAACAACGTCTTTCTGAAAGACAAAAACGGGGAAAACAATCGACAGAACACGCCTTACTGAAAGACAAAAACAGGGAAAATAATCGACAGAACAACATCTTTCTGAAAGACAAAAACAGGGAAAATAATCGACAGAACTCGTCTTTCTGAAAGACAAAAACAGGGAACAGAATCGACAGAACATGTCTTTCTGAAAGACAAAAACAGGGAAAATAATCGACAGAACTCGTCTTTCTGAAAGACAAAAACAGGGAAAATAATCGACAGAACTCGTCTTTCTGAAAGACAAAAACAGGGAACAGAATCGACAGAACATGTCTTTCTGAAAGACAAAAACAGGGAAAATAATCGACAGAACTCGTCTTTCTGAAAGACAAAAACAGGGAAAATAATCGACAGAACTCGTCTTTCTGAAAGACAAAAACAGGGAAAATAATCGACAGAACAACGTCTTTCTGAAAGACAAAAACAGGGAAAATAATCGACAGAACACGCCTTACTGAAAGACAAAAACGGGGAAAACAATCGACAGAACTCGTCTTTCTGAAAGACAAAAACAGGGAAAATAATCGACAGAACTCGTCTTTCTGAAAGACAAAAACAGGGAAAATAATCGACAGAACAACGTCTTTCTGAAAGACAAAAACAGGGAAAATAATCGACAGAACAACGTCTTTCTGAAAGACAAAAACGGGGAAAACAATCGACAGAACACGTCTTTCTGAAAGACAAAAAAAGGGGAAAATAATCGACAGAACTCGTCTTTCTGAAAGACAAAAACAGGGAAAATAATCGACAGAACTCGTCTTTCTTAAAGACAAAAACAGGGAAAACAATCGACAGAACTCGTCTTTCTGAAAGACAAAAACAGGGAAAATAATGGACAGAACTCGTCTTTCAGAAAGACAAAAACAGGGAAAATAATCGACAGAACACGTCTTTCTGAAAGACAAAAAAAGGGGAAAATAATCGACAGAACTCGTCTTTCTGAAAGACAAAAACAGGGAAAATAATCGACAGAACTCGTCTTTCTGAAAGACAAAAACAGGGAAAATAATCGACAGAACACGTCTTTCTGAAAGACAAAAAAAGGGGAAAATAATCGACAGAACTCGTCTTTCTGAAAGACAAAAACAGGGAAAATAATCGACAGAACTCGTCTTTCTGAAAGACAAAAACAGGGAAAATAATCGACAGAACTCGTCTTTCTGAAAGACAAAAGCAGGGAAAAGAATCGACTGAACACGTCTTTCTGAAAGTTAAAAACAGGGAAAATAATCGACAGAACTCGTCTTACTGAAAGACAAAAACAGGGAAAAAATTGACAGAACTCGTCTTTCTGAAAGACAAAAACAGAGAAATTAATCGACAGAACACGTCTTTCTGAAAGACAAAAACAGGGAAAACAATCGACAGAACTCGTCTTACTGAAAGACAAAAACAGGGAAAACAATCGACAGAACACGTCTTTCTGAAAGACAAAAACAGGGAAAACAATCGACAGAACACGTCTTTCTGAAAGACAAAAACAGGGAAAATAATCGACAGAACACGTCTTTCTGAATGACAAAAACAGGGAAAATAATCGACAGAACTCGTTTTTCTGAAAGACAAAAACAGGGAAAATAATCGACAGAACACGTCTTTCCGAAAGACAAAAACAGGGAAAACAATCGACAGAACACGTCTTTCTGAAAGACAAAAACAGGGAAAATAATCGACAGAACTCGTTTTTCTGAAAGACAAAAACAGGGAAAATAATCGACAGAACACGTCTTTCTGAAAGACAAAAACAGGGAAAGTAATCGACAGAATCGTCTTTCTGAAAGACAAAAACAGGGAAAATAATCGACAGAACACGTCTTTCCGAAAGACAAAAACAGGGAAAATAATCGACAGAACTCGTCTTTCTGAAAGACAAAAACAGGGAAAATAATCGACAGAACACGTCTTTCCGAAAGACAAAAACAGGGAAAACAATCGACAGAACACGTCTTTCTGAAAGACAAAAACAGGGAAAATAATCGACAGAACAACGTCTTTCTGAATGACAAAAACAGGGAAAATAATCGACAGAACTCGTCTTTCTGAAAGACAAAAATAGGGAAAATAATCGACAGAACTCGTCTTTCTGAATGACAAAAACAAGGAAAATAATCGACAGAACTCGTCTTTCTGAAAGACAAAAATAGGGAAAATAATCGACAGAACTCGTCTTTCTGAATGACAAAAACAGGGAAAATAATCGACAGAACTCGTCTTTCTGAAAGACAAAAACAGGGAAAAGAATCGACAGAACACGTCTTTTTGAAAGACAAAAACAGGGAAAACAATCAACAGAACTCGTCTTTCTGAAAGACATAAACAGGGAAAAGAATCGACAGAATTCGTCTTTCAGAAAGACAAAAACAAGGAAAATAATCGACAGAACTCGTCTTTCTGAATGACAAAAACAGGGAAATAATCGACAGAACTCGTCTTTCTGAAAGACAAAAACAGGGAAAAGAATCGACAGAACACGTCTTTTTGAAAGACAAAAACAGGGAAAACAATCAACAGAACTCGTCTTTCTGAAAGACATAAACAGGGAAAAGAATCGACAGAATTCGTCTTTCAGAAAGACAAAAACAGGGAAAATAATCGACAGAACTCGTCTTTCTGAAAGACAAAAACAGGGAAAATAATCGACAGAACACGTCTTTTTGAAAGACAAAAACAGGGAAAACAATCAACAGAACTCGTCTTTCTGAAAGACATAAACAGGGAAAATAATCGACAGAACACGTCTTTCTGAAAGACAAAAACAAGGAAAATAATCGACAGAACTCGTCTTTCTGAAAGACAAAAACAGGGAAAATAATCGACAGAACTCGTCTTTCTGAAAGACAAAAACAGGGAAAACAATCGACAGAACTCGTCTTTCTGAAAGACAAAAACAGGGAAAAGAATCGACAGAATTCGTCTTTCAGAAAGACAAAAACAAGGAAAATAATCGACAGAATTCGTCTTTCAGAAAGACAAAAACAAGGAAAATAATCGACAGAATTCGTCTTTCAGAAAGACAAAAACAGGAAAAATAATCGACAGAACACGTCTTACTGAAAGACAAAAACAGGGAAAAGAATCGACAGAACTCGTCTTTCTGAAAGACAAAAACAGGGAAAACAATCGACAGAATTCGTCTTTCTGAAAGGCAAAAACAGGGAAAATAATCGACAGAATTCGTCTTTCTGAAAGGCAAAAACAGGGAAAATAATCGACAGAATTCGTCTTTCTGAAAGACAAAAACAGGGAAAATAATCGACAGAACACGTCTTTCTGAAAGACAAAAATAGGGAAAATAATCGACAGAACTCGTCTTTCTGAATGACAAAAACAAGGAAAATAATCGACAGAACGAGATGAGCATAGACGGCCGTGGATGAAACCGAACCGCTGGGCTGGCGGGCCTTGGTCCCGACCACGGGCCGCCCTCCTGCCTTCTCCGCCAGGTGTGAAGTGGTCTTATAAGAATACCTGTACAGGAGAAAATTGCCTTTAGGTGTTCCCCGTATCTGTACGAGCATCTTATCTCTTTAATTAACCAACTCTAGCACGCCCGACTCTTAATTAGAATCTAAAGTGAGACAGAAGGCGAGGGACACCCGACCTTGGGAACTCCTGTGATGTGAAGCACACGGTTTAAAAGAAAAAAAAAAAAACGTAATTTTAATCGGAAATTCTACGTAAAAACGTTTAAAAATTCCGTAATTTTAATCGTAAAATCTTCATAAAAAAACGTAATTTTAATCGGAAATTCTACGTAAAAACGTTTAAAAAACGTAATTTTAATCGGAAATTATACGTAAATTAAAAAAAAAACCGTAATTTTAATCGGAAATTCTACGTAAAAATAAAACCGTAATTCTAATCGGAAATTCTACGTTAAAAAAAACGTAATTTTAATCGGAGATTCTACGTAAAAAAATTAAAAAAACGTAAATTTAATCGAAATTCTACGTAAAAAAGTAAGAAAAAAAAACGTAATTTTAATCAGCAATTCTACGTAGAAAAAATTAAAAAACCGCAATTTTAATCGGAAGTTCAACGTAAAAAAAAGTTAAAAAAGACTAATTTAAATCTGAAATTCTGCGTAAAAAACAGATTAAGGGAAGATATAGTATGTACACAGTTAAAAAACCGTAATTTTAATCAGAAATTCTCCGTAAAAAATATACTATCCTAAGCCGTATTTCAGTAAAATACAGGCGAACGTAATTTTACCTTACTTTGTTATTATCTTTTACGTGTTAGTGACCGTAATATCATACTTTTACGTCAATATATCCGTTATTAAAATGGTAAATGTCTGGCAACATTTATTCCAGCATTTTTATTGTTTTTACAGCAAATCTTTAACAGTGTATAGAGGAACTTTAATGTTATTTTTTTTTAGAGAAATTTTACCATATCACTGTTTTAAAAAAAAAACGTTTTTTTTTAATCGGAAATTCTCCGTAAAAATATACTGATCTCAGCAGTATTTCAGTAAAATAAAGGCGACCGTAATTCTACCTTACTTTATTATCTTTTACGGATTGGTGACCGTAAATTCACTCCTTTTCCGTCAATATATCCGTTTTTAAAACGGTAAAAATCCTGGAATAAACATTGCCAGGCATTTGCCCTTTTTTTTAATGCAAATTTTTAACAGTGCGGGCATTCCTTAAGTTTCGGCCTTGATAATTATCGTTATTTGGAGTACTTACTATACTTTACTAAGGAAGGTTTTCGTCGTCTTAATGTGCATAATAAGGGGGTATCGTAAAATATATATTTTTTTTCCGAAAAGCGAAGCAAAATTTGCTTTCGCTCGAGTAAACTGAGCTGATGAACGTTAATCATTTGGATGAGAGGCGAGATTGCAATGGTGATTATTATGATTAATATGATTAATATTATCATCCGTTTTTAATGTTTCCAATCATTATTTTTTTCTAATGAAAAAATCGGAAAAAAACAAATATCGAATAAACTTCCGAAAAAACAAAATGCTTGAATATTATAGAATAGGAGAGAGAGAGAGAGAGAGAGGAGAGAGGAGAGAGGAGAGAGAGGAGAGAACGATTGTATAAAGGTAAAAACAAAACAAATATCAAATAAACTTAACTTCCAAATAAACAAAATGCTTGAATATTATAGAATTAGGAGAGAGAGAGAGAGAGAGAGAGAGAGAGAGAGAGAGAGAGAGAGAACGAATGTATAAAGGTAAAACAAAACAAATATCGAATAAACTTACTTCCAAAAAACAAAATGCTTGAATATTATAGAATAGGGAGAGAGAGAGAGAGAGAGAGAGAAGAGAGAGAGAAGTATTGTATAAAGGTAAAACAACATACACGTTTATTTTTCATTATAAATCTTTGCAAACGCTCTTAGACAGTCAATTGGCACAATTGAAATAGTCATCTTTTGCAATGTTTACAATGACATCGTACACTTAAAAAATTGCATTAAAAAATTGGTATATGCCTGGCAACATTTATTCCAGAATTTTTACCGCTTTAAAAACGGATATATTGATGTAAAGGAGTGATATTACGGTCACCAACTCGTAAAATATAAGAACAAAGTATGGTAAAATTACGGTCGCCTGTATTTTACTGAAATACGGCTGAGAACAGTTTATTTTTACGGAGAATTTCCAGTTAAAATTACGGATTTTCTTAACAATGATATGGTAATATATTTCTCTTAAAAAAAATCTTAAAGAAAATAAATTACGGTCAATGTATTTTACTGAAATACGGCTGAGAACAGCATATTTTTACGGAGAATTTCCAGTTAAAATTACGGGTTTTCTTAACAATGATATGGTAATATATTTCTCTAAAAAAAAAATCTCAAAGAAAAACTATTTTCTCTTTAATAGTGACAGGCATATGTCAATATCCTATATAATCTATATAATTTTCTAAGATTTTGATATGATGTCAGCATGTTTTTTTTTTTTTTTTTTTTTTTTTCATAGCAATGTCTGCAGTTGAAGCTATACTTGATGTATCTGCTTTTAAGTTTATGAATATCTCGTATTGGATCAACTTATTTTAGTCCACACTGTTAAATAAAACCGTAATTCTAATCGGAAATTCTCCGTAAAATATAGTTCTCAGCCACATTACAGTAAAATACAGGCGAGCGTAACTTTAATCGTAGATTCTAAGTAAACAGTTTTAAAAAACCGTAATTTTAATCGGAAATTCTCCGTAAAATATAGTTCTCAGCCATGTTACAGTAAAATACAGGCAAGCGTAACTTTAATCGTAGATTCTACGTAAACAGTTTTTAAAAAACCGTAATTTTAATCGGAAATTCTACGTAAAAAAGTAAAAAAAAAAAACTAATTTTAATCGGAAATTCTGCGTAAAAAACAGATTAAGGGAAGATATAGTATGTACACTGTTAAAAAACCGTAATTTTCATCAGAAAATCTCCGTAAAAAATATACTATCCTAAGCCGTATTTCAGTAAAATACAGGCGACCGTAATTTTACCTTACTTTGTTATTATCTTTCACGGGTTGGTGACCGTAATATCACTCCTTTACGTCAATATATCTGTTTTTAAAACGGTAAATGCCTGGCAACATTGATTCCAGGATTTTTACCATTTGTTAGCGGAAATTCCCTTTTACCCCCCACCATAAGGTTAAATTTCGAGCACATTTTGCTATATATATATATTTTTTAAATTGCTCTAACAGGATTAATTTTTGTCCTAGAGAGGTCAGGTTGGTCTCATTCTTTTGGAAAATGCCTGAAGTTTCTCATAAAATTATCAAAACTATGTAAAAACATGTAATTAACAGTTTTGCAAGAACGTACCGGTACGTCCTTTGGGGGTGAAAGGGTTAACAGGTTATGGCAATACGAAAAGAAATTACCAAGAAAATATAATTGGAAATTTCAAAGGATGTAAAAATCATTGAAAGAGAGTAAAGCTGATATCAAATACTTCTTAATAAAAGTATTCCAGATATTTATTTACTTTTACTTTGATGGCTGCTTTTCCGGTCCCATACATCAGGGGAACCCCGCTCTCTACAGGACCTCCACTGTCGTTTTACCTTGTTCTTTCAGAGTATTTAACATTTCATATCACACATTGTTCATTTACTGTTAAATCGACATTGTCAAAAGACTCTTGAAATAAGAACGTCTTCAGTTTCCTTAGTTAACTTGTAATGTTCCCATCCATTCCAACTGTGTAGTTATTTTGGCAACATTACAATATTAATAAAGGAAGATAAAATCGTATTAACTTTCATACATCATTAAAAGTTTTATATTTTAGTTAGACACTGAAACCACTCAGCACATATATCTTGTTACATTTTCATATACCAGATTCGACATTATCATTTATTTGCCAGTTATTAAAAGCATACGAACACATTTGACTTCTCTCTCTCTCTCTCTCTCTCTCTCTCTCTCTCTCCTCTCTCTCTCTCTCTCTCTCTCTCTCTCTTCGGCGTCAATGACCTTAGGTGTCAGGAAGTCAAAAAACTTTAAATCAATCTCTCTCTCTCTCTCTCTCTCTCTCTCTCCTCTCTCTCTCTCTCTCTCTCTCTCTCTCTCTCTCTCGCTACACTTTAAAAATTTGCATTAAAAAACGATAAATGTCTGGCAACATTTATTCCAGAATTTTTACCGTTTTAAAAACGGTTATTTTGACGTAAAAAAAATGTTATATTACGGTCACCAATTCGTAAAAGATAATAACAAAGTAGGGTTAAGTTACGGTCGCCTGTATTTTACTGGAATTCGGCCGAGAACAGTATATCTTTACGGAGAATTTCCGATTAAAATTACGGGTTTTTTTTTTTTTTTTACATTTAAAGACAGATTTCTTTTTTCCTGTTGAATCCAAATATTACGTGGGTGTCAGCATCAAGTGTACCACGATACACACGAGGGAAAGGAAGTGGTATACAGTATACAGATGGGAAAAAAAAACACCTAAGGGAAAATGAAAATATAAAGTGAGCCACAACTATTGAAGAAGGACAAAATTAATCAGAATTCAATCTACAGTTCTACATGATTTTCCCTGGGATTTTTGCACATACATATTACCTATCTATATATCTATCTATCTATCGATCGATCTCTCTATCTATATCTATATATTTGCTTGTGTTTATTATCTATAGTAACTTACATGTATATAGATAAGAGCGCACCACTTCTGAATCATCCCAAAAATGCTTGCCAAGGTAACTTCAAACTACAACGCTCAACACTAACAAGAAGAAAAGCTTCTGTAAATAAAATGACCTAAATATAAACCACCGAGAACCGAGAACTCAAACACTACGAGCGCA
>NC_090734.1:130867709-130877709 GCF_036898095.1 Palaemon carinicauda
GTGTGTGTGTGTACTGCATATATATAATACGTATATGCGCATACAATACATACACACACACACACACACACACACATATATATATATATATATATATATGTATGTGTGTGTGTGTCTGTATATCCGTATGTCCAATTTCTCCACCAAAACTTTGATTAAATAGAATTTTTTCTCTTGCAAAATAAATCCAAAATCCTAAATTTATATTTGTTCCATGACTGGTTAACACTGAAGTGGAAACCGTCCTTCACATTCTTCGAATTTAGGTGACCAGATTTCTGGCCCAGTGTAGCATACTGTTCAACCACATGGATGTTCATAATTTGTCAAGTTTCCTGAATAATTCTAACGCGAAAATAAATCCCCCCCTTCCCCCCCCCCCCCCCCCCATCAGCATGTATAGGTAAACAGTTTTACCTTGTATTATTTGCAGCTTCAAAAAATTCATTTCGTATTTTCATCTACTAAAGGTTTAAATAACATCATCTTTTTACTGTTTTTTCTACTTTCAAAAAATAAACTAGAGGAGAACTCAAAAGAGCGCAGACCTCCACCGCGGCAGCTTATTTCTCGACCTTGACCTTTGACCTTAACATGTATTAATTGTCGTGTATTTTCATACCCTTGAATATGAACCAAGTTTGAAGTCTCTGTGACAACGATGTCCAAATTGATGTCTGATTACGTGAATTGGACATTTTGCTTGACCGTGACCTTGACCTTCCAAAATTGAATCATCTACAGCTTTTTACATAACAGTTCATCCCTTCAAGTTCCATTACTCTACAATTAAAATTGTATCCAAGAAGCTGTTCACAAACAAACACACACACAAACAGGGGCGAATATATAACCTCGTTCAAATTTCGTTGGAGGAGGTATAATAATGAATACTGGATAAAACACTTAGACAATACGTTTTTAGTCTTAATTTGCGAAAAATGAATGGTTTTATATTTGCCATGTTGTATTGCATAAACATACATACATATCTCCACGCTATAAAGAATGAAATTGCGAGAATATTTTTCTAAATATCTGAATAACTTCGCTTTTCCCCGCTTTATTATTTATTGTATATTTTGATCCAGTGAATATATCAGCATCAACAATATGACATTAAACCACTTTAAGCAGTGCACGCGGTTTGGAAATCACTACCGTCCGGTTATTCTGCCGCGCGGTTATTTCCCGCAGCGGCCGAACGGCTCCATTGATCTACATTGATTTCTAAACCGCACGGTTTCAAACCGCTCGTGTGAAGTGGGTCTAAGAACATATTTAATATTATTATTATTATTACTTGCTAAGCTACAACCCTATTTGGAAAAGCTGGATGCTATGAACCCAGGGGCCCCAATAGGGAAAATAGCCCAGTGGGGAAAGGAAATAAGGAAAAATAAAATATTTTAGGAACAGTAACAATATCAAAATAAATATTGCCTATATAAACTATAAAAACTTGACAAAACAAAAGAAAGAAAAATTAGATAGAATAGTGTGCCCGAGTATACCCCTCAAGCAAGAGAACTCTAACCCAAGACAGTGGAAGATCGTGGTACAGAGGCTATGGCTCTACCTAAGACTAGAGAGCAATGGTTTGATTTTGGAGTGTCCTTACCATAGCTAAAGAGTCTATTAAGTAACAATAACCATAATTAAAGATGTATTCTAAGTGTTAGATTTCTAAGCTAAGGAGTTTGAGCCGGCAATTTCTTTTTTCCCTTTATTATGGCGACTTTTGTCTTTCCCCCAGAAGTACCGGCTCCAGGACGCCGCAGGCGGAGGGTCCTCGCAGCCTCCAACGCCGGACCTCCAGCAGCAGCAGCAACAGCAGCAGCAATTCGCTGCTGCTACGCCTTCTACGAGTAGCTCCAGCTCGGCGCTTCCAAATCCACAGACGGCAGGTGCGGCTGTCAGTGGCTCGACAGCATCGACGCCCTCTGCTGCCGCAGCTGCCGTTGCAGCAGCAGCAGCTGCTGCAGCACCGCCAGCAGCAGCTCCTGCTGCAGCACACGCTTCAGTTTGTTCTTCGCCAGTAGCTTCACAACAGCAACAACAAAGCCAGCAGCCACAGGCTTCTGTTTCGCATTCCGCCAAGTCTGACGAAAAGGTAAACAATGAAAAAAAAAACGGATTCTTGAGGTTTATTAACAGAGCCGAGAGAGGGATGATAGTAAGAGAATACACCTTTACATGTTGCTTTTCATATATAATGAGTATTTTAGCCTTGCAATTTGATAGCTTTTCTTATTTAGAAATTTTGTTCATCACATAATTTCTTTCTGTAGTTTTCATTTATTGCAACATTCTCTTACCTAGAAATTTTGTTCATCACATAATTTCTTTCTGTAGTATAATTTCTTTCTGTAGTTTTCATTTATTGCAACATTCTATAACCTAGAAATTTTGTTCTCACAGAGGTATCTAATTCATCTCATAATTTCTTGCAAAATTGTAGTTTTCATTTGTTGCAACATTCTCTTACCTACAAATTTTGTTCTCACAGAGGTATCTAATTCATCTCATAATTTCTTGCAAAATTGTAGTTTTCCTTTATTGCAACATTTTAGAATAAAATTCAAATTTCAGATAAATACTTTTCTCCGCAATTTTGTTCTCACATAGTCAGTTCATTACAAATTTATAAGCGTAGCAAGGACATAAAATTCATTGTAAAATTTGTGTACCCATGTATTGCAAAATCTCACAAAAAAAAAAAAAAAAACTTATATTCCAGATAAACCTTTTTTTTTCAATATGTCACCTTAACATGCCGATTTTAATTTATTGTAAAATTCCTATATACATTTTTCTCTGCAACATCTTAGAAAAAAAAAGATTATATTCCAGATAAATCCTTTTTCAATATGTCACCTTAACATGCCGATTTTAATTTCTTGTAAAATTGCTATATATATTTTTCTTTGCAACATCTCAGGAAAAAATGCTTTGTTAGATAAATCCTTTTTCAATATATGTCACCTTAAGATGCCGATCTTAATTTCTTGTAAAATTGCTAGGTACATTTTTCTTTGCAACATCTTAGAAAAAAAAATTATATTTCAGATAAATCCTTTTTCAATATATGTCACCTTAAGATGCCGATTTTAATTTCTTGTAAAATTGATATATATACTTTTCTTTGCAACATATTAGGGAAAAATGCTCATATGTTAGATAAATCATTTTCCAATATATATCACCTTAACATGCCGATTTTAATTTCTTGTAAAATTGCTGTATACATTTTTCTTTGCAACATCATAGAAAAAAAGATTATACTTCAGATAAATCCTTTTTCAATATGTCACCTTAAAATGCCGATTTTAATTTCTTTTAAAATTGCTATATACATTTTTCTTTGCAACATCTCAGGGAAAAATGCTTTATCAGATAATTCCCTTTTCATTATTTGTAACATTAACATACCGATTTTAACTTCTTGTAAAATTTCTACATACATTTTTCTTTGCAACATCTCAGGAAAAAATGCTTTATCAGATAAATCCCTTTTCAATATATGTAACATAAACATGTCGATTTTAACTTCTTGTAAAATTGCTATACACATTTTTCTTTGCAACATCTTAGGAAAAAATGCTTTGTCAGATAAATCCTTTTTCAATATATGCCACCTTAACATGCCGATTTTAATTTCTTGTAAAATTGCTATATACATTTTTCTTTGCAACATCTCAGGAAAAAATACTTTGTCAGATAAATCCTTTTCCATATATGTCACCTTAACATGCCGATCTTAATTTCTTGTAAAATTGCTATATACATTTTTCTTTGCAGCATCTCAGGAAAAAATGCTTTATCAGATAAATCCCTTTTCAATATATGTAACATAAACATGTCGATTTTAACTTCTTGTAAAATTGCTATATACATTTTTCTTTGCAACATCTCAGGAAAAAATGCTTTGTCAGATAAATCCTATTTTAATATTTGTAACATAAACATGTCGATTTTAACTTCTTGTAAAATTGCTACATACATTTTTCTTTGCAACATCTCAGGAAAAAATGCTGATATGTTAGATAAACCCCTTTTCGATATTTGTAACATTAACATACCGATTTCAATTTCTTGTAAAATTGCTATATACATTTTTCTTTGTAACATCTCAGGAAAAAATGCTCATATGTTAGATAAACCCCTTTTCGATATTTGTAACATTAACATGCCGATTTTAATTTCTTGTAAAATTGCTATATACATTTTTCTTTGCAACATCTCACGAAAAAATGTTTTGTCAGATAAATCCCTTTTCAATATTTGTAACATTAAGATGCCGATTTTAATTTTTTGTAAAATTGCTATATACATTTTTCTTTGCAACATCTCAGGAAAAAATGCTTTGTCAGATAAATCCTATTTCAATATTTGTAATATAAACATGTCGATTTTAACTTCTTGTAAAATTGCTATACACATTTTTCTTTGCAACATATTAGGAAAAAATGCTCATATGTCAGATAAATCCTTTTCCAATATATGTAACATTAACATGCCGATTGTAATTTCTTGTAAAATTGCTATATACATTTTTCTTTGCAAAATTTCAAAAGAAAAAAGGCTTTTAATTTCTTGTAAAATTGCTGTATACATTTTTCTTCGCAACATCTCAGGAAAAAATGCTCATAAGTTAGATAAATCCTTTTCCAATATATGTAACATTAACATGCCGATTTTCTTCCAGCCCGAACAGCACGCAGACGCCCACTACATTTCAGCGAACTGCGTCGTTCTGACATACTTCTCCGGAGACTTAGCCACGGCAGTGGACGAGCACTTCTCCCGAGCCCTCACTCAGTCATTCAGTAAAAGCAGTAAAGGTAAGTACAACTAGTTTTAAGACCTTGCTTCCTTAACTGGTTTCAGTGACGTCTTTCACACCAGCCTTATTCTAAGCGTTCAGAAATGAGATTGATTGATTGATTTAAGGTTTTCAGGCATCCTGACATCTAAGGTCATTGACGCCGATATCATTCAGTTTATATATACAAAAATATTAAAGATTATTCAATTAAAACCGTAAATTTGGATGTCATTATAAACGTTAGATAGTTTTCAGAAGACCTGCTTCTGAAATAAATCTAAAAATGCCACTTGCATGGTAGGACACATCATGTCCAAGAATCTTGGCGAGGATGAACCTGCCATCCTCACCTCGAGCCTCAAACAAATATCTATTCCTTAAGTTATTATAATTGGGGCATTCGGTCAACAAATGCCTCACTGTTAGAGGTACTAAAGTCTAAACAGTCTTCAGAAATGAGATACTGTGGGGGAACTGGCATTTGCACTGAATCGCAGGGGTGCCCTTTTAGCTGGGAAAAGTTTCCTCCTAGCTGATTGGTTGGACGAAATAATTCTGACCAATCAGTTAGTGAGAAACATTTCCGAGCTAAAGGGACACCCCCTGCGAGTCAGTGCAAATGCACCTCACTGAAAAAAAAATAAAAAAAACGGAGTATTATATTGGCTAAGCAACAAATCTAGCTCCCAAAGCAGCAGGTGATAAGCCCACGTGACGCAACAGGAATATATATATATATATATATATATGTGTGTATATATATACATATGTATACATATATATATATATATATATATATATTTGAGTGTGTGTAAACAATGTGTATGTAAGTATGTATGCATGTATGTATGAACGTAACATGTACACACACAATTCCAAATCACCCATCACCCACCCACATTTGCCTGCAAAACGAAGGAACTGAATAACCCCCCTTACTTAATAAACAGACATCGACAAATATCTGATTAGAAATCACGAGAGCGATATCTGCTCACTTGGCTTATACGGTTAATTGAGGACGATGTTATTGGAGGGTTGTTAAGATGTTCCCTCTAATAAAAGGACCTCGCTTAGATTATGCGCTGATAAACTAATTAATCTCGTTGGGGCAGGCGATTCACCCGTGGCCCTGTTCGTCGTCGTGCTCCCAGCTCTTGATACGAGATCGCGAGATAAAAGTGTGTGGACACATGTAAGAATGCGTGTGCAAACGAGAGAGAGAGAGAGAGAGAGAGAGAGAGAGAGAGAGATGAATGGGTTCATAACGAGGTGGTGTAAACGAGAGAGAGAGAGAGATGAATGGGTTCCTAATGGGGTGGTGCAAACAAGAGAGAGAGAGAGAGAGAGAGAGAGAGAGAGAGAGAGAGAGGAATAGAATACGAAATCAATGGGTTCTTAACGAGGTGGTGCAAACTATAGAGAGAGAGAGAGAGAGAGAGAGAGAGAGAGGGAGAGAAAGAGAGAGAGAGAGGAATAGACTACGAAATAAATGGGTTCTTAACGAGGTGGTGCAAAACTAGAGAGAGAGAGAGAGAGAGAGAGAGAGAGAGAGGAATAGACTACGAAATAAATGGGTTCCTAACGAGGTGGTGCAAACTAGAGAGAGAGAGAGAGAGAGAGAGAGAGAGAGAGGGCTTCCTAGCGAGGTGAATTATGAATGATCTTATATTCAGCTGCAATTAATTAAGGGAAACGCATCAGAGATGAAAATTAAGATTTGCCTATTAGCAGTCGGGGAGATACCGGACGACCTTTTGGGCATTATCTTAAATAGAATTTCTTTAATTGCCCTAATGTTCTCATTAGGAGAGAGACAAGATAAAAGGGACTTCTAAAGATGGGACGATTAGTGATAATGCCCTTCAAGGGATCGAATCGGTAGAGTTCATTAATAAAGGCGACGTTCAGCTGAAGCATGTTCTCAAGACAGGAAACAGGCATGAGATGTAACATCATTATTAACATTATCATTATTATTAATTACTAGCGGAACCCGTGTAAATTACACGAAATGATATTTTCAATACTAATTATCTTGTTCCTAACCTATACATGTTTGAATAAAATGTGATAAGGTTTGACTTGTATATTTATTTTAAAAAATTAGCAAAACATGGATTGGGAAAACTATATAAGATGTGCTTTGGTTAAGTAATCAAAGTCTAATGTGAATTTGTAAGAGTATACCATGAAATTATTTCCGTTTTCTTTAAAGCGTGACAAAGCTACAACCGTAGTTGGAATAGCAGGATAAACAGATATTAGTTGTAACACTTGAGAGATGGATTTGATTATCACCCACATAGAGATTCGAAATCAAGATCCCTAATTGGAGTTATTATTATTATTATTATTATTATTATGACTTGCTAGGCTATAACCTTACTTGAAAAAGCAGGATATACTATAAGCCCAGGGGATCCAACAGGGAAAGTAACCCAGTGAGGAAAGGAAACAAGGAAAACTAGAATATTTTAAGAACAGTTACAACATTAAAATACTTCCTATAAAATATATATAAAAACTTTAAACAAAATAAGAGAAAGAGAAATAAGATAGAATAGTGTGCCCAAGAGTACCCTCAAGCAAGAGAAAGTAATAGAGAAAGAAACCCCGAGTGCCATATGGACGAGATCATGGTGAGGGGTAGATGGAGATGGTTTGGGCCAGTTTGGGCAAGCTATTCGCATTCCCCAAGAGAGATTAGTTCACCGAACTTTTAACTGGGCTCCACAAGGTACTAGAAGAGATGGAAGACCCAGGCCTACATGGATGAGGTCTATGAAGCGTGAAGTAGATGATGAATGGAGTTGTATTGATTAAAAGCTCAAGATAAAGACGACTGGCGAAATCTAAACGAGGCCCTTTGCGTCAATAGGCGTAGGAGGAGATGATGATGATATAACTAATTAGTATGAAGTAAATTGCTTTAATTTTACATATAATATCTTGGTTCCACAAGCACTAGAAGAGTTGGACGACCCAAGTCTACATGGCAGAGGGACTATGATGATGATGAATTGGAGTAAAGTCGATCACTGTACAAAATGTAATAATAATCAGTCGTAAATAATTGAACAAAGTCCTCTGGGATCTCGCAACCTGACCAGCTTCTCCTCTTCATAAATCGCAGGATGATATTTATGTCACAGCGAAGCTTAAATATCGCTTAATGAGAAACATTTGAGGTTAGTAGGAAGAGAGGGAAGGGAGGGGGTGTGGGAAGGGCTAACACAGCCGTAAATGATTTCGTGGGACTTTAAGAGCAAGGGAAGCACAAGGAGTCCACCAGGTAGGGCGTGAGTGACAGGTAACGACCCAAGGGGTGAGATTCGGCAAAGGGACCCCTGCCGATAATCTACTCCCCATCAGATATCCCTCGGGGGTAATCCCAGGTTATGAAGGAGAGGAAGTCCTGTGGGGAGGGGAGTCCTTAGGGAGTCCTGGAGGAGGGGGGAGGGGGGTTAAATGTGGTGATAAAAGGGCTGGGAAAGATACCTATAGTTTTATCATTTGGGGCAAACTTCCATGGAAATGAGTCCCTGCTCGGAATGGGGTTTTGTCGTAAAAATGGCAATATTTTTTTTCTATCTTTCGTTTCTCTCGCCCTTCCCATTACATTATGTAAGATGTCCTCGTAAATCAATCACATGGAAAAATAATATTCATAATTCTCTCTCTCTCTCTCTCTCTCTCTCTCTCTCTCTCTTAGGTCATGGTTAATGGCAATTTCTTTATTTGAATGATTAGCAAAACACTTCGCTGATTCAAATATGTCTCTCTCTCTCTCTCATCCTCTCTCTCTCTCTCTCTATTAGGTCATGGTTAATGGGAAATTTTTAAACTTGAATGAGATTAGTTGAATACTTTGCTGTTCAACTCCATAATAATAATAAGAGTATGAACTGGAAGGCAGGTGTGTACTAAATCTCTCTCTCTCTCTCTCTCTCTCTCTCTCCTCTCTCTCTCCTGATTTACACCTGTAAATAAGATTGGCATTTGATGCTCAAACCGATCACAAGGAAAAATAATATTCATCTCTCTCTCTCTCTCTCTCTCTCTCTCTCTCTCTCTGTCACACGCCCTTGCCCCCAGCCTCCTCGGAAGTGGAGCGTCCCCAGAAACTATGCGAAGCCACAACAATGGGGGAACACATCAGGGCGCTCCTAAATAGGATTTTCCAGAAGGGGAACTTCATTGGGTTACTCGTGATAGGGAACTCATAATCCACTGTTGATTAAGGTATTATTACCTGCTGTTATTGAGAGCACGTGTCGCAATGTATTCTCTCTCTCTCTCTCTCTTCTCTCTCTCTCTCTCTCTCTCTTTTTCATAGAGGGCCTATAAAAAAGAATATTAAAAGTTTGGAGTAATCTCTCTCCTCTCTCTCTCTCTCTCTCTCTCTCTCTCTCTCTTATACAGGGCCTATAGAAGTAATAAATCAAAATGAATTTCAAGAAATCTCTCTCTCTCTCTCTCTCTCTCTCTCTCTATCTCTCGGCTTTTTCATAGATAGGGTCTATAGAAGATAGTATTAAACTAAAAGTAAATTTAAAGTAATCTCTCTCTCTCTCTCTCTCTCTCTCTATAATAGTAAGTTTGGAGTAATCTCTCTCTCTCTCTCTCTCTCCTTTCTCTCTCTCTCTCTCTCTCTCTCTCTCTCTCTATAGAAGTAGTAAATAAAAATTATTTACAAGTAATTTCTCTCTCTCTCTCTCTCTCTCTCTCTCTCTCTCTCTCTCAAGCTTTTTTCTAGACAAGGCCTATGAAAAATATTAAACTAAAAATAAATTTCAAGTAATCTCTCTCTCTCTCTCTCTCTCTCTCTCTCTCTCTCTAGAAGCAGTACAAGCTAGTCCCACCAAACTACAGTAGTTCGAACACTAAGGCAATTTTGATATAGACGAAGGATGGAACGTTTGAACTTATTTGATCTACAAACTAGACGACTAAGGGGACAGTAAATAGAGGTATTCAAAATCTCAAATGAATAACAAATGTAGATTACAACAATCTATTCACACATATCACAAATCAGTCAGAGGTAACAGATACAAACTGGTATTGAAAAGATACAACACCACTCAATGTGGCAATTTCTTTACATACGAAATACCAAGTTGTGGATGATCTTCCTAATCGGGTGGTTGAATCAGTAGAACTTCAAAA
>NC_090734.1:130882709-130885147 GCF_036898095.1 Palaemon carinicauda
AGTGTTCGATAAGAGATTCTGTTTGTGTTTATTCTTTTGAAAGAGATTTTTTTCTAATTGTGTTTTTTCATGTAATGTGCATATTTAGAATAAACTAATTGGCTCCGAGTTCGATAAGAGATTCTGTTTGTGTTTATTCTTTTGAAGTTTTTTTTTTTTTTCTAATTGTGGTTTTCATTATGTAATGTGCATATTTGGAATAAATTGATTGGCTGAGATTTCGGTGCGAGATTCTGTTTGTGTTTATTCTTTTGTAGAATTTTTTTTTTCTAATTGTGTTTTTCATGTAATGTGCAGATTTAGAATAAACTGATTGGCTGATATTTCGATGGGAGATTTCGTTTGTGTTTATTCTTTTGAAGAGATTTTTTCTAGTTGTGTTTTTCATGTAATGGGCAGTTTTAGAATAAACTAATTTTCTCCGAGTTCGATAAGAGATTCTGTTTGTGTTTATTCTATTGAAGATATTTTTTTCAAATTGCTTTTTTTTTTCATCAGGTAATGTGCAGATTTAGAATAAACTAATTGGCTCGATATCGAAAAGAGATTCTGTTTGTGTTTATTCTTTTGAAGAGATTTTTTCTAATTTGTTTTTTCATCATGCAATGTGCAGATTTAGAATAAACTAATTGTCTGGGAGTTCGATGCAAGATTTTGTTTGTTTATTCTTTTGAAGAGATTTTTTCTAATCTTGCAATGTGCAGGTTTAGAATAAATTAATCAATAAAGATAAATATTCATGAAATTAAAGATGTTTCGAACGAATTTAGTTAGATAATCTTAAAGGGAAAGAGCATGAGAGAGAGAGAGAGAGAGAGAGAGAGAGAGAGAGAGAGAGAAAGAATTTCTGTTTTAATCATGGAAGGAAAGCCAAAATTATTTATTCTTTCATTCACGAAAATCTATGCGCATAATTTCACTATCCTAGATGAGAGAGAGAGAGAGAGAGAGGAGAGTGAGAGAGAATTTCTGTTTAATCATGGAAGGAAAGCCAAAATTATTTATTCTTTCATTCACGAAAATCTATGCGCATAATTTCACTATCCTAGAGAGAGAGAGAGAGAGAGAGAGAGAGAGAGAGAGAGAATTTCTGTTTTAATCATGAAGGAAAGCCAAAATTATTTATTCTTCATTCACGAAAATCTATGCGCATAATTTCACTATCCTAGAGAGAGAGAGAGAGAGAGAGAGAGAGAGAGAGAATTTCTGTTTTAATCATGGAAGGAAAGCCAAAATTATTTATTCTTTCATTCACGAAAATCTATGCGCATAATTTCACTATCCTAGAGAGAGAGAGAGAGAGAGAGAGAGAGAGAGAGAATTTCTGTTTTTAATCAACCCTTTATTATCTGTTCTCTCATTCACGAAAATCTATGCCCATATTCACCTTAAACAGGCAGTATCTAGTATAAAACTAAAGAAGAGAGAGAGACGAGAGAGAGAGAGAGAGAGAGAGAGAATTTCGGTTTTAATCGTGGAAGGAAAGCAAATTATGATCTCTCATTCGCGAAAATCTATGCGCATAATATTCACCTTAAACAGGCAGTAACTAATAAAAACTAGAGAGAGAGAGAGGAGAGAGAGAGAGAGAGAGAGAGAGAGAGAGAGATTTTCCGTTTTAATCGTGGAAGGAAAGCAAAATTATGATCTCTCATTCACGAAAATCTATGCGCATACTATTCATCTTAAACAGGCAGTAACTAATATAAACGAGGAGAGAGAGAGAGAGAGAGAGAGAGAGAGAGAGAGAGAGAAAAAAAATTTCTGTTTTAATCATGGAAGGAAAGCCAAAATTATTATTCTTTCATTCACGAAAATCTATGCACATAATATTCACCTTAAAACAGGCAGTAACTAATATAAAACTAGAGAGAGAGAGAGAGAGAGAGAGAGAGAGAGAGAGAGAGAGGCCACTCAAAACAGACACCGCCACAATAAGAGATATTGACATGGCTTCGACCTGTCGCTGAATATCTTGTGACTCGGGAACTTCTCCGGAGTCCTTCGCCATTCGGGAAGTGTCTGTCCCATAAATGTGAAGAGCGCTGATAATATCGACATATTGGGGCAACAGAGGTTTGCTCTTACGGAAGTATCATTAAAATCTGAGAATCTCTCCGGGATGAGAGAGAGAGAGAGAGAGAGAGAGAGAGAGAGATACCACCCATTGTCTTATGGCGGCTTAGGAGAACAATGCAAACATCTAGGCCTAGTGTACGTGAAGAAGATAAGCCTTGCTTTATTACAAATATTATATATTTACTAGTGTACGCGAGCCGTCAAAAATGGATGGCTAAATGTTTAGATAGATGTGTACACACATGCAAATGCACGCAACTCCCTCTCTCACCATGGTATGACTACTTCCCCTCCTACCAGAGATGGGAGGAGCTGGGCGTAAGAGGGAAGATATATATATATATATATATGTGTGTGTG
>NC_090734.1:130885647-130900647 GCF_036898095.1 Palaemon carinicauda
AATAACAATAATAATAATAATAATAATAATAATAATAATAATAATAATAATAATAATAAAACACCAACAACAACATAAAGATAATAGTAATAAGAAAAACAATAATAATAATAATAATAATAATAATAATAAATAATAATAATAATAACAACAACAACAACAACAACAACAACAACAATAATAATAATAATAATAATAATAACAACAACATAAAGATAAACCTAAGCAAGAGAATGTTTAAAATAAAAAAAAAAAAAAACACGCCAAAGGAAAAAACATTCAGTTAGATAACCTTGGAAAATATGATGTCCAAAAACTCTCTCTTATTAAGTCTACAAATATCTAATAACTTACGAACAAATATTCAATTTACCCACTTCGTGTCGTAAGTGAAATTTGAAATCAATTTTAAGTCACGATGTATATAAATCTCTGTTCTTCATCTCTCGGAGTACCATTCCAAATACATTTCATACATTCCTGCAAAATAATGTTCAAACAAACAAATGCATCTTATAAACATAAATTATTATAAGGATTTATTTATTTATTTATTTATTTTTTCTAAAAAGTTTTACGTCTTCAGATTCGGCGTATTAATAGATGCCGAAGAATGTACGCAGTCATCTTTAGCAGAGAGAGAGAGAGAGAGAGAGAGAGAGAGAGAGAGAGAGAGAGAGTATCTTTAGTAGTAACATTTTTCTAGGCTATGCATAACAAACAGAGTCGCTTGCAGCAAGACTCATACCTTCTCTGAGAGAGAGAGAGAGAGAGAGAGAGAGAGAGAGAGAGAATCTTTAGCAGTAACATTTGTTCTAGGCTATGCATAACAAACAGCCACTTACAGCCAAACACACATACCTTCTCTATCTGAGAGAGAGAGAGAGAGAGAGAGAGAGAGAGAGAGAGAGAGAGTCTTTAGCAGTAACATTTGTTCTAGGCTATGCATAATAAAAAAGCCACATAAAGCAAACACACATACTTTCTCCATCTGACAGACAGAGAGAGAGAGAGAGAGAGAGAGAAGAGAGAGAGAGAGAGAGAGTATCTTTGGCAGAAACATTTGTTCTAGGCTATGCATAACAAGTAGAGCCACTTACAGCCAAACACACATACCTTATCTACCTGAGAGAGAGAGAGAGAGAGAGAGAGAGAGAGAGAGAGAGAGAGAGTAACTTTAGCAGTAACATTTGTTCTAGGGTATGCATAGCAAATAGAGCCGCTTATAGCAAGACACATACCTTCTCCATCTGAGAGAGAGAGAGAGAGAGAGAGAGAGAGAGAGAGAGAGAGAGAGAGTAACTTTAGCAGTAACATTTGTTCTAGGGTATGCATAGCAAATAGAGCCGCTTATAGCAAGACACATATCTTCTCCATCTGAGAGAGAGAGAGAGAGAGAGAGAGAGAGAGAGAGAGAGAGAGAGAGAGAGTATCTTTAGTAGTAACATTTTTCTAGGCTATGCATAACAAACAGAGTCGCTTGCAGCAAGACTCATACCTTCTCTATCTGAGAGAGAGAGAGAGAGAGAGAGAGAGAGAGAGAGAGAGAGAGAGAATCTTTAGCAGTAACATTTGTTCTAGGCTATGCATAACAAACAGCCACTTACAGCCAAACACACATACCTTCTCTATCTGAGAGAGAGAGAGAGAGAGAGAGAGAGAGAGAGAGAGAGTCTTTAGCAGTAACCTTTGTTCTAGGCTATGCATAACAAGTAGAGCTACTTACAGCAAGGCACATACCGTCTCCATCTGAGAGAGAGAGAGAGAGAGAGAGAGAGAGAGAGAGAGAGAGAGAGGTGCATAGACTGTTGAAGCATGTACTCAAAAACCTTATGTAAATAGAAATGGAATTTATTCACGAAAGCACTCAAACATATAAATATACACATTTATGTACTGGCACGTGCACGGTATGTATAAATGTGTATGCGTATGTATATGTTTCTCTGTGCGTGCGTGTGTTTGTGTAGCAATTTTAGGAGAAAGAGATTACAATGCATGTCGGATTGGCCCGCGAGACATATTATGAAGATTCAATAAAGCGAGGCTCGAAGTTACAAGATACAATAACACCAAGTTGGCCACACCTGTCTCCCATTGTGCGATTTGGAGAGAGAGAGAGAGAGAGAGAGAGAGAGAGAGAGAGAGAGAGAGAGATTCTCTCTCTTACCGAAATGCTAATGAAGATGATTTTACGCTTATTTGATTTATTGTTCTTTTGTGCGACGTTTGAATCCCCGGTGAAAAGTGACGAGTCAATTTTTTTTTAATCCAATCGAAGCCGTGAGATCACGACCCCACGAGAGATTAGTTCCGATTATCTCGCTGGAAAAGGCCAGCTGGAATTGCTGGAATCATTGCTGGAATCAGCTAATTCAAGTACAGGGACTTTTTAGCTCGTTCGTTCGTTCTGGAACGAGCTGCACTGGAGGTGTTGGCCACGGGCTCTTGCAAAGGCAGGTCGAAGAGGAAGTGAAAGGTATTTTTGTACTGTGATTGAAAAGGTCTTCAAGAATACTGCAATCTTTTCCCATGTCGTCACAATGTTCCTCTAAATCACGACCTGCACTGAAGGAGCAGGTCACGGGGTCTTGCAAGGCAGACTGTAAGAGGGAGAGAAAGGTACTTTTGTACTGTGATTGAAAAGGTCTTCAAGAATACTGCAATCTTTACCCATGTCGTCACAATGCCCTCTTAATCACGACCTGCATTGAAGGAGCAGGTCACGGGCTCTTGCAGAGGCAGGTCGAAGAGGAAGTGAAAGGTATTTTTGTACTGTGATTGAAAAGGTCTTCAAGAATACTGCAATTTTTTCCATGTCGTCACAATGCTCCTCTTAATCACGACCTGCATTGAAGGAGCAGGTCACGGGCTCTTGCAAAGGCAGGTCGAAGGGGAAGTGAAAGGTATTTTTGTACTGTGATTGAAAAGGTCTTCAAGAATACTACAATCTTTTTCCATGTCGACACAATGCTCCTCTAAATCACGACCTGTACTGAAGGAGTAAGCCACGGGTTCTTGCAAAGGCAGACTGTAAGAGGGAAAGAAAGGTATTTCTGGACTGATTGAAGAGAACTTCAAGAATACTTTAATCTTTTTCCCATGTCGTCATAATACTCCTATAAATCCTGAACGACACAGAGAGCATAACAGCTGACTGCAATCATAGGACAAGAATACAAAATACAATGTTCCAGGACATTGCGTATTCCTACGACTTCGAATAGTCGCTTCCAGCCAGACTGAAGCCGGAGCCACGGGACGCGATCGGATGCGTGCCCCCTACAACGACCCCCTGCTGTTAGGGTGGGCCAAAGCTGCAGGTGGTCCGGGCATAGGACCCTATCCCTCAAAGCCAACTCTCAGTATAAAATACTACCCAATTATCATTTCTATAACCCAAATCTTGACGGGAAAAAAACCTACCTTAGGAATTCCTAGTTTCTTCAGTGATACAAAAAAAGATAAGGAGTAAACGTCCTCTCTCGTTTATCACAGTATCCTTTATTTCCCCAGAAACTGACCGGACTCTTGTTTACACCAAGGCCCTTGGTTTACACCTTTCATCCCACGAGTCCCTAGGACAGTGACGAATCAGGTGTTTGGGGGCTTCAAAGAAGGATGTTGGCGAAGTGAGAACCCTTCACACACTCGATGAAGTGATTAGGAAAAGGGGGAGGAGGGTGAGAGGGAGAAAAAAGGGGAACTCGTGTTTATGGACCTTTAGCTGATCGGATTATGGGAGTGAGGTCGAGATGCTGTTATTGGCTGAGGCAAGGTCTATAGACCTTGGGCTGAGGTATAATACAGTAGATGTCGTAGGGTGAACTTTGACTTTCTAGGGATAATTTGCTTTATGTATAGTTTCCCTAAGACGATAATGATAATGATGATAATAATACTAATAATAATGATTATTATAAAAAAAATAATAAATAATAATAAATAAACAACAAACAACAACAACAATAACAACAACAATAAAAATAATAATAATAATAATAATAATAATAATAATTAATAACAATAATCACACACCGATATGAGGAAAAAATGCTGTGCTAATAAAAATAATAATAATAATAATAATAATAATAATAATAATAATAATAATAATTGATAACAATAATCACACACTAATCTGAGAAAAAAATGCTGTGCTCATGATAATAATAATAATAATAACAATAATAATAATAATTAATAATAATAATAATAATAATCACACACCAATGAGAAAAAAAAGTGCTGTGCTCAAGATGTTAATAATAATAGCAATAATAATAATAATGATAAAATAATAATAATAATAATAATAATAATAATAATGACAATAATAAATAAAAAAATATTAATAAATGATAATAATAAACAACAAGAACAACAGCAACAACAATAAAAATAATAATAATAATAATTAATAATAATAAATAATAGAGTTCTCTTGCTTGAGGGTCACTCGTGCACACTATTCTATCTTATTTCTCTTCTCTTGTTTTGTTAAAGTTTTATAGTTTATATAGGAAATATTTATTTTAATGTTACTGTTTTTAATATTTTAATTTTCCTTGTTTCCTTTCCTCACTGGGCTATTTTCCCTGTTGGAGCCCCTGGGCTTTATAGCATCCTGCTTTCCAAGTAGGGTTGTTGCTTAGCAAGTAATAATAATATTAATAATAATAATAATAATAATAATTAATAATAAAAGTCACACACCAATACTGTTTTTCATATTTTATTTTTCCCTGTTTCCTTTTCCTCACTGGGCTATTTTCCCTGTTGGAGCCCCTGGGCTTTATAGCATCCTGTTTTTCCAAGTAGGGTTTGTAGCTTAGGCAAGTAATAATAATAATAATAATAATAATAATAATAATAAATTATAATAATAATAATGATAATTAATAATAAAAGTCACACACCTATACGAGATAATAATAATAATAATAAAAATAATAATAATAATAATAATAATAATAATAATAATAATAATAATAATAAAAGTCACACACCTATACTAGAAAAAAAAAATACTGTGCTCACCAGGGCTCGAACCTGGGACAAAAAAAAAAAAAGTGCTGTGCTCCCCAGGGCTCGAACCTGGGACCTTCTGTGTGTTAGACAGATGTGATAACCACTACACCATGAGCACTTGGGAAGCTGCGAGAGGAACAGGTCTTAAGATCTCCCTTGAATAAGAAGGAAATCTTGATGGCATCGCAAAAGTTAATTTCAAATCAGTATTTGAAAAAATGAGGTTGTATTAATAGGATTTCATACTGGTATCGTAAATAATTGATAAAATTATTAATAATATAATTTTAATAATCTTAATCATATTAATTTAATAATTTTAATCATATTAATTTTAATAATTTTAATCATATTAATTCTAATAATTTTAATCACATTAATCTTAATAATTTTAATCATATTAATTTTAATAATTTTGATCATATTAATTTAATAATTTTCAATATAATAATTTCAAAGATTTTATTAATTATTGATTTTAAAATTGATTAAAATCAATAAAATTATTGTCATCATTATTATTATTATCATTATCATTACTATTATTATTGCTATTATCATTATTACTACTACTGTTATCATTATTATTATTATTATCATCATTATTATTATTATTATTATTATTATCATTATTATTATTGCGAGTAATTTCAAAATGATCAAAATTTTACGCTAGTGTCATAACTTTAATCATATTCAATTATTTTAATAATAGTAATAATTATATGTTTATCAATAATAAATTTGGTAATAATTTTAACGATGTTAATAATAATAACTTTAACCATTTTAATCATGAAAGAAACTTCAGCGGTATCACAAAAGAAATTTATACTGGTTCGTATACAAATTTCATATTGATATTAGAGAATAATTTCAAAATAATATTTTTAAATTTTTACGCTAGTCATGTAAAGATCTTTTCAGCGGTGTCACAAAAGAGTTATTATTATTATTATTATTATTATTATTATTATTATTATTATTATATTATTATTATTATTATTAAATAATAATTACTATTATTATTAAATAATAATTATTATCATTATTAAATAATAATTATTAAATAATAATTATTAAATAATAATTACTATTAATATTAAATAATGATTACTATTATTATTAAATAATAATTATTAACATTATTAAATAATAATAATAATAATAATTATTATTATTATTATTATTATTATTACTTGCTAAGCTGCAACCCTAGTTGGAAAAGCAGGATGCTATAAACCCAAAGGGCCCCAACAAGGAAAAATAGCCCAGTGAGGAAAGAAATTAAGCATACCGAAACCCCACGCTGTAAATCACCAGTGTAGAGAGACTGCTCTCTCTCTCTCTCTCTCTCTCTCTCTCTCTCTCTCTCTCTCTCTCTCTCTCTCTCTCTCTCTCTCTCTCTCTTTTTTTTTTAAATGAGGCGCGTTTGCACTGACTCGCAGCGGGTGCCCTTTTAGCTCGGAAAATTTTCCTGCCATCTGATTGGCTACAATAATCTTGTCCAACCAATCAGCGAGCGGGAAACTTTTCCGAGCTAAAACGGCACCCCTGCGAGTCGGTGCAAATCTGCCTCACTAAAAAGAATCTAGATCTACTTCGTCTAAATACAGCTTTTATAAAGATGTCTAATTAATAACATTACTTGAGAGAGAGAGAGAGAGAGAGAGAGGAGAGAGAGAGAGAGAGAGAGAGAGAGAGAGAGAGAGAGAGAGACAGACATTATATTGGTGGAGATTTGTCAACTAAGATACCAGAGCCTGCTATGATTATTAACGTTTGAGAGAGAGAGAGAGGAGAGAGAGAGAGAGAGAGAGAGAGAGAGAGAGAGAGAGAGACATTATATTGGTGGAGATTTGTCCACTAAGATACCAGAGCCGGCTATGATTATTAACGTTAAAGAGAGAGAGAGAGAGAGAGAGAGAGAGAGAGAGAGAGAGAGAGAGAGAGAGAGAGAGAGAGAGAGAGACATTATATTGGTGGAGATTTGTCAACTAAGATACCAGAGCCTGCTATAATTATTAACATTTTAAAGAGAGAGAGAGAGAGAGAGTGAGAGAGAGAGATGAGAGAGAGAGAGAGAAGACATTATATTGGTGGAGATTTGTCAACTAAGATTCCAGAGCCTGCTATGATTATTAACGTTTTAAAGAGAGAGAGAGAGAGAGAGAGAGAGAGAGAGAGAGAGAGAGAGAGAGAGAGAGAGAGAGAGAAGATATATGATTTGTGGGCATCAAGTTTTATTACATGTTTAATTCATGTCTCGTCTCTACGAACTGTAGATGTGACAAGAGATCATCTTTGTAAACATAGATTCATCAGCTCTTAATATCATTTACCGATTACAAATGGTATTATTATTATTATTATTATTATTATTATTACTTGCTAAGCTACAACCCTATAGTCCATTTCTTTTAGCGATGCATATTTGCACCGACTCGCAGTGGTGCCCTTTTAGCTCGGAAAAGTTTCCTGATCGCTGATTGGTTGGACAAGATAATTCTAACCAATCAGCGATCAGGAAACTTTTCCGAGCTAAATGGGTACCGCTGCGAGTCGGTGCAAATCTGCCTCGCTAAAAGAAATGGACTACAGCTGGAAAGGCAGTATGCTAGTAGCCCCGGGGCCCCAACAGGCAAAACAGCCCAGTGAGGAAAGGAAACAGTGAAAAAAAATATTTTAAGAACAGTAACACTGAAATAAATAATTCCCATATAAACTATAAAAACTTTAACATAACAAAAGGAAGAGAAATTAGCTACAATACAATAGTGTGCCCGAGTGTACCCTCAAGCACGAGAACTACAACCCAAGACAGTGGCAGACCATGGTACAGAGGCTGTGGCACTACCCAAGACAAGAGAACAATGGTTTGATTTTGGAGTGTCCATCTCCTAGAAGAGCTGCTTAACCATAGCTTAGAAGTATCCATTGGTCAAATGTATATATCAAGAATCGATCACTGGCAGAAGCCTTATTGATATATTTCCAAATCTATCAAACCTATGGTAAACCGGTCATGCTCTTCGCACTCCCCAAGAGAGATTAGTTTACCAAACGTTTAACTGAATCCACAAGGCACTAGAATTGGAAGACCCAGACCTACATGACTGAAAACTATGAGGAGCGAATTAGATGATGAATGGAGAAGTATTGAATTAAAAGCTAAAGATAGAGAGAGACGACTGGCAAAATCTAACCGAGGCCCTTTGCTTCAATTGGCGTAGGAGGAGGAGATGATGATGATGATGATGATAGGCTCCACAAGGCACTAGAACAGTTGGAAGACTCAGGCCTACATGGCTGAGGACTATGAAACTCAAGATAGAGACGACTAGCAAAATCTAACCGAGGCCCTTTGTGTCAATAAGCATAGGAGGAGATGATGATGATGATGATGAATCTAACCGAGGCCCTTTGCGTCAATAGGCGTCGGAGATGATGATGAATCTAACCGCGGCCCTTTGCGTCAATAAGCATAGGAGATGATGATGAATCTAACCGAGGCCCTTTGCGTCAATAGACGTCGGAGATGATGATGAATCTAACCGAGGCCCTTTGCGTCAATAAGCATAGGAGATGATGATGAATCTAACCGAGGCCCTTTGCGTCAATAGGCGTCGGAGATGATGATGAATCTAACCGCGGCCCTTTGCGTCAATAGGCGTAGGAGGAGATGGTGATGATGATGAACCTAACCGAGGCCCTTTGCGTCAATAGGCGTAGGAGGAGATGATGATGATGAATCTAACCGAGGCCCTTTGCGTCAATAGGCGTTGGAGGAGATGGTGATGATGATGAATCTAACCGAGGCCCTTTGCGTCAATAGGCGTAGGAGGAGATGATGATGAATCTAACCGAGGCCCTTTGCGTCAATAAGCATAAGAGATGATGATGAATCTAACCGAGGCCCTTTGCGTCAATAGGCGTCGGAGATGATGATGAATCTAACCGCGGCCCTTTGCGTCAATAGGCGTAGGAGGAGATGGTGATGATGATGAATCTAACCGAGGCCCTTTGCGTCAATAGGCGTAGGAGGAGATGATGATGAATCTAACCGAGGCCCTTTGCATCAATAGGCGTAGGAGGAGATGGTGATGATGATGAATCTAACCGAGGCCCTTTGCGTCAATAGGCGTAGGAGGAGATGATGATGAATCTAACCGAGGCCCTTTGCGTCAATAGGCGTCGGAGATGATGATGAATCTAACCGCGGCCCTTTACGTCAATAGGCGTAGGAGGAGATGGTGATGATGATGAATCTAACCGAGGCCCTTTGCGTCAATAGGCGTAGGAGGAGATGATGATGAATCTAACCGAGGCCCTTTGCGTCAATAGGCGTAGGAGGAGATGGTGATGATGATGAATCTAACTGAGGCCCTTTGCGTCAATAGGCGTAGGAGGAGATGATGATGAATCTAACTGAGGCCCTTTGCGTCAATAGGCGTCGGAGATGATGATGAATCTAACCGCGGCCCTTTGCGTCAATAAGCAAAGGAGATGATGATGAATCTAACCGAGGCCCTTTGCGTCAATAGGCATAGGAGGAGGAGATGATGATGATGATGATGATGATAAACCGGACGTCGAAGGAACCAACAAATCCCAATAAAACGCTATTGGTAAATCCTGCCGTCCATGAAGGATGATGTCGGCATTATCAAAGGGATCGGCATCCTTTGTTCTTGCAATGATTGGGTGCTGGGGTCCTTGTGTCACCCCAGCTCTGTCAAAAAGGCGCCGGCCCTTCACTCCGTGGCCCTACGACGTGATGTTTATGGAATTCATAATTAAGGGCTAAATTTGCATGCGGCGGGACGGGCTGGGCGAGCCTCTTATCCCACCGGGTGGAACTGGACGCCGAGAGTCGTCTGCATTGTGACCATTTCTGGGCCAGGGATGCCAACCTCGCCGAGTTGTACGGCTGAGCTTATGTAAAGAGGCGATTTTTTTGAACAGGGGAAATATTTTTATAACGTTTTTCTTCTGTTTCATTCTGGGGTTGGAAAAAGTTGATTATAAAAAGAAATTAACTATACATTTTGAAAAAAATGTTATAACGTTTTTCTTCTGTTTCATTCTGGGTTTGGAAAAACTTGTTTTAAAAAAGAAATTAACTATATATTTTGAAAAAATGTTATAACGTTCTTTACTTGTTGAAAAAGAAAATTTTATGACGTTCTTCTATGTTTCATTCTGGGTTTGGAAAAAATTGTTTAAAAAAAAGAAATTGATTATATTTTTTGAAAAATATAACGTTCTTGATGAAAAAAGAAATCAACTATATTTATTGAAAAAATATAACGTTCTTCACTTATTTAAAAAAGAAAATAACTATATTTTTTGAAAAAATGTTATAACGTTCTTCACTTGTTTAAAAAAGAAAATAACTATATTTTTTGAAAAAATATAACGTTCTTCGCGTGTTTAAAAAAAGAAAATAACTATATATTTTTTGAAAAAATATAACGTTTTTCACTTGTTGAAAAAAGAAAATAACAATATATTTTGCAAAAATTTTTATAACGTTCTTTCCTTGTTTAAAAAAGAAAATAACTACATATTTTTTGAAAAAATATAACGTTCTTCACTTGTTGAAAAAGGAAAATAATATATTTCTAAAAAAATATCATAAAGTTCTTCTCTATTTCAATGTGGCTTTGGAAAATTCTTGTTAATAAAAGAAAATAACTATACATTTTTTAAATGTTCTCTGTTTCATTCTGGTTATGGAAAAATTCTTTAAAAAAGAAAATAACTATATTTCTTAAATATATTATAACGTTTTTTTCTCTATTTGATTCTGGCTTTGGAAAAAATTGTTTAAAAAAGAAAATAACTATATATTTTTTAATCTTCGTAAAAGACTGTAAAACTATACAGTTTTACAGTCTTTAAATACTGGTAAAAGATAAATTGGTATATTTTAAAATATCGGCAAAGCCTTATTGCAAATATCTCGACATAAAAGATAGATTAACTAAAAAAAACCCATATTTTAAGGAAAGTCAAAAAGTAATTAGTGAAAATAACAAAAATTAATATAATGTAACTATGTTAAAGTAATTTGTATCTAATAATGGAAGACAAAAATAACAAGAGACAAAGTGTTGGTTATTATTATTATTATTATTATTATTATTATTATTATTATTATTAGCTAAGCTACAACTCTAGTTGGAAAAGCAAGATGCTATAAGCCCCGCGGGCTCCAATAGGGAAAAATAGCCCAGTAAGGAAAGGAAATAAGGATACAAATAAACGATGTAGAAATAATTAACAATTAAAATATCTTTATAAACAGTACCAATATCTAAACAGATATTTCATATATAAACTACGAAAAAGACTTATGTCAGCCTGTTCAACATAAAAACATTCGCGGCAAGTTTGAACTTTTGAAGTTCTACTTGTAGCTGGTAGAACTTTAATAGGTTTGTATTAGAGATACTTTAACGTAAGTTTGAGTAGAACTTTTTATAAGTTTGAAAATAAGCAAAATTTAACGTTTTATAATAAGCAAAGTTTAACGTAAGTTTGAGTAGAACTTTTTAAAGGTTTATAATAAGGAAAGTTTAACGTTTTATAATAAGCAAAGTTTAACGTAAGTTTGAGTAGAACTTTTTATAAGGTTGAAAATAAGCAAAATTTAACGTTTTATAATAAGCAAAGTTTAACGTAAGTTTGAGTTGAACTTTTTAAAGGTTTATAATAAGCAAAGTTTAACGTTTTATAATAAGCAAAGTTTAACGTAAGTTTGAGTTGAACTTTTTATAGGTTTATAATTAGAAAAGTTTAACGTAACTTAGAAATGGCGGTTTCGGCCGGGCCTAAGACCAAGGACGCCATTTTGAGTAATTTAGAAATAGTAATTAGAAATGAACATTGCATCAGTACAAAATGTTCATTAAAATTATGTGCAATATATTTTTTAAATGTAAGCATAAAAAAAGATGCACAAACACACGTCGGAGTATTTCAAGGCTTAATATAAAACTTTGTTTCGTTTCAGAGGCATTGTTTGAAATATGGCCGGGATAAAAACATTTCATAAATTAAATATATATATATATATATATATATATATATATATATATATATATATATATATATATATATATATACATACACATACATACATCCATACATATATCCATACATACATATTTACACACACACACACACACACACACACACATATATATATATATATATATATATATATATATATATATACATACATACATACACATACATACATCCATACATATAACCATACATACATATTTACACACACACACACACAAACATATATATATATATATATATATATATATATATATATATATAGAGAGAGAGAGAGAGAGAGAGAGAGAGAGAGAGAGAGAGAGAGAGAGAGAGAGAGAGAGAGAGAGAGAGAGAGAGTTGAATACTAATTACATAAATGCATTGATCTATAAGTAGTTATTAATTTTTCAAAATCTTTACCACTTTCTTAGGATTAATAATATAAGAATCTAAATATTCACAAAGCTACCAAACTCCATAATATCTCTTAGTTATAATCAAAATGAATTTTCTTACCATTACAAATATGGGCCTCCAACTATACGGTAAAACTGACGTATTTTCTCACGTATTTGTAAAACTAATAGTGTTATCGTAACTCACAGAAAGGATAGGCAGAAGGACACTCCAAAATCAAACCATTGTTCTCTAGTTTTGGGTAGTGCCATACCCTCTGTACCATGGTCTCCCACTGTCTTGGGTTAGAGTTCTCTTGCTTGAGGGTGCACTCGGGCACACTGTTGTATCTAATTTCTCTTCCTCTTGTTTTGTTAAAGTTTTTATAGTTTATATAGGAAATATTTATTTTAATGTTGTTACTGTTCTGAATATATTTTATTTTCCTTTTTTCCATTCCTCACTAGGCTATTTTCCATATTGGAGCCCCTGGGCTTATAAGCATCCTGCTTTTCCTACTAGGGTTGTAGCTTAGCATTTAATAATAATAATAATAATAACAATAATAATAATAATAATAATAATAATAATAATAATAAGGAATGTAAATATGTCAGGCAGATTATTTAAAAATTCATAACACGCTTTATTGTTTTGTGCGACGTAACCTAAACTCGACTAACACACACACACACACACAAAAAAAAAAAAAAAAAAACGATAAATGTCTATTCTTTACTCGAACAGAGACAAAAACGATACCTGTTCTGGATGGGGTTAGCCGAACTCAGATTGATCTTAATATCATAATAGATAATTAATTCTGGAATCAAGGAAAGATAATGATGATAAAGATGACGGAGAATTTAAATAATGAAAAGAATATTTGGTGCCGTTATAGTATGTGGCCTACTTTTCGAGTGTGGCCTACGGAATTTTGTCTCTGATATAGTATGCGGCCTACATACTGTTATTGCTTGTTTTGGTGGTTAAAGTAAGGTAGTTGATAAACTGATGGTTTGGTAAGTCATTGTTTACATTTTGTTTGTATTTCTCCATTTAGCAAGTCATTGTTTACATTTTGTTTGTATTTCTCCATTTAGTAAGTCATTGTTTACATTTTGTTTGTATTTCTCCATTTAGTAAGTCATTGTTTACATTTTGTTTGTATTTCTCCATTTAGTAAGTCATTGTTTACATTTTGTTTGTATTTCTCCATTTAGTAAGTTATTGTTTACATTTTCCTTTTAGATCTAAACGAAAAAACAACTTAGTTATTTAACGGAAGACTTCGAATTGTGAAAAATAATTGATTTCATTACATATATATACAAACTCTTCCTAAGGTAGGACACATTCAAACCGGGTAGGCCACATACTATAACAGATCCAAAAAGGTAGGCCACATACTATAACAGATCCAAAAAGGTAGGCCACATACTATAACAGATCCAAAAAGGTAGGCCACATACTATAACAGATCCAAAAAGGTAGGCCACATACTATAACAGATCCAAAAAGGTAGGCCACATACTATAACAGATCCAAAAAGGTAGGCCACATACTATAACGGCACCGAATATTTTCTATGGGCTTTTCTTTAAAGAAAAAGCAGTTGTTTTCATTTTAACCGCACAAAAAAAAAAACAGGTGTATGAACAATGGTTTTAAAGTAGCGTATCCAGAATTCTTTTAACACCGTAACTTTTTCTTTTAAATTGCCTTATTTTTGGATTAGTGACCAGGAAACATGAAAATAGAAAGTAATAAAAATATAGCATTGGAAAGAATAATAATTATAATAATAATAATGATAATGATAATAGTAATATCAATAATATTAATAGTAATAGTAATAGTAATAATAATAATAATAATAATAATAATTACTACTACTACTAATAATAATAATGTTAATAACAATGATAATAATAACAATCATAATAATAATAATTACTACTACTACTACTTCTACTACTACTACTACTACTACTGATAATAATAACAATAATAACAACAACAACAACAACAACAACAATAATAATAATAATAATAATAATAATAATAACGTTCCTATACCTACGAAAAGAATCCTAAACTAACAGAAAGAAGAAGCTGTAGGGAACTGTGAACTATCAAGTGTAGCCTTAGGCAGGTTACATATTCAGAATAGTTGGTCCACCGAGGACTTAAAAATTCTTTACAGGCGATAAACTGATATTTCCTCTTCTCGAAAATATATGTTGTTTTGTCCATTTTAATATTAAACTAACAGATTCTTCTCGAAAATAAGTTTTGATTTGTCCATTTTAATATTAAACTAACAATTTCTTCTAGAAAATAGATGTTTTCTTGTCCATTTCAATAGTAAACTAACAGATTCATCTCGAAAATAAGTTTTGATTTGTCCATTTTAATATTAAACTAACAGTTTCTTCTAGAAAATAAAGGTTGCTTTGTCCATTTTAATATTAAACTAACAGATTCGTCTCAAAATTA
>NC_090734.1:130910550-130923050 GCF_036898095.1 Palaemon carinicauda
GAAGACGAAGACCACGAAGACGACGGAGACGATGACGAAGGTTCTATAATTTTTTGAAAATAGGGCTCCCCAGGTTTCATTTTTTTAAAAATAAGGGTGTTTGCATTCGTTCAAATTGTCTCTCTGTCCCCTCCCCTACCTACTGGAAGAAATTATCCTAGCTATCCATTTTCGACTTTTTTTTTTTTTTTTTTTTTTTTTTTTTTATTTCTTTATAGGGTCACTCAGATCTCATTTTTTAAAAATAAGGGTGTTTGCATCCGTTCATATCGTCTCTCTGTCCCTTCCTCTGCCTACTTGAAAAAGACGACGCAGACGAAGACGACGTACACGAAGACGATGAAGACGAAGACCACGAAGACGACGGAGACGATGACGAAGGTTCTATCATTTTTTGAAAATAGGGCTCCCCAGGTTTCATTTTTTTAAAAATAAGGGTGTTTGCATCCGTTCATATCGTCTCTCTGTCCTTTCCTCTGCCTACTTGAAAAAGACGACACAGACGAAGACGACGCACACAAACACAATGAAGACGAAGACCACGAAGACGACGGAGACGATGACGAAGGTTCTATCATTTTTTGAAAATAGGGCTCCCCAGGTTTCATTTTTTTAAAAATAAGGGTGTTTGCATTCGTTCAAATCGTCTCTCTGTCCCCTCCCCTACCTACTGGAAGAAATTATCCTAGCTATCCATTTTCGACTCTTTTTTTTTTTTTTTTTTTTTTTTTTTTTTTTTCTTTATAGGGTCACTCAGATCTCATTTTTTTAGAAATAAGGGTGTTTGCATCCGTTCATATCGTGTCTCTGTCCCTTCCTCTGCCTACTTGAAAAAGACGACGCAGACGAAGACGACGTACACGAAGACGATGAAGACGAAGACCACGAAGACGACGGAGACGATGACGAGGGTTCTATCATTTTTTGAAAATAGGGCTCCCCAGGTTTCATTTTTTTAAAAATAAGGGTGTTTGCATCCGTTCATATCGTCTCTCTGTCCCTTCCTCTGCCTACTTGAAAAAGACGACGCAGACGAAGACGACGCACACGAAGACGATGAAGACGAAGACCACGAAGACGACGGAGACGATGACGAAGGTTCTATCATTTTTTGAAAATAGGGCTCCCCAGGTTTCATTTTTTTTAAAATAAGGGTGTTTGCATCCGTTCATATCGTCTCTCTGTCCCTTCCTCTGCCTACTTGAAAAAGACGACGCAGACGAAGACGACGCACACGAAGACGATAAAGACGAAGACCACGAAGACGACGGAGACGATGACGAAGGTTCTATCATTTTTTGAAAATAGGGCTCCCCAGGTTTCATTTTTTCAAAAATAAGGGTGTTTGCATCCGTTCATATCGTCTCTCTGTCCCTTCCTCTGCCTACTTGAAAAAGACGACACAGACGAAGACGACGCACACGAACACGATGAAGACGAAGACCACGAAGACGACGGAGACGATGACGAAGGTTCTATCATTTTTTGAAAATAGGGCTCCCCAGGTTTCATTTTTTTAAAAATAAGGGTGTTTGCATCCGTTCATATCGTCTCTCTGTCCCTTCCTCTGCCTACTTGAAAAAGACGACGCAGACGAAGACGACGCACACGAAGACGATGAAGACGAAGACCACGAAGACGACGGAGACGATGACGAAGGTTCTATAATTTTTAGAAAATAGGGCTCCCCAGGTTTCATTTTTTTAAAAATAAGGGTGTTTGCATTCGTTCAAATCGTCTCTCTGTCCCCTCCCCTACCTACTGGAAGAAATTATCCTAGCTATCCATTTTCGACTTTTTTTTTTTTTTTTTTTTTTTTTTTTTTTTTTTTTTCTTTATAGGGTCACTCAGATCTCATTTTTTTAAAAATAAGGGTGTTTGCATCCGTTCATATCGTCTCTCTGTCCCTTCCTCTCCCTACTTGAAAAAGACGACGCAGACGAAGACGACGTACACGAAGACGATGAAGACGAAGACCACGAAGACGACGGAGACGATGACGAAGGTTCTATCATTTTTTGAAAATAGGGCTCCCCAGGTTTCATTTTTTTAAAAATAAGGGTGTTTGCATCCGTTCATATCGTGTCTCTGTCCCATCCTCTGCCTACTTGAAAAAGACGACGCAGACGAAGACGACGTACATGAAGACGATGAAGACGAAGACCACGAAGACGACGGAGACGATGACGAAGGTTCTATAATTTTTTGAAAATAGGGCTCCCCAGGTTTCATTTTTTTAAAAATAAGGGTGTTTGCATTCGTTCAAATCGTCTCTCTGTCCCCTCCCCTACCTACTGGAAGAAATTATCCTAGCTATCCATTTTCGACTTTTTTTTTTTTTTTTTTTTTTTTTTTTTTATTTCTTTATAGGGTCACTCAGATCTCATTTTTTTAAAAATAAGGGTGTTTGCATCCGTTCATATCGTCTCTCTGTCCCTTCCTCTGCCTACTTGAAAAAGACGACGCAGACGAAGACGACGTACACGAAGACGATGAAGACGAAGACCACGAAGACGACGGAGACGATGACGAAGGTTCTATCATTTTTTGAAAATAGGGCTCCCCAGGTTTCATTTTTTTAAAAATAAGGGTGTTTGCATCCGTTCATATCGTCTCTCTGTCCTTTCCTCTGCCTACTTGAAAAAGACGACACAGACGAAGACGACGCACACAAACACGATGAAGACGAAGACCACGAAGACGACGGAGACGATGACGAAGGTTCTATCATTTTTTGAAAATAGGGCTCCCCAGGTTTCATTTTTTTAAAAATAAGGGTGTTTGCATTCGTTCAAATCGTCTCTCTGTCCCCTCCCCTACTTACTGGAAGAAATTATCCTAGCTATCCATTTTCGACTCTTTTTTTTTTTTTTTTTTTTTTTTTTTTTTTTTTCTTTATAGGGTCACTCAGATCTCATTTTTTTAGAAATAAGGGTGTTTGCATCCGTTCATATCGTGTCTCTGTCCCTTCCTCTGCCTACTTGAAAAAGACGACGCAGACGAAGACGACGTACACGAAGACGATGAAGACGAAGACCACGAAGACGACGGAGACGATGACGAGGGTTCTATCATTTTTTGAAAATAGGGCTCCCCAGGTTTCATTTTTTTAAAAATAAGGGTGTTTGCATTCGTTCAAATCGTCTCTCTGTCCCCTCCCCTACCTACTGGAAGAAATTATCCTAGCTATCCATTTTCGACTTTTTTTTTTTTTTTTTTTTTTTTTTTTTTTTTTTTATAGGGTCACTCAGATATCATTTTTTTAAAAATAAAGGTGTTTGCATCCGTTTATATTGTCTCTCTGTCCCTTCCTCTGCCTACTTGAAAAAGACGACGCAGACGAAGACGACGTACACGAAGACGATGAAGACGAAGACCACGAAGACGACGGAGACGATGACGAAGGTTCTATCATTTTTTGAAAATAGGGCTCCCCAGGTTTCATTTTTTTAAAAATAAGGGTGTTTGCATCCGTTCATATCGTCTCTCTGTCCCTTCCTCTGCCTACTTGAAAAAGACGACGCAGACGAAGACGACGCACACGAAGACGATGAAGACGAAGACCACGAAGACGACGGAGACGATGACGAAGGTTCTATAATTTTTTGAAAATAGGGCTCCCCAGGTTTCATTTTTTTAAAAATAAGGGTGTTTGCATTCGTTCAAATCGTCTCTCTGTCCCCTCCCCTACCTACTGGAAGAAATTATCCTAGCTATCCATTTTCGACTTTTTTTTTTTTTTTTTTTTTTTTTTTTTTTTTTCTTCATAGGGTCACTCAGATCTCATTTTTTTAAAAATAAGGGTGTTTGCATCCGTTCATATCGTCTCTCTGTCCCTTCCTCTGCCTACTTGAAAAAGACGACGCAGACGAAGACGACGTACACGAAGACGATGAAGACGAAGACCACGAAGACGACGGAGACGATGACGAAGGTTCTATCATTTTTTGAAAATAGGGCTCCCCAGGTTTCATTTTTTTAAAAATAAGGGTGTTTGCATCCGTTCATATCGTCTCTCTGTCCCTTCCTCTGCCTACTTGAAAAAGACGACGCAGACGAAGAAGACGCACACGAAGACGATGAAGACGAAGACCACGAAGACGACGGAGACGATGACGAAGGTTCTATCATTTTTTTGAAAATAGGGCTCCCCAGGTTTCATTTTTTTAAAAATAAGGGTGTTTGCATTCGTTCAAATCGTCTCTCTGTCCCCTCCCCTACCTACTGGAAGAAATTATCCTAGCTATCCATATTCGACTCTTTTTTTTTTTTTTTTTTTTTTTTTCTTTATAGGGTCACTCAGATCTCATTTTTTTAAAAATAAGGGTGTTTGCATCCGTTCATATCGTCTCTCTGTCCCTTCCTCTGCCTACTTGAAAAAGACGACGCAGACGAAGACGACGTACACGAAGACGATGAAGACGAAGATCACGAAGACGACGGAGACTATGACGAAGGTTCTATCATTTTTTGAAAATAGGGCTCCCCAGGTTTCATTTTTTTAAAAATAAGGGTGTTTGCATCCGTTCATATCGTGTCTCTGTCCCATCCTCTGCCTACTTGAAAAAGACGACGCAGACGAAGACGACGTACATGAAGACGATGAAGACGAAGACCACGAAGACGACGGAGACGATGACGAAGGTTCTATCATTTTTTGAAAATAGGGCTCCCAAGGTTTCATTTTTTTAAAAATAAGGGTGTTTGCATCCGTTCATATCGTCTCTCTGTCCCTTCCTCTGCCTACTTGAAAAAGACGACACAGACGAAGACGACGTACATGAAGACGATGAAGACGAAGACCACGAAGACGACGGAGACGATGACGAAGGTTCTATAATTTTTTGAAAATAGGGCTCCCCAGGTTTCATTTTTTTAAAAATAAGGGTGTTTGCATTCGTTCAAATCGTCTCTCTGTCCCCTCCCCTACCTACTGGAAGAAATTATCCTAGCTATCCATTTTCGACTTTTTTTTTTTTTTTTTTTTTTTTTTTTTTTTTTTTTTCTTTATAGGGTTACTCAGATCTCATTTTTTTAAAAATAAGGGTGTTTGCATCCGTTCATATCGTCTCTCTGTCCCTTCCTCTGCCTACTTGAAAAAGACGACGCAGACGAAGACGACGTACACGAAGACGATGAAGACGAAGACCACGAATACGACGGAGACGATGACGAAGGTTCTATCATTTTTTGAAAATAGGGCTCCCCAGGTTTCATTTTTTTAAAAATAAGGGTGTTTGCATCCGTTCATATCGTCTCTCTGTCCTTTCCTCTGCCTACTTGAAAAAGACGACACAGACGAAGACGACGCACACGAACACGATGAAGACGAAGACCACGAAGACGACGGAGACGATGACGAAGGTTCTATCATTTTTTGAAAATAGGGCTCCCCAGGTTTCATTTTTTTAAAAATAAGGGTGTTTGCATTCGTTCAAATCGTCTCTCTGTCCCCTCCCCTACCTACTGGAAGAAATTATCCTAGCTATCCATTTTCGACTCTTTTTTTTTTTTTTTTTTTTTTTTTTTTTTCTTTATAGGGTCACTCAGATCTCATTTTTTTAAAAATAAGGGTGTTTGCATCCGTTCATATCGTGTCTCTGTCCCTTCCTTTGCCTACTTGAAAAAGACGACGCAGACGAAGACGACGTACACGAAGACGATGAAGACGAAGACCACGAAAACGACGGAGACGATGACGAGGGTTCTATCATTTTTTGAAAATAGGGCTCCCCAGGTTTCATTTTTTTAAAAATAAGGGTGTTTGCATTCGTTCAAATCGTCTCTCTGTCCCCTCCCCTACCTACGGGAAGAAATTATCCTAGCTATCCATTTTCGACTTTTTTTTTTTTTTTTTTTTTTTTTTTTTTTTTTTTTTTTTTTTTTTAATAGGGTCACTCAGATCTCATTTTTTTAAAAATAAAGGTGTTTGCATCCGTTCATATCGTCTCTCTGTCCCTTCCTCTGCCTACTTGAAAAAGACGACGCAGACGAAGACGACGTACACGAAGACGATGAAGACGAAGACCACGAAGACGACGGAGACGATGACGAAGGTTCTATCATTTTTTGAAAATAGGGCTCCCCAGGTTTCATTTTTTTAAAAATAAGGGTGTTTGCATCCGTTCATATCGTCTCTCTGTCCCTTCCTCTGCCTACTTGAAAAAGACGACGCAGACGAAGACGACGCACACGAAGACGATGAAGACGAAGACCACGAAGACGACGGAGACGATGACGAAGGTTCTATAATTTTTTGAAAATAGGGCTCCCCAGGTTTCATTTTTTTAAAAATAAGGGTGTTTGCATTCGTTCAAATCGTCTCTCTGTCCCCTCCCCTACCTACTGGAAGAAATTATCCTAGCTATCCATTTTCGACTTTTTTTTTTTTTTTTTTTTTTTTTTTCTTTATAGGGTCACTCAGATCTCATTTTTTTAAAAATAAGGGTGTTTGCATCCGTTCATATCATGTCTCTGTCCCTTCCTCTGCCTACTTGAAAAAGACGACGCAGACGAAGACGACGTACACGAAGACGATGAAGACGAAGACCACGAAGACGACGGAGACGATGACGAAGCTTCTATCATTTTTTGAAAATAGGGCTCCCCAGGTTTCATTTTTTTAAAAATAAGGGTGTTTGCATCCGTTCATATCGTCTCTCTGTCCCTTCCTCTGCCTACTTGAAAAAGACGACGCAGACGAAGACGACGCACACGAAGACGATGAAGACGAAGACCACGAAGACGACGGAGACGATGACGAAGGTTCTATAATTTTTAGAAAATAGGGCTCCCCAGGTTTCATTTTTTTAAAAATAAGGGTGTTTGCATTCGTTCAAATCGTCTCTCTGTCCCCTCCCCTACCTACTGGAAGAAATTATCCTAGCTATCCATTTTCGACTTTTTTTTTTTTTTTTTTTTTTTTTTTTTTTTTTTTTTTCTTTATAGGGTCACTCAGATCTCATTTTTTTAAAAATAAGGGTGTTTGCATCCGTTCATATCGTCTCTCTGTCCCTTCCACTCCCTACTTGAAAAAGACGACGCAGACGAAGACGACATACACGAAGACGATGAAGACGAAGACCACGAAGACGACGGAGACGATGACGAAGGTTCTATCATTTTTTGAAAATAGGGCTCCCCAGGTTTCATTTTTTTAAAAATAAGGGTGTTTGCATCCGTTCATATCGTCTCTCTGTCCCTTCCTCTGCCTACTTGAAAAAGATGACGCAGACGAAGACGACGTACACGAAGACGATGAAGACGAAGATCACGAAGACGACGGAGACGATGACGAAGGTTCTATCATTTTTTGAAAATAGGGCTCCCCAGGTTTCATTTTTTAAAAATAAGGGTGTTTGCATCCGTTCATATCGTGTTTCTGTCCCATCCTCTGCCTACTTGAAAAAGACGACGCAGACGAAGACGACGTACATGAAGACGATGAAGACGAAGACCACGAAGACGACGGAGACGATGACGAAGGTTCTATAATTTTTTGAAAATAGGGCTCCCCAGGTTTCATTTTTTTAAAAATAAGGGTAGGGAGGAATATGGAGAGGGGGGAGGAAGGGAGGTAATGGGAGGGGAGGGGGGTGGTGTAAACCAAGTTCTGGCAAATGCCATTTAAAGCAACCCATCGCGTATGCCTTCTGGGGGAAAGCAGCCCTGAATAATAAAGACGACGAAACACGACGTGCCCACCTATACCCTATACACAACGGGCAGGTTTGGAGGCAAGAGCCCAGCATGTATGGATGGTACACAGCAGGTACTTCGTGCTCCCACACATGTCCCTACCGATACCACTACAGTATGCCTTTACATAGACGATTCTGTTTAAGTATTAGCTGAATGCAAGCTTGTATAGGTGCGGCAAACTCAGGGAGATAGAGGCTTCCATATATTCGTATACCGAAACAGTCAAAATCAAGGAATACCATGAAAAAAGTATCTAAATGAAGCCGCCAAAATTAAGGAAATACCATGAAAAGGTAAATAAATTGAACATCTAAATTCAAGGAAATACCATGAAAAATTAACGAAATTAAACAGCCGAAATCAAGCAAATATAAAAAGTGACTAAATTAACCAGCCAAAATCTAGGAAATACCATGAAAAAGTAACTAAATTAAAAAGCTAAAATCAAGTAAATACCAGAAAAAGTAACTAGATCAAACTGCCAAAATCAAGAAAATAAAAAAAAAAATAAATAGATTAAACAGCCAAAATCAAGGAAATACCAAAAAAAAAGTATTTAAATTAACCAACCAAAATCTAGGAAATACCATGAAAAGTTAACTTAATAAAGCAGCCAAAATCAAAGAAATATCATGAAAAGGTAACTAAATTAAGTAGACAATTCAAGGCAATACCATGAAAAGGTAACTAAATTAAACAGCCAAAATCAAAGAAATACCATGAAAAGATAACTAAATTAAAGTCAAAATAAAGACAATGCCATGAAAATGTAACTAAATGAAACAGCCAAAATCAAGGCAATACCATGAAAAGGTAACTAAATTAAACAGCCAAAATCAAGGAAATACCATGAAAAGGTATCTAAATTAAACAGCCAAAATCAAGGAAATACCATGAAAAGGTATCTAAATTAAACAGCCAAATTCCAGGAAATACCATGAAAAGGTAACTAAATTAAACAGCCAAAATCCAGGAAATACCATGAAAATGTATCTAAATTAAACAGCCAAAATCCAGGAAATACCATGAAAAGGCAACTAAATTAAATAGCCAATTCAAGGCAATACCATGAAAAGGTAACTAAATTAAACAGCCAAAATCAAGGAAATACCATGAAAAGATAATCAAATTAAACAGTCAAAATAAAGGCAATGCCATGAAAAGTAAATAAATGAAATATCCAAAATCAAGGAAATACCATGAAAAGGTAACTAAATTGAACAGTCAAAATCAAGAATATACCATGAGAAAGAAACTAAATTAAACAAAATCAAGGAAATACCATGAAAAAGGTAACTTCATAAATGTCAAAATTAAGGAAATAACATAAAAAGGGTAATTCAATGAATGCCAAAATTAAGGAAATACCATAGAAACGGTAACACAATGAATGTTAAAATCAAGGAAATACCATGAAAAAAGTAACTTAATGAAAGTCAAAATCAAGAAATACCATGAAAAAGGCCACACAAGAATGTCAAAAGCAAGGAAATACCATGAAAAAGATAACTCCATTAATGTCAAAATCAAGGAAATACAACGAAAAAAAGGGAACTCAATGAATGTCAAAATCAAGGAAATACCACGAAAAAGGGTAATTCAATGAATGCTAAAATTAAAGGAATACCCTGAAAAAAGGTCTCTCAATGAATGTCAAAATCAAGGAAATACCATGAAAAGTCAACTCAATGAAAGTCAAAATCAAGGAAATACCACGAAAAAGTAACAAACTGAAATAGCCAAAGTCAAGGAAATTCCATGAAAAAATGAATTCGGTCAAACATTCAAACTCAAGAAAATACCATGAAAAGGTAACAAAATGAAACAAACAAAATCAAGGCAATTCCATAAAAAAGTAACTAAATGAAACAAATAAAATCAAGGAAATACCATAAAACTAAATTAAAAAAACAAAATCAAGGAAATACCATAAAAGTAACAAAATGAAACAAACAAAATAAAGGAAATGCTATGAAAAAATAACTATACCACTGTATAAAATAATTCTTAACACAACCAATTCTACAATAAATAAATCATAGTTGTTGTTGGGTATTTCTCCGATTTCTAGTCATATTCCTCGCCAGAAGAATGTGTTCGTGAAAAGGGATGAGAAATTGAGGCAACAATGTTAAAGAAGATGGACAGCCAAATGAGAAAATGCCGGAAGGGAGGGACATGACATGAGAAGGGTTGAAAAGAGAGAAAGAAATGCAGCTATGGATGGAGTAACTTCATAGCTTACAGTACACCGTCTTAGGCACACTGTGGATGGTACTCTCCCAACCAGGAAGGGCACAAGAATGATATTGAACTATTTATATGATCTTAAAGGATATCCTTTGTCTTGTATTCTTTATAGTTTATTGTCTTTACACGAAAACTAATATATCAATTTTCACCAAACTTGATGGTCATGCTGGGTATGACTCAAGGATGAATCTGTAACATTCTTTATAAAGTACATCAAAGTACAAGTACACAAAAGTACTTTACAAATAATCACGATGTTATGTGCTGTAGCCTACTTTAAAAATAATCGCATGTTAAGTAAATGACGAATATTTCGTGTTTATTTTTTTTTTTTTGTGAACAACATTACGCAAAAACGTCAGATCCAATTTCAACGAAATTTGGTGGACATGTGGAGTATGACCCAACGACAAATCCAATAGATTTTGAAGAAAATGCATCGAAGTACAAGTACTCATTGGAGTTAAGAGGAGAATAAGACTACTTAGTGTGAAGAAGGTATGCTCTCTACTGAGCGTTCCTCTAGCAACTTTAAGTATCAAATTTCTATTATAATTAATTGGAATGCTTTCCTAGTAATACTAATAATGATGATAATAATAATAATAATAATAATAATAATAATAATAATAATAATAATAATAATAATAATAATATTAAATGGTTATTCAAGGTTCTAGCATTTTGCTTCTACAACTAGTATTGCACAATTACGTTTCAATATCAACAATAAAACAATCCTCTGCTAATAATGAAAGTAAACAACAAACAATAATATGTGCCATTGAAAAGCAACATAGAAAACGAATATGAAATCGCTGTTATCAAGGCTAACACTAATCTATCAATCCAAGATCTCATTTTTATCTCAGTTAACTCTAACATTCTTATCTTCTCACTTCCAAAGCCACTATAACACTTTCCCACTTACATTTATCGGTAATCAGTAATACTTTTTATAACATACTTCAGTCACTTGAATTTTTTTCTTCACCTCAAACGCTTAAAGGATGTGATTTCTCTTTTTCCTTTGTTTCATCATTAACTTCTCTTTTTCCCTTATTTCAACGTTAACTTCATATTTTCATTTATTTCAACATTATATTTGTATTACTTATTTCAACATTAACTTCTCTTTTTCATTTACTTCAACATTAAATTCTTATTACTTATTTCAATATTAACTTCTCTTTTTCATTTATTTCCACATTAACTTTTTATTATTTATTTCAACAATACCTTCTCTGTTTTACTTATTACAACATTAACTTCTCTTTTTTACTTATTTCAACATTAACTTCTTTTCTACTTATTTCAACATTTTTTCTTATTTCAACATTACCTTCTATTTTCTAATTATTTCAACATTTTCTCTTTTTTACTAATCTCAACATGAACTTCTCTTTTTGTACTTATTTTAACATTAACTTCTCTTTTTACTTATTTCAACATTAACTTTCTTTTACTTATTTCATCATTAATTTTTTTTTAACTTATTTCAACATTAAATCTTCTTTACTTACTTCAACACTAACTTCTCTCTTTTACTTATTTCAACATTAACTTTCTTTTACTTATTTCAACATTAACTTTCTTTTACTTATTTCATCATTAATTTTAACTTATTTCAACATTAAATCTTTTTTACTTGCTTCAACACTAACTTCTCTTTTTTACTTATTTTAACATTAACCTCTCTTTTACTTATTTCATCATCAATTTTTTTAACTTAATTCAACATTAAATCTTTTTACTTACTTCAACACTTAACTTCACTTTTTTACTTATTTCAACATTAACCTCTCTCTCTTTTTTTTTTTTTTACTTATTTCTACTTACCTTCTCTCGAGGCACTGAGAATTATCTATTTCTAAAGGTACTTACACTTTGTTCTTGAGCCAACTAATTACTTTATTGTATAAATTAATATCTCTTGTGTGATCATTTATATTTCATTGCTCCGTTCTAAGTTCAGTTTAATTATATTGGGGGAAAAAGATATATATATATATATATATATATATATATATATATATATATATATATATATATATATATATATGTATATATGTATATATATATATATATAATACATATATATATATATATATATACATATATATATACATATATATATATAAAGAGAGAGAGAGAGAGAGAGAGAGAGAGAGAGAGAGAGAGAGAGAGAGAGAGAGAGAGAGAGAGAGAGAGTTATGAATGATTTCACAATTGTGGGCCGAGGGAAATACCTGGCCAAGCTTCCCCCGCCATGATTGTGCATACACAACAACAACAACAACAACACAAGCAGCAGTTTCTAGTCCACTGCAGGACAGGACAAAGGCCTCAGATATGTCTTTATTCATGTCTGGGGTATGGTCAGTTTTCACACTGGCTAGTGCAGATTGGTGATGGTGGGAGACTTTAGACTGATCTCTCAAAGTAACCTAGTACGGGTGTCCCTGACTAGTACAGCTTTGCTGAAGATGGCGATACACAAACCAGAGAGAGAGAGAGAGAGAGAGAGAGAGAGAGAGAGAGAGAGA
>NC_090734.1:130928050-130951677 GCF_036898095.1 Palaemon carinicauda
GCACACCAGCGACTTAGCCACTGGAGTCTTGAAAGGCGGCTGCTTCGCTCGGACCTACGACACTGCTACAAGTCGCCTCTCGAGTCTGTTCGTGGCCGGGTTGAGAGGGAGGATGGAGCATGGAGCTGGTGGAGGAGGCAAGGTCTTGGAGGATGCCAGTAGATTTAATACGTGTGTTTGTGTATTCATAAATGTGTGTATGTATGTATAGTATATATGTTGAGAGACAGGGTACAATATTGGTTGGAAAAGCTAAAATGTATGTATGTATGTATGTATGTATGTATATATACATATACATATATATATATATATATATATATATATATATATATATATATATATATATATACAATATATATATATATATATATACATATATATATATATATATATATATATATAGAGAGAGAGAGAGAGAGAGAGAGAGAGAGAGAGAGAGAGAGAGAGAGATTAAAGGTACGGTGAAAGATAAAAATCAAACAAATTAGCAAACAAAATTAATAAAAGAAATAACAAATGAAACTTATAAATGATGATAAATAACAAAGGTCTCTAATGCAGATAAAAGTAATGATAATTGAGGCTACATTTAACAAGATGAAAAAAAAAAAGAAAAAAAAAAGTGCATAGATGAAAAGATTCCTTTGACCCTTGTTTATGGAGAAGAATAGCCACTGACAGGGCTAACCAATAGGAGTAGGTGCCTCAATGACAGTAGTTTACCAATATGAATAGGTGCCTCAATGACAGTAGTTTACCAAAGACAGAGGTTGGTCAATGACAGTACTTTATCAAGGACAGATGTTGGTCAATAACAGTACTTTACATAGGACAGAGGTTGGTCGATGACAGTACTTTACATGGGACAGATGTTGGTCAATGGCAGTATTTTACCAAAGACAGAGGTTGGACAATGACAGTACTTTATCAAGGACAGATGTTGGTCAATGACAGTACTTTATCAAGGACAGAGGTTGGTTGATGACAGTAATTTACATAGGACAGAGGTTGGTCAATGACAGTACTTTACATAAGACAGAGGTTGGTCGCTGACAGTAATTTACATAGGACAGAGGTTGGTCAATGACAGTATTTTACTAAGGACAGAGGTTGGTCAATGACAGTACTTTACAAAAGACAGAGATTGGTCAAAGGCAGTAATTTACCACGGACACAGGTTGGTCAATGGCAGTACTTTACCAAGGACAGAGGTTCATCAATGAGAGTACTTTACCAAGGACATAAAATGGTCAATGACAGTCCTTTACATAGGACAGAGGTCGGTTAATGACAGTACTTTATTAAGGACAGAGGTTGGTCAATGACAGTACTTTATTAAGGACAGATGTTGGTTAATGGCAGTACTTAACATAGGACAGACATTGGTAAACGGCAGTACTTTACCAAGGACGAAGGTTAGTCAATGGCAGTACTCTACCAAGGGCAGAGGTTGGTCAATGACTACTTTACCCTAGACAGAGGCTGGTGAATGACAGTACTTTACCAAGGACAGAAGTTAGTCAATAACAGTACTTTACCAAGGAAAAGGGATGATCAATAAGAGTATTTAATAAGAATAGAGGTTGCCAATGCCAGTGCAGGCAGGTAACTAATGACAGTAGTTAGCCAAACCTTATTTGAAGGTAAGAGTCACGTTTGATAAACTAAAATAAAAGTTTATTGAAAATGAAAATGTATTGGGGAAATGGACGAAGAAAAGTGAAGAAAATAAATATTAACCTACTGCCATCAATACACTGTACTAATACAGAAAAGATAAACGAATTTATACATAGTCCAGCTAGATATAGTAGTTTCATATCACAGGCTAAAATATCTATAATTACATAGCAATTAAACGAGCAAAAAAATTTAAAACGGAAAAATAAAATAATTGAAAATCGTGAATGTCTGAAGGATTTTCTCGAAATATTCACCACGATTTACAAACAAACCATGATTATTCATTAATCAAAACTCTTTGTTACTGAAAACCTATCTAGAAATTAACATTCATGACTAGATTCTAAGAAGAGATACCTTCTTTCAGTTCTTGCTCGATACAAAGGTAGTTGCTATTTTTCCCCGTTGGAGCCCTTGGGCTTATAGCACCCTGCTTTTCCAACTAGGGTTATAGCTTACCTGGTAATAATAATAATAATAATAATAATAAATACAGTTATTTCTATTTAATCTGTGCATGAACTTACCTCACAATACTACAAAACAGGACTAATTCTGTCCTTAGCCTGACTGACTGAATAGCCCTAATCACGAAAACAAAATACCAACTTGATTCTTTACTAGAATAGAGAACAAAAAATCTATAATATTACGTTTTTATGAAGACAGTTTGAATAATAAAAGTTATGAAGTACTGTAATTACCCGCCCTTCAAAAGGCGTGTCTTGCTTTTGCATCCGTGGTAAAAATTTGTTGTTACAATATCATTGCATATAAGCAAATAGATATTTTTTTCAATTTTGAGATGTCTATAATTATTATTATTATCATTATTACTATTATTATCATCATTGTTAGTATACGCACCAATCAAAAATAACGACTAAATATTTAGATTGATATGCACACACAAGCAAACCCCCCCCCCTCTCACAAGGTATGACTATTTCCTCTCACTCCTATCCAACGAATGGGAAGAGCTGAGCGTGACCGGAAGGAGACACTCACTCTCTCTCTCTCTCTCTCTCTCTCTCTCTCTCTCTCTCTCTCTCTCTCTCTCTCTCTCTCTCTCTCTCTCTATATATATATATATATATATATATATATACACACACACACACTGTATATAGCCAGACAATTGTTCTTTGATATATAATGGAGATTATTATTATTATTATTATTATTATTATCATCACTAGCCAAGCTACAACCTAGAAAAGCAGGATGCAACAAGTCCTATGGCTCCAACAAGGAAAACAACCCAGTGCGGAAAGGAAATGGAGAAATAACGAATAAATTATATAAAAGATAATATAAAATATATCACAATTAGTAATAAGGTTAAAGTAGATCATTGATACATAAGAACCTCTGATGTTCAACCTATTCAACCACTACATGAGGGAGACTATTCCACAACCTGGTCACAGCTGGAATACAACTTCTAGAATAGAATGTATTTGAACTTTTTTGATGGAGAAGGCGTGACTGTTAGAATTAACTGCATAGCTAGTAACACGTACAGGATGGTACAGTTTGGGAAGATCTGAATGCAAAAGATGGTCAGGATTATGTAAAATCTTATGTAACATGAACTAACTGAACGACGATATCAGAGATCAATATCCATATCAGGAATACTATTCATTAGACGGCACATTTTCCTCCAAGAAATTAAGAGAAAAGTCAGCATCCGAAGACCATACAGGAGAAATTACTCGAAACAAGGTAGAATGAAAAAAATTAAAACATTTCTTCAGAATAGATTGATCACTGAAATCTTTAAAGACTTTGTCAATAAGCCTTTTCTTTGTAACTGGTGAAGACATAGACCGTATGGGGTTCTCGTATGTAAATTTGCAATAAAAAATCACACCTAAAAGTTTAAAGGAGTCGTATAGAATTAAAGAGACAGTCAGTGCAAAGATCAGGATGTTGAAGAGCCACTGCCCTTGACCTACTAACAATAATGTTTATGAGTTTCGTTAAGGTTCAACTCCCTGACCTATAATTTGCACCATACATTAATTCTAGCTAGACCTCTCTTAAAGGATTCAGCAGCACCAGATCTACAGTCAGGGGATGGAACTGATGCGAAAAGAGTAGCATCATCTGTATATGCAACAAGCTTGATCTCTACACGTATTAAAGGTTTAAAGGCCCCTCATGAATGGCAGGGGCAAGGAACAGTGACACTGCTCCATCAAGCAGGATAATACCCTTAAATCTCCACCCAAGCTAGGGCCAAGCAGGCCAGGCAATGGCTGCTTATGACTCAGCAGATAGAACTATAGGCTCCCCAAACCACTATCCTTAGCACACAAGGATGGTGAGGTTGCAGCTACCAAAAGAACTAATGAGTTTGAGCAGGACTCGAACCCCAAGGAGGTTTTCTTATATTGTAAGAAAAGTAATGGGCCGAGAACACAACACTAGTAACACCAGATATCACATTCCTTTTGTCACTACGGGGCTCATTAATGACTAATCTTTGCACCGTAATACTTAAAAAATAAATAAATAAATAATAATAATAATAATAATAATAATAATAATAATAATGTCAGAAAGAACGCCACCAATCACGTCGGTGAAAAAAAATGCCTAATGACTAACGCGGTCAAAGGCAGCACTAAAATCAAAGCCAATCAAACGAACTTCCAGAACACAATTAAGGAATTTTTGAACAGCATTGAAAATTATTAGACGTTTTACTGAAACACGTTAAAAATGTAGAAAATATGGCACTATAGAAATTAGGCGATAATCGGCAAGGTTAGAGCTACCACAAACGCATTTACCAACTGGAGTAACATCACTAATCCTCCAACAAGTGTAAAACGATGCTGCCATGACAGAAATCATACTTACAATTAGTACATATATCTATAATAGGTTTTTTTCACGTTTGAGGATTTTTTTTCCGTTTCCCCTTTTACTTCCTCCCTAAACTTTCAAGTCTGGGCAACAAATAGACACTCGGTTTCATATTTGGTAGACATTCACAATTAGAAGAAATACAGCCAGTGACAAAATCAGATGCGAGTGGTAAGGACTTCTACGCAACCATTCATTTCCTTCTTCGGGATCGCTGAAATAAGATTAAGTCAAATTTATCCAGGACCGAAGAGCATCCGGGTTTGGGAACGACGTTTGCTTTGCGGCTCCTATGCTGAGCTTCGGACTCCTGCCACGGTCGCCATGGTGCTCTCATTACACTCCTTACATCCATAACCCACTTACGGGCTGCTAGTAATTGGCAAGAGCCCGTGGTCCCCTTTTAGTGAGGCCAATCTAAATCCATCCAGGCATCCATTCTACACAGGGTTGTGGAGGCCTGGTGGTACCGTCCTTGTCTGGTGATTGCCAGACTGGGGTTCGAGTCCCGCTCAAACTCGTTAGTTCCTTTGGTCGCTGCAACTTCACCTTCTTTGAGAGCTAACGATGGGGGGTTTGGGAGAACCTATAGGTCATCTGCCGAGCCATCAGCACCAATTTCCTGGCCCTCCTTGGTCCTAGCTTGGGTGGAGAGGGGGCTTGGGCGCTGATCATATGATATATGGTGTCTCTAGGACATTGTCCTGCTTGATAGGGCAATTTCACTGTCCCTTGCTTCTGCCATTCATGAGTGGGCTTTAAACCATGACCCCACCGAACTCGTCTTTTATCGCACAAAATACTACGAGATTTTTAGGGCAGGTAACTTTAAAACAAATGGAGGAATTTCGCATTAAGAAGTCCACATGTCGTACTTTGTATTAATCTTAGGAACCAAACCCACACACAGGGGACAACACCAGCGTTTTTAATAATTATGGACTTCAATTTTATATAAAACTCTAATAAAAATGGACTTCGATTTTTATATAAAACTTTGATAAAAATGGACTTCGAATTGATATAAAACTTTAATAAAAATGGACTTCGATTTGCTATAAAACTTTAATAAAAATGGACTTCGATTTTTATATAAAACTTTGATAAAAATGGACTTCGAATTGATATAAAACTTTAATAAAAATGGACTTCGATTTTTATATAAAACTTTGATAAAAATGGACTTCGAATTGATATAAAACTTTAATAAAAATGGACTTCGATTTTTATATAAAACTTTGATAAAAATGGACTTCGAATTGATATAAAACTTTAATAAAAATGGACTTCGAATTGATATAAAACTTTAATAAAAATGGACTTCGAATTGATATAAAACTTTAATAAAAATGGACTTCGATTTTTATATAAAACTTTGATAAAAATGGACTTCGAATTGATATAAAACTTTAATAAAAATGGACTTCGAATTGATATAAAACTTTAATAAAAATGGACTTCGAATTGATATAAAACTTTAATAAAAATGGACTTCGATTTTTATATAAAACTTTGATAAAAATGGACTTCGAATTGATATAAAACTTTAATAAAAATGGACTTCGATTTGCTATAAAACTTTAATAAAAATGGACTTCGATTTTTATATAAAACTTTGATAAAAATGGACTTCGAATTGATATAAAACTTTAATAAAAATGGACTTCGAATTGATATAAAACTTTAATAAAAATGGACTTCGATTTGCTATAAAACTTTAATAAAAATGGACTTCGATTTTTATATAAAACTTTGATAAAAATGGACTTCGAATTGATATAAAACTTTAATAAAAATGGACTTCGAATTGATATAAAACTTTAATAAAAATGGACTTCGATTTGCTATAAAACTTTAATAAAAATGGACTTCGATTTTTATATAAAACTTTGATAAAAATGGACTTCGAATTGATATAAAACTTTAATAAAAATGGACTTCGAATTGATATAAAACTTTAATAAAAATGGACTTCGATTTGCTATAAAACTTTAATAAAAATGGACTTCGATTTTTATATAAAACTTTGATAAAAATGGACTTCGAATTGATATAAAACTTTAATAAAAATGGACTTCGAATTGATATAAAACTTTAATAAAAATGGACTTCGATTTGCTATAAAACTTTAATAAAAATGGACTTCGATTTTTATATAAAACTTTGATAAAAATGGACTTCGAATTGATATAAAACTTTAATAAAAATGGACTTCGAATTGATATAAAACTTTAATAAAAATGGACTTCGATTTGCTATAAAACTTTAATAAAAATGGACTTCGATTTTTATATAAAACTTTGATAAAAATGGACTTCGATTTGATATAAAACTCTGATAAAAATGGACTTCGATTTGCTATAAAACTTTAATAAAAATGGACTTCGATTTGATATAAAACTCTGATAAAAATGGACTTCGATTTGCTATAAAACTTTAATAAAAATGGACTTCGATTTGCTATAAAACTTTAATAAAAATGGACTTCGATTTGCTATAAAACTTTAATAAAAATGGACTTCGATTTGCTATAAAACTTTAATAAAAATGGACTTCGATTTGCTATAAAACTTTAATAAAAATGGACTTCGAATTTATGTAAAACTTTGATAAAAATGGACTTCGAATTGATATAAAACTTTAATAAAAATGGACTTCGATTTGCTATAAAACTTTAATAAAAATGGACTTCGATTTGCTATAAAACTTTAATAAAAATGGACTTCGATTTGCTATAAAACTTTAATAAAAATGGACTTCGATTTGCTATAAAACTTTAATAAAAATGGACTTCGAATTTATGTAAAACTTTGATAAAAATGGACTTCGAATTGATATAAAACTTTAATAAAAATGGACTTCGATTTGCTATAAAACTTTAATAAAAATGGACTTCGATTTGCTATAAAACTTTAATAAAAATGGACTTCGATTTGCTATAAAACTTTAATAAAAATGGACTTCGAATTTATGTAAAACTTTGATAAAAATGGACTTCGAATTTATGTAAAACTTTGATAAAAATGGACTTCGAATTTATGTAAAACTTTGATAAAAATGGACTTCGAATTTATGTAAAACTTTGATAAAAATGGACTTCGAATTTATGTAAAACTTTGATAAAAATGGACTTCGAATTTATGTAAAACTTTGATAAAAATGGACTTCGAATTGATATAAAACTTTAATAAAAATGGACTTCGATTTGCTATAAAACTTTAATAAAAATGGACTTCGATTTGCTATAAAACTTTAATAAAAATGGACTTCGATTTGCTATAAAACTTTAATAAAAATGGACTTCGATTTGCTATAAAACTTTAATAAAAATGGACTTCGAATTTATGTAAAACTTTGATAAAAATGGACTTCGAATTGATATAAAACTTTAATAAAAATGGACTTCGATTTGCTATAAAACTTTAATAAAAATGGACTTCGATTTGATATAAAACTTTAATAAAAATGGACTTCGATTTGATATAAAACTCTGATAAAAATGGACTTCGATTTGCTATAAAACTTTAATAAAAATGGACTTCGATTTGCTATAAAACTTTAATAAAAATGGACTTCGATTTGATATAAAACTCTGATAAAAATGGACTTCGATTTGCTATAAAACTTTAATAAAAATGGACTTCGATTTGCTATAAAACTTTAATAAAAATGGACTTCGATTTTTATATAAAACTTTGATAAAAACGGACTTCGATTTGCTATAAAACTTTAATAAAAATGGACTTCGATTTTTATATAAAACTTTGATAAAAACGGACTTCGATTTGCTATAAAACTTTAATAAAAATGGACTTCGATTTTTATATAAAACTTTGATAAAAACGGACTTCGATTTGCTATAAAACTTTAATAAAAATGGACTTCGATTTTTATATAAAACTTTGATAAAAATGGACTTCGATTTGCTATAAAACTTTAATAAAAATGGACTTCGATTTGCTATAAAACTTTAATAAAAATGGACTTCGATTTTTATATAAAACTTTGATAAAAACGGACTTCGATTTGCTATAAAACTTTAATAAAAATGGACTTCGATTTTTATATAAAACTTTGATAAAAACGGACTTCGATTTGCTATAAAACTTTAATAAAAATGGACTTCGATTTTTATATAAAACTTTGATAAAAACGGACTTCGATTTGCTATAAAACTTTAATAAAAATGGACTTCGAATTTATGTAAAACTTTGATAAAAATGGACTTCGAATTTATGTAAAACTTTGATAAAAATGGACTTCGAATTTATGTAAAACTTTGATAAAAATGGACTTCGAATTTATGTAAAACTTTGATAAAAATGGACTTCGAATTTATGTAAAACTTTGATAAAAATGGACTTCGAATTTATGTAAAACTTTGATAAAAATGGACTTCGAATTGATATAAAACTTTAATAAAAATGGACTTCGATTTGCTATAAAACTTTAATAAAAATGGACTTCGATTTGCTATAAAACTTTAATAAAAATGGACTTCGATTTGCTATAAAACTTTAATAAAAATGGACTTCGATTTGCTATAAAACTTTAATAAAAATGGACTTCGAATTTATGTAAAACTTTGATAAAAATGGACTTCGAATTGATATAAAACTTTAATAAAAATGGACTTCGATTTGCTATAAAACTTTAATAAAAATGGACTTCGATTTGCTATAAAACTTTAATAAAAATGGACTTCGATTTGCTATAAAACTTTAATAAAAATGGACTTCGAATTTATGTAAAACTTTGATAAAAATGGACTTCGAATTTATGTAAAACTTTGATAAAAATGGACTTCGAATTTATGTAAAACTTTGATAAAAATGGACTTCGAATTTATGTAAAACTTTGATAAAAATGGACTTCGAATTTATGTAAAACTTTGATAAAAATGGACTTCGAATTTATGTAAAACTTTGATAAAAATGGACTTCGAATTGATATAAAACTTTAATAAAAATGGACTTCGATTTGCTATAAAACTTTAATAAAAATGGACTTCGATTTGCTATAAAACTTTAATAAAAATGGACTTCGATTTGCTATAAAACTTTAATAAAAATGGACTTCGATTTGCTATAAAACTTTAATAAAAATGGACTTCGAATTTATGTAAAACTTTGATAAAAATGGACTTCGAATTGATATAAAACTTTAATAAAAATGGACTTCGATTTGCTATAAAACTTTAATAAAAATGGACTTCGATTTGATATAAAACTTTAATAAAAATGGACTTCGATTTGATATAAAACTCTGATAAAAATGGACTTCGATTTGCTATAAAACTTTAATAAAAATGGACTTCGATTTGCTATAAAACTTTAATAAAAATGGACTTCGATTTGATATAAAACTCTGATAAAAATGGACTTCGATTTGCTATAAAACTTTAATAAAAATGGACTTCGATTTGCTATAAAACTTTAATAAAAATGGACTTCGATTTTTATATAAAACTTTGATAAAAACGGACTTCGATTTGCTATAAAACTTTAATAAAAATGGACTTCGATTTTTATATAAAACTTTGATAAAAACGGACTTCGATTTGCTATAAAACTTTAATAAAAATGGACTTCGATTTTTATATAAAACTTTGATAAAAACGGACTTCGATTTGCTATAAAACTTTAATAAAAATGGACTTCGATTTTTATATAAAACTTTGATAAAAATGGACTTCGATTTGCTATAAAACTTTAATAAAAATGGACTTCGATTTGCTATAAAACTTTAATAAAAATGGACTTCGATTTTTATATAAAACTTTGATAAAAACGGACTTCGATTTGCTATAAAACTTTAATAAAAATGGACTTCGATTTTTATATAAAACTTTGATAAAAACGGACTTCGATTTGCTATAAAACTTTAATAAAAATGGACTTCGATTTTTATATAAAACTTTGATAAAAACGGACTTCGATTTGCTATAAAACTTTAATAAAAATGGACTTCGATTTTTATATAAAACTTTGATAAAAACGGACTTCGATTTGCTATAAAACTTTAATAAAAATGGACTTCGATTTTTATATAAAACTTTGATAAAAACGGACTTCGATTTGCTATAAAACTTTAATAAAAATGGACTTCGATTTTTATATAAAACTTTGATAAAAACGGACTTCGATTTGCTATAAAACTTTAATAAAAATGGACTTCGATTTTTATATAAAACTTTGATAAAAACGGACTTCGATTTGCTATAAAACTTTAATAAAAATGGACTTCGATTTTTATATAAAACTTTGATAAAAATGGACTTCGATTTGCTATAAAACTTTAATAAAAATGGACTTCGATTTGCTATAAAACTTTAATAAAAATGGACTTCGATTTTTATATAAAACTTTGATAAAAACGGACTTCGATTTGCTATAAAACTTTAATAAAAATGGACTTCGATTTTTATATAAAACTTTGATAAAAACGGACTTCGATTTGCTATAAAACTTTAATAAAAATGGACTTCGATTTTTATATAAAACTTTGATAAAAACGGACTTCGATTTGCTATAAAACTTTAATAAAAATGGACTTCGATTTTTATATAAAACTTTGATAAAAACGGACTTCGATTTGCTATAAAACTTTAATAAAAATGGACTTCGATTTTTATATAAAACTTTGATAAAAACGGACTTCGATTTGCTATAAAACTTTAATAAAAATGGACTTCGATTTTTATATAAAACTTTGATAAAAATGGACTTCGATTTGCTATAAAACTTTAATAAAAATGGACTTCGATTTGCTATAAAACTTTAATAAAAATGGACTTCGATTTTTATATAAAACTTTAATAAAAACGGACTTCGATTTGCTATAAAACTTTAATAAAAATGGACTTCGATTTTTATATAAAACTTTGATAAAAACGGACTTCGATTTGCTATAAAACTTTAATAAAAATGGACTTCGATTTTTATATAAAACTTTGATAAAAACGGACTTCGATTTGCTATAAAACTTTAATAAAAATGGACTTCGATTTTTATATAAAACTTTGATAAAAATGGACTTCGATTTGCTATAAAACTTTAATAAAAATAGGTTTAGGTTTCGATTTGCTTAAAAAGCATAATAAAAATGTACTTCCATTAGATATAAAACTATAATAAAAATGGACTTAGATTTGATATAATCCTATAATAAAAATTTACTTCGATTTTATATACAATTATAATAAAAATTGAATTCCCTTTCATATAAAGCTATAATAAAAATTGACTTCGATTTAATATAAAACAAAAGTTCTCTCTCCAGCATATCTATCAAGTAGTGGTTAGCTGCCAATCTTTAAATATATCAAAAGGTTACTTTGAATATAAATCTTCCCTTAAGAGGATTGGTTAGATATAACACAAAGTCTAACAATGTCTTCTAAACAAATAAAAAAATAAACTTTCATTGCCATGTTTATAAATACACATTAAAAATAGTCTAGTAGTAATATTTTCAAAAAAAAAAAAAAATTTACTATTATCACTATTACCATGTTTGGGATGGTGGACCCCAAATTCCAACTAACAATTAAGTTCCATAAAAGTCTGCAAATGCATTATATGGCGCTGACCGAGGTCAAAGGAATTACCAACGCAGGACTGGGTCAAAGTAATGCCAAGGTCAAGGCCTTTGGGACGCATAATTCCCAGGACGAGATAAAAAAAAAAAAAGGCAGCTTGAAGGGATCATGATATGGGAGTATTATTATTATTATTATTATTATTATTATTATTATTATTATTATTAGCTAAGCTACAACCCTAATTGGAAAAGCAAGATGCTATAAGACCAAGGGCAGGAGATAAGAGGAGGAATGTGGAAATGAGAAAGAGAACAGGAGAAAGATTAATTAAAAGGAAGAAGGAGGAGGAGGAGGAGGAGGAGGAGGAGGAGGATACGCCAATGGCGATAATAACGTATCCCTGAGACCAAGAAACCGTAGTTGAGTCACCGAAGATCAACACCAAAACAAAAACGATAACGACTTTCTGCTGCCCAAGGAGGAGCAAGAATTCCGGAGGGGACCTGACGCCACTAGATGGGCAACGTACGAAGCAGGATATCACCCGAAGGTAAACGTGAATGAGCGGATAATGACGCAACGAACACTTCCGAGGATTACTGCAGCATGAGGCTATGAAGATGGTGTTGATCCGATGGGATTTTCCACGTACATCATTAACAGTTGAAAGTGTATGGTTTAACCTTAGGCAATAATTATAATAATTGAGTTTACGGCAGAGAATATACACTGCTTAATTTGTTATTCATAACTGTTTACTAATAACCATATACCGTTAAATTTCAACCCTTCCATGACACGAAGTTACGGGACACTGAGTTTTCTAGTAACCCTAATATACGACACTGCGCTTATTAGAATCAATTTAACGACAGAATTTGAAACTTGGGATTACAATCAACCCTCTTACGACGCCGAGTTTTGAGTAAACCTCCTACGCCATTGGCCTCGCAGGTGTCCCTTGAACGACGAAGAGCTCCCAAAGTAACCATCTCTGAGGTCAATCCTTTTTTCCTAATTGAATTGACTGCAGAGTCAAGAGACGTCACCTCACCCAAAGGCTCCAAGATCGGCAGCGACTCTAAACCAAAATCACTCGCTGAACTCTTTATATAGAGTCGCCGCCCCCCCAGATGCAAAAAAACCCTAAACCCCCCCTCTTTGAACCCCCAATCTTAAATCCCCACCATTCCCTTTTCTTCCAAAGTCCCGCCTTTCCCCCCTCCCCCCGACAAACATCAAACTGATGACTGAGAACAACATCCCCAATCCCCACCTACATACTCCTCTTCCCTTCTCATACAAATTCCCCTAAGCTCGCCTCCCCTTTCATACAATTCCCCCCAACCAAAGCCCGCCCCCTTTTGAGAGTCCCTCTCCCCTACTAACCCCTAAACCCCACCCCTTAAAAAAAATCGTAATAAAAAGGGGTCAATTTGCAGGGAATGTACCCCCAATTGGCAAGGATGACCTGGTCAAGACAGCAAACCCCCCCCCACCCCCACCCCCTTTACATTCCCCTAACTCTAAACGACACCAGTTGCAGGACCCTGCTGCTGTTTCTGCTGCCTACTGCTACTGCTGCTACTGCTACTGTTGTTCCTCGATAAGCAGATGAACAGAAGCATAAAAGTAGCGGCTGCTGTTTCTACTGCCACCCGTGGCCCATCACAGAGACGCCTATGCTGCATCCGGGTTCTCTCTCTCTCTCTCTCTCTCTCTCTCTCTCTCTCTCTCTCTCTCTCTCTCTCTCATCACACCAAACCTTAATTCATTAAGAATTGCGAGCGAACTTATCGTTCCAACACTGACCACTGTGTTACATAAACATGAAAAAATAGACTGTTGTAATGTTCTATTATTCTGTAATGTAATCAAATTTAATGAAACGATTACTACTCTCTCTCTCTCTCTCTCTCTCTCTCTCTCTCTCTCTCTCTCTCTCTCTCTCTCTCTCTCTCTCTCTCTCTCTCTCTCTCTCTCTCTCTCTCTCTTTATATATATATATATATATATATATATATATATATATATATATATATATATATATATATATATATATACATATATATATATATATATATATATATAAAGAGAGAGAGAGAGAGAGAGAGAGAGAGAGAGATACACACACACATATATATATGTGTGTATGCATAAACTGATACATTAGCTAATAATACACAGGCAATGCTCACAGCTATCAGAGGCAACAGAGAAAAATAATAACGACGGAACCACAAGAGGAAATAAAGAACACTGGCGCTGGATTCAATGACTGATTCAAGAGATTCAAGAATCAGGATTGAATTTATGGCTTTGGGATATATAGCCGAGCGCTGGGGCCTGTAAGGCCATTCAGCTCTCAAGTGTCTTTAGGATAAAAGCCTAATTACAATGGGCGAGGGAACTAAGACAGAAAGCAGGAACTAGTGGAAGGTTATAAAGTGAGTGCAAAGACTCGTTAAGTAATAATGACTACGGTGTACCATGCGATCAGCACTGACAGTCAGGGACGTTATCACATCAGCCACCACAACCCTTTACCGGGGGACTAATTAATTTCCGTATTATGAGTACAATGGGCTTACAATTACTATGGTCAACATCGGTAATGTACTAGTTTAAAAATTGTAGAAAAAAAATATATATATATATATATATATATATATATATATATATATATATATATATATATATATATATATATATATATTCTCTCTAACTCTACGATGTGCCCAAAAACCAATTCAGTGTGTTTGAAACCAAAGCTAACATTAAAAAACTCAAAAGAGATGGAAATCCCCTGGACACGATGGAATAACTGCCGAGATAATACTGGTCGAAAATGAAGTGTTTCCCAGAATACTTACAAGATTGTTTTGTAGAATGTGGTATGAAGAGGCAAAACCTGATGAATGGCAGATAGGAGTGTTGGTGAACATGGCAAAAAAGATCTGACTAATTGCAATAACTACAGAAGAATCACACTTACGTCAGTTGTCATGAAAATATATATTATGTTTAATCTAAAGATAATAGAGGGAGAGATGAACAACCAGGATTTAGAAAAGGTAGAAGTTGCACAGACCCAATTTCAATTCTGAGACATGTTGTACAGCAATGCATAGAATATAGAAATCTACATTTGATGGCACTTGTGGACTATGAAAAAAAACCTTTGATAGTGTGCACCAGCCAATTTTGTGGAGAGTCCTGTGTTATCATTGAGTCCCTTTAAATTATGTAAAATCGATTAAGTCTCTTTATGAACATAGCAAGTTAATTTTAGTCGAGTCCTATCAAATGAATTTCCAGTGAACAGTGGAATACTCCAAGGGAATGTGTTGTCACCTAGGTTGTTTATCATCCTCATGGATTTTGTAATGCATAGAACAGTTGGGGATGGTGGAGAAGGATTAGACTGGATTGGTAATAGGAAATTGGGTGACCTAGAATATGCTGATGCTGTCCTTATTAGCAGAACACTACAGGATTTGCAATGCTTGCTTACCAGAATGCATGAAATATCACACGAGGTTGGGCTGAAGATAAATAGAAGAAAGACAGAGATGATGAGAACGGAATATGCAATGGAAGATGAAATATCATTGAAACGAGAAAGGATTGATGAGGTAGAATCATTTACATATCTAGGAAATATGATCTCTAATACAGGGTCTTTAGAATTAGAGTTTAGTGAACGATTGAAAAATGCAAATCAGACAATGGCTAGGTTAAGTAAAATTTGGAAATCAAATCGCCTGAAATTGCCTAATAAAAAATCAGGCAATATATGCTTAGTGAGATCGGTATTACTGTATGGACATGAGTCATGGTATGACAATGAAACAATATTCAATAGATTTTGTAGATTTGAGAACAAAGCCCTCAGAAGAATATTTGAAGTTAAATGACAGGACATGATTCGAAATGAAACTATAAGAGATTATTTGAGTGCTATATGTGGATGAGATCATGGTGAGGGTTAGATGGAGATGGTTTGGGCATGCTCTTCACACTTGGAGACCCCGGCCTACATGGCTGAGGACTATGAAGCATGAAGTGGGATATAATGAAAGGAGAAATATTGATTTGAAAGCTCAAGATAGAGACGACTCGCGAAATCTAACGGAGGCCATTTGCGTTGATAAGCGTGGAATGATATTTTTTATACATAATATATATATAGTTTAATGTATGACTGCAATTAATATTGATGAACGTCTGCTTAATGATTGAATAAAATAAGAAGCAAAGGATCATCCTTCCATCTTAATGTAAAAATAAAGGTAAATATCCCTACTAGAAAACGAATGAATAAAAAAAAAAAAAAACCAGGAGATGAAAAAGGTTAAAAATTACAACTAGGGAATAAATCAAAAGAAATATATGAAACTGATGTTGGAGAGCAAGAATAATGAATACAAAATAAAATAACGACAATCAAAGAAAAATTAAAGAAAAGAGATAATGAGAAAACCATTAGGAAACATTTGACAATTGATAAACGAGACAAATCTGACATGATTATCTTTAGTTAATAATTCAAAATCCAAATTATATATATATATATATATATATATATATATATATATATATGTGAGAGAGAGAGAGAGAGAGAGAGAGAGAGAGAGAGAGAGAGAGAGAGAGAGAGAGAGAGAGAGAGAGAGAGAGAATCTTTCATATCGGCTAAAAAAAATGACTTTCATAATGGGTCATTTCCATTCCAATGTCAGTTCTGTAAGGCAGAAAGGAAAAATACCTGTAGTATTAGCTTCGTCTTGGAACTTTTCAACATAGTTATTATTATCATTATTATTATTATTATTATTATTATTATTATTATTATTATTATTACTAGCCAAGCTACAACCCTAGTTGGAAAAGCAAGATGCTATAAGCCCAAGGACTCCAACAGGGAAAAATAGCCCAGTGAGGAAAGGAAATAAGGAAATGAATATATGATGAAAATAAATTACCAATATATCATTCTAAAAACAGTGACAGCGTTAAAACAGACATGTCCTATATAAACTATTAACGTCAAAAAACGGTCAAGATCAATTCTAAAAAAAAAAAAAACTTTCAACGTCGAATAAATTGAATAATCCCGGATCACTTTGGAAGGTCCTCCTCCCATTATAGCAATTGTTTTCTTGAGTTTGAGGGACCCTTTCCTCTGTCTGATATGCAATTTACGAGCCTTGAATATATATATCTGTAATATACGAGATCCTTAACTTACAAACTTAATAGGTTCTAAGAAGCTGTTTGTTAAGTCGAATTTTGTTACATTTTGGCTTAATCTCAATCTCATGTCTATGATTTCCAGATACAAAAGTCAATAACTATAGTCAGTTTTTTTTAGTGAGGCAGATTTGTACCGACTCGCAGGGGTGCCCTTTTAGCTCGGAAAGTTTCCTGATAGCTGATTGGTGGGAAGTATTCGCTCAAAAATACTTCTGACCAATCAGCTATTAGGAAACTATTCCCGAGTTGAAAGGGCACCCCTACGAGTCGGTGCAAATCTGCCTCACTAAAAAAAACTGACTATAGTTGGGTTTCATATGAAATATTTATCTAATTATTACAATTGTCTTTTTGCTTACTGTATTAAATGATATATTGTTTTATTACAGCATTTCTTTATCTTTGTTATTTTCAGTTGGATCTGTGTTTATATCACCGAATGTTTGTAAGTTGAGTGTTTGTGAGTCGAATGTTTGTAAGTTGAGTGTTTGTGAGTCGAATGTTTGTAAGTCGAATGTTTATAAGTCGAATGTTGGTAGGTAGAATTTTTGTCAGTCGAATGTTGGTAGGTAGAATTTTTGTCAGTCGAATGTTGGTAAGTCGAATGTTTGTAAGTCGAATGTTGGTAGGTAGAATTTTTGTCAGTCGAATGTTGGTAAGTCGAATGTTTGTAAGTCGAATGTTGGTAAGTCGGATGTTGGTAAGTCGAATGGTTGTGAGTCGAATGTTGGTGAGTCGAATGTTTGTAAGTTGAGTGTTTGTAAGTCGAATGTTTGTAAGTTGAGTTTTTGTGAGTCGAATGTTTGTAAGTCGAATGTTCGGAAATTGGGAACCTTCTGTATCCCCTTCTATATCGCGATAAAAATCATGAAATTTACCAAGGATAACAATGTGAAGTGAACCTGTCCGTCTTCCTTTATATTCACTGCATGGGCTCAATTTATCTATCTATAGCTCCCTTTGTTTTAATTGCATTGACAAAAGTTTAAATAGTTATCATAAATTAATGATATAAATATATATTATTCCAACCAAAACAATACGGATTTTGCCAATGAAAATAACTTCTTACCTTCCTACAGACATCGAAATGGAACTGTTATCTCTCCCACTCTTAAAATAATCTCTTGGGATGAGATTGGAAGGCGACCAAAGGCTGACACTAGCCACATACTGTACTTCCAGTTGGGTCGATTGTTCTGAGTTAGGATTCGAATTGCAGAACTGTATGTGTATGTATATGTATGTATGTATGTATGTATGTATGTATATATATATATATATATATATATATATATATATATATATATATATATATATATAGTATATTATGGGGATACCTTAACGTGGTGAAAGAGTTTGTGTTTCACCTTTATTAGCATAGCTACCCTAGCCAGGCCCATCCATACAAGGTAGGTTCGCTGTGAGCTATCAGACAAAAATCTCCCACCATCACCAATCCTCACTGGCCAGCGTGGTGATGGAAAATGGCCAAAACCCAGACATATGAAGTTGGACAAACCACACTTCACATGTCCGCATGCTACCTCTATAATATAGATTTCAGAAAACAGGATTTTTTTTTTTTTTTTTTTAAAGAAAGACGTAGTTTGATGCTGGATCATTCTTTATGTACAGCTCTTTTCTTTTCGTACACATACGCTGAATAGTCTTGAAATATACATTAAACGTTCTCCTTTACACACCTAACAATACTGGGCATACATCACCTGACATTCAATTGAAGGGCTTGGTACTGTAACTCTTTAGAGAAATTAAAAACATTGCTGTATAGACTTGGAAATTGCTAGTGTCGGCGCCATGGATTTCCACGGAGTTAGTTTCATTAGTTTAAGGCTAAATCTCTCTCTCTCTCTCTCTCTCTCTCTCTCTCTCTCTCTCTCTCTCTCTCTCTCTCTCTCTCATATTGATGTTCTAGTACAGATTCTATTACATACATACATACATTATATATATATATATATATATATATATATATATATATATATATATATATATATATATATATATATATATATATATATATATATATGCCGGTTGCCTAAGTAAGTACTGACTGGATCCAAAAGACCTGATGCTTACTGATAACAACACCCACACTAATTCAAGCTTAATTCTTTTGGAAGTAATAACATAGATATTGCAATATGAAAGTATTCCTAACAGTAATTACCTATAATAGACATATGTATGATACATCAAATCCCAGAATAACGTACTAGTTCACTACATTCATTAAAACAGCTTAAACTAGAGAGGCACTAAGCATGCTTATTTCTCGACCTTGACCTTTGACCTTAACGTGTATTAATTGGCGTGGATTTTCATACACTCAAGTAAAAACCAAGTTTGAAGTTTCTGTTACAAGGATATCTAAACATATGGCTGATTACGTTAACTGGACATTTAGCTTAACCATGACCTTGGCCTTTCAAATTTAATCATTTCCAGCTTTTTAAATAACAGTTAATCCCTGCAAGTGTCATTATTTTGACGTTGTTACTGTTTTTAGAATGATTTTTTGTTAGTTTGTTCTCATCATTTATTTATTTCCTTATTTCCTTTCCCGACTGGGCTATTTTTCCCTATCGGAGCCCTTGGGCTTATAGCATCTTGCTTTTCCAACTAGGGTTGTAAGCTTGGCTACTAGTAGTAATAATAATAATAATAATAATAATTAATATTGCGGCCAGGAAGCTGTTCACAAACAAACAAACACACACAAACACAAAACTGGGGGTTAAAACATAACCTCTTTCAAACTTCGTTGGCGGAGGTAAATATATCAATATAATATACCCAATCCGGATATTGCCGAGTATTAGTTACAAAATTGAATAAGAGAAAAAAAAACGCGCCCACCTCAAAATGGAACTTGATAAAGCTCCGTCGTACCCCATACCCAATGATACCCATTTGTCATATGTCACTGGCGACATTATTATCTCATCAGAGGGACACAGCAGGACATAGAAATTATTATAGACTAAAGATTTCATTAGCGCTGACCTTCGCCTGGTTCCTGGTTGCTGGAATGAGGTGGGAGACCCACACACCCCTATTAAATATTACTGAGGGACAGGAATGATGATTGCGTAGTTCATATATGATGGGAGATTGAAGGAGGGGGGGAGGGAGGAAGAAAGAAGTGGGAGTGAAAATAAGAGAAAGAAAAATGGGGAAAATAATTATGGGGAATATAAAATATGGGAGAAGGGATGGGGGAGGAAGAAAGAAGTGGGAGTGAAAATGAGAGAAAGAAAAATGGGGAAAATAATTATGGGGAATATAAAATATGGGAGAAGGGATGGGGGAGGAAGAAAGAAGTGGGAGTGAAAATGAGAGAAAGAAAAATGGGGAAAATAAACATGGGGAATGTAAAATATGGGAGAAGGGATGGGGGAGAAAGAAAGAAGTGGGAGTGAAAATATGAGAAAGAAAAATGGGGAAAATAAATATTTGGAAAATAATTATGGGGAATGTTAAATATGGGAGAAGGGATGGGGGAGAAAGAAAGAAGTGGGAGTGAAAATAAGAGAAAGAAAAATGGGGAAAATAAATATTTGGAAAATAATTATGGGGAATATAAAATATGGGAGAAGAGATGGGGAAGAAGAAAGAAGTGGGAGAGAAAATAAGAGAAAGAAAAATGGGGAAAATAATTATGGGGAATGTAAAATATGGGAGAAGAGATGGGGAGGAAGAAAGAAGTGGGAGTGAAAATAAGAGAAAGAATAATGGGGAAAATAATTATGGGGAATGTAAAATATGGGAGAAGGGATGGGGGAGAAAGAAAGAAGTGGGAGTGAAAATAAGAGAAAGAAAAATGGGTAAAATAATTATGGGGAGTGTAAAATATGGGAGAAGAGATGGGGAGGAAGAAAGAAGTGGGAGTGAAAATAAGAGAAAGAAAAATGGGGGAAAATAAATATTGGGAAAATGATTATGGGGAATATAACAAATGGGAAAAGAGGGAGGAAGAAAGAACTGGGAGTGAAAAGATGGGGAGAAAGAAAAATGGGGAAAATAAATGAGGAAAATAATTATGGGGGAAAAAAATGGGAAAAGGGATGGGGAGGAAGAAAGAAGTGGGAGTGAAAATGAGAGAAAGAAAAATGGGGAAAGAAAAATGGGGAAAATAAATTTAGGGAAAGTAATTATGGGGGATGTTAAATATGGGAGAAGGGATGGGGAGGAAGAAAGAAGCGGAGAAAGACAGATGGGGAAAATAACTATGGGGAAAATAATTATGGGAATATAAAAAGTGGGAAAAGAGATAGAGAGGAAGAAAGACCTGGGAGTGAAAAGATGGGGAGAAAGAAAAATGGGGAAAATAAATATGGGGAAAATAATTATGGGAAATATAAAAAATGGGAAACGGAATGGGGAGGAAGAAAGAAGTGGGAGTAAAAAGATGGGGAGAAAGAAAAATGGGGAAAATAAATATGGGAAAAATAATCATGGGGAAAATAAATATGGGGAAAATAATCATGGGGAAAATAAATATTGGGAAAATAATTATGGGAAATATTAAAAATGGGAAAAGGGATGGGGAGGAAGAAAGAAGTGGGAGTAAAAAGATGGGGAGAAAGAAAAATGGGGAAAATAAATATGGGAAAAATAATCATGGGGAAAATAAATATGGGGAAAATAATCATGGGGAAAATAAATATTGGGAAAATAATTATGGGAAATATTAAAAATGGGAAAAGGGATGGGGAGGAAGAAAGAAGTGGGAGTGAATAGATGGGGAAAAATAAAAATGGGGAAAATAATCATGGGGAAAATAATCATGGGGAAAATAAAAAATGGAAAAAGGGATGAGGAGTAAGAAAGAAGTGGGAATGAAAAGATGGGGAAAAAGAGAAATGGGGAAAATGAATATTGAGAAAATAATTATTGGAAAAATTAAAAATGTGAAAAGGGATTTGGAGTAAGAAAGAAATGGGAATGAAAAGATGGGGAGAAAGATAAATGGGGGGAAGATATGGGGAAAATAAAAAAATGGGGAGAGAGAAAGGGGGCTGGAGAGGAAGAAAGAAGTGGGAAAAGGAAAAATGGGGAGAAAGATAAAAGGGAAAAATAGAAAAAAAAAGGAAAGAGGAAAATATAAATGGGAAGAAGAATGGGGGGAAATATAAATTAGGGAGAAAGAAAAAACGAGAGAGTAGAAATGGGGGGGGGGGAAGGGACAAGGAAGAAAATAGAAATTTTGGAAGAAAGAACAAGGGAGAAAACATAAATGAGGGAAGAAAGGACAAGGGAGAAATTAGAAATTTGGGAAAAAAAGTACAAGGGAGAAAATAGAAATTTGGAAAGAAAGGACAAGGGGGAAAAGGATAAGGAAGAAAATTAAAATTTGGGAAGAAAGGACAAGGGAAGAAATAGAAATGGGGAAAAAGGACAAGGAAGAAAATAGAAATTTGGGAAGAAAGGACAAGGAAGAAAATAAAAATTTGGGAAGAAAGGACAAGGGGGGAAAAGGACAAGGAAGAAAATAGAAATTTGGGAAGAAAGGACAAGGGAGAAAACAGAAATGAGGAAAAAGGACAAGGACGAAAATAGAAATTTGGGAAGAAAGGACAAGGGGGGAAAAGGACAAGGAAGAAAATAGAAATTTGGGAAGAAAGGGCAAGGGGGGGAAAAGGGCAAGGAAGAAAATAGAAGTTTGGGAAGAAAGGACAAGGGAGAAAATAGAAATAATAAAAAAAAGGACAAGGAAGAAAATATAAATTTTGGAAAACGGACAAGGGGGAAAAAGGACAAGGAAGAAAATATAAATTTGGGAAGAAAGGACAATGGAGAAAATAGAAATGGGAAAAAGGACAAGGAAGAACATAGAAATTTGGGAAAAAGGTCAAGGGGGAATAGAACAAGGGGGAAAAGGACAAGGAAAAAAAATAGAAATTTGGGAAAAAGGACAAGGGGGAAAAAGGACAAGGGGGAAAAAGGACAAGGAAGAAAATAGAAATTTGGGAAGAAAGGACAAGGGAGAAAATAAAAAAAAATTGGAAAGATAAATGGGGGAAAATAAAAATGAGAAAATAAAAATTGGGAGAAAATAAATGGCGAGAAAGAGAAAGTGGAGAAAATAGAAATGTGAGAAAGAAAAGTGGGAATATAAAAAAAAGCGGCGAAAGAAATGTAGGTAATATAGAAAAATGGGGAGAGAAAAAAAAAGTGGGAAAATAAAAAAAATGGAGAAAATAGAAATGGAAAGAAAAAGGCGGAAAATAAAATAATGTGG
>NC_090734.1:130952177-130989677 GCF_036898095.1 Palaemon carinicauda
ATAATATCATCAACAACAAATACAACCGTTTCTAGTCCATTGCAGGAAAAAGGCCTCAGACATGTCCTTATAGGTGTGTAGGCTTTGTCTAATTTCATCACCAGGCTGACTAGTGTGGCTTGGAGGTGATGGGAGATTTTTGTCTGATCGCTACAACAAACCAAGATAGTATGGGTGGTCCTGACTAGTACAGCTTTAATGATCATGGCGGTACGCAAACCATTTCTTCACGTTAAGTTATCCCCACTCAGGACAAGGACAATTATTAACAATTATCAAAGAAAAAACAATTAAAATAACAATGACAAAGGAATAGGGGCTTGTCTCCATCTCGGTTATTTATTCTTTCTTTCTTTTTTTACAATGAGAATCCATTCTTACAATTCGGGGTTTCCCTCACAATTGTGTAATAAAAAAAAACTTATTCTAAGCAGGTTTTTGATATAATCATCTTCGTTGATTGCATTCAGGGCGTAACTAAAAACATACATGTTGAGGAAGATAATTCTTGATGATTCAGTAGGTAATTAAAGTCATTATTCTTACTAACATGATTGTGAAAAAGTAATGTTAAATCATGAATACTCGCCATAGACGCTTCAAGAAAAGTACTTAAAATTTGACATGAAAAAAAAAAAATATATATATATATATATATATATGTATGTATATATATATATATATATATACTGTATATGTATATATACATACATATATATTATATATTATATATATATATATATATATATGTATATATATATATATATATATACATGCTGTATGGTTTCAATTCCAGTTTCATCTGAATAGATGCTCACCAGAACGTCAGCAGGACAAGCCCAACCTCCCACGGTGGTGCCCAACCACAGCCATGGCCTCTCCATTAAACAGCTTAACATCACGGTCTCGGGCGGGGATCGATCTGCTGCCACGCAAATACTAGGCGAACACGTTACCAGTGTACTAGTCAGGAGGATATGACCATACCAAACTACAAACAAGTTTTGATGAGTTTGTTCTCAATAATAAAATAGCCAAAATGCCAATAATAGTTGGCAAATAGTTTATTAGTAGGTAGCAGGTTGGCCAGGGCACCAGCCATCCGTTGAAATACTACCGCTAGAGAGTTATGGAGTCTTTTGACTGGCCACACAGTACTACACTGGATCCCTCTTTCTAGTTACGGTTCATTTTCCCTTTGCCTACACGTACACATATTCTCCTTTGTTGTCCTCATACATCTGACCAACACAGATTACCAAACAGTTCTTCACCGAAAGGGTTAACTACAGCACTGTAATTTTTCACTGGCCACTTTCCTCTTGGTACGGGTGGAAGAGAGACTTTAGTTATGCTAAACAGCTCTTCTAGGAGGACACTCCAAAACCAAACCATTGTTCTCTAGTCTTGGGTAGTGCCATAGCCTCTGTACCATGGTCTTCCACTGTCTTGGGCTAGAGTTCTCTTGCTTGAGGGTACACACGGGTACACTATTCTATCTTACTTCTCTTCCTCTAGTTTTGTTAAAGTTTTTATAGTTTATATAGGAAATATTTATCTTAATTTTACTGTTCTTAAAATATTTTGTTTTTGCTTGTTTCCCTTTCTCGCTAGGCTATTTTCCCTGTATGAGCCTTTGGGCTTATAGCATCCCGCTTTTCCAACTAGGGTTGTAGCTTAACAAGTAGTAGTAGTAGTAGTAATAATAATAATAATAATAATAATAATAATAGAGGACGGCTATCAGGTGACAGAAATAGGTCAAATGCGTGATATTCGAAAATTTAACATCTGCCTCAGGTCATCAGAAAACAAATATTTCATAATATAGCTCCAGGTAAAATATGATTTCAATTCGTGTGTTTTTCTGGAGCGTGTGTTTGACATTTATCAAAATATATATCAATAACTTTTTTAGATTTAAAAATCAAAAGAAGTCTCAGAATTTCAAAATATCATTTATTCAGATTTTCAAAAAATTACTTGTTTAAGTTTTCATTAAATAATTTGTTCATATTTTCAATTAAAATGAAAAAAACTATATCCAATTTTTCTAAAAGTAACCGATTAAAAAAAAAATAATTTGTTTGGAATTTCAAAAGGCAACTTAATTCAGTTTTCAAAAAATAACCCGATCAGATTTTTGAAAATATCTTTTTCACATTTTTAATAAATAACTTGTTCAGGTCTTCAAATAAAAAAAAAAATTCGGATCTTGGAAAAAAACTATTGCTGTTCTTAGCATAAACATATTTACAAACAACGGAACGTTGTTGGAATATAATCTAAATTCGGTAAATATACCCCTTACTAAGTACAAGAAGTATATTTGCTGATAATCAAAAATGTGAATGCAATATAAGGCAATTTGTTCGCAATATGATGATAGAGTCAACGAAAGATTCAACTCCCCCAAAAGATAAACATATCTTCATATTCAACTTAAAACTTCCTCATTTTTTCATAACTAAAAAAAAAATTGACAAAGCAAACCGTTCCCCGGCCGCCCGTCTCTCTCTCTCTCTCTCTCTCTCTCCCTCCCTAAGAAAATAGAAAATATAAGTTGAGAATTACTGAAAATAATAGGCAAAGCAAACTACCATCTCTCTCTCTCTCTCTCTCTCTCTCTCTCTCACCCTAAGAAAATAGAGAATTACTGAAAATAATAGGCAAAGCAAACCACCATCTCTCTCTCTCTCTCTCTCTCTCTCTCTCTCTCTCGTTCACCCTAAGAAAATAGAGAACAAATAAGTTGATAATTACTGAAAACAATAGGCAAAGCAAACCACCATCTCTCTCTCTCTCTCTCTCTCTCTCTCTCATCCTAAGAAAATAGAAAAAATAAGTTGAGAATTACTGAAAATAATAGGCAAAGCAAACCACCACCTCTCTCTCTCTCTCTCTCTCTCTCTCTCATCCTAAGAAAATAGAAAAAATAAGTTGAGAATTACTGAAAATAATAGGCAAAGCGAACCACCATCTCTCTCTCTCTCTCTCTCTCTCTCTCTCATCCTAAGAAAATAGAAAAAATAAGTTGAGAATTACTGAAAATAATAGGCAAAGCAAACCACCACCTCTCTCTCTCTCTCTCTCTCTCTCTCTCTCTCGTTCACCCTAAGAAAATAGAGAAAATAGAGAAAATATAAGTTGAGAATTACTGAAAATAATAGGCAAAGCAAACCACCATCTCTCTCTCTCTCTCTCTCTCTCTCTCTCTCTCTCTCTCTCCCCATTACATCCTCGTTCACCCAAAAGAAAATACAAAAAAAAATACACATAAAAAATGTTAAGAAAAGTGCCATACTTAGCAGACACATCAAAGAAAATATTATCCGCAAATTTGAAACGATAAACAGACAGAGGATTGAAGAGGACTTCCTGAGCTATCATTGGTTCAATGCGGATTCAACTTAATATGAAGACCCCGACGGGAGAGCGCGCTTAGTGGGGCTTCCAGGAAACGATTTTGGTGGCATTTCGCATTTATGACAAGGGGGAGGGGGGGGGAGGGAGAAATAAGGAGGGGGAGGTGGAATGAGAAGGGATAGACGTAATGTTGAAACTTCTAAATCCTTTTCCCCGGTTGAAACCAAATGCTTAATTGTGTTGAGTGGGAGCTGAAGGCAGCTAGCAGAAACGGAGGTAGGCCGGAAGTACGTCATATTTATATAGATATAATTTTCTCTGGTGAAATGATAGGCGATTAACTACTAATGAAGACAGTCGGGGATCTTTAGAGGTAATTAAGAAAAAAAAACTTTAAATAATTGCTAACCGGATGATGAAGATGAAGAGAAAATATCCACTTGTAAAACATGTTTTTACAAACTTGTTCCGTATCAGAGTTAAATTATATGTCAATGAGAGAGAGAGAGAGAGAGAGAGAGAGAGAGAGAGAGAGATTATAGTTCAGGATATGGATATGTTCAATATTACATTCTTGAGCTCACAAACACGGAAAATATTACGTCAACACGGGAGAGAGAGAGAGAGAGAGAGAGAGAGAGAGAGAATACATTAACTGCATTGCTGTTAAATCAAAATCTACCAATATTTAACTTATAAATTATTATTGTATGAATAAATTCAATATAAACTAAGAAAAATACCATGGAGCTCACACAATCATCAAGAGAGAGAGAGAGAGAGAGAGAGAGAGAGAGAGAGACTCATTTTACAAACCATTTATAAGAAAAAGCATTACATCATTCTTGAAAAATTTCATTTTTTTTCCAAAACGACAAAAATGAAGGACATCTATCAAATCTCATTATCTTTTAAAGACTTTCCAGTTTCACTAAACCTTCCAGTCATTTGTTACTTTTCGATAGAGAGAGAGAGAGAGAGAGAGAGAGAGAGAGAGAGAGATTCATTTTACAAACCATTTAAGAAAAGCATTACCTCATTATTGAAAAATATTACAGCAATTTTTCTTTCAAAATGACAAAAGATAAAAGAAGTCTTTCAAGACTTAGTTGTTTTTATAAACCTTCCAGTCACTTCTTACTTTTTTCTACTAATAATGTTTTTTTTTATAGAAAAGTTTGCTCCTTAACCGTAACGAGAGAGAGAGAGAGAGAGAGAGAGAGAGAGAGAGAGAGAGAATCTAATAGTTCCACTGCTCTGTTAAATCAAATTCTACCCATATTTGGTTTATAAAAATTCATAGTATGAATAAATTCAATATGGAATTAAATAAATAATTTACATAAATTTCAAACTTAGTATTAACGAAGATTATGTTTAAAATAGTTATTCTTAATGAGCATAATTTACTCAAAACTACAAAATGTGTCAAAATAAAACCACACTAAAACACATCAAACCCGTATATAAAAATCATCCCCTCTCTCTCTCTCTCTGTCTCTCTCTCTCTCTCTCTCTCTCTCTCTCTCTCTCTCATCTCTTGATCGACCCAATTACCTTTTTATCCAACCTCATTACCTGACAGCATGAGTCTTAACGTTTCAATATATGCCAACTAATGCTATCCTTCATTATACCAGAAATCACCTGATGGTGGACTCCCACCGGCAGTGGTCATCTTCAGAAAATGAAGGGGAAAACCAGAAGCCTTATCTCTCTCTCTCTCTCTCTCTCTCTCTCTCTCTCTCTTCTTACTGTTTCTTTTGCCTGTATAACTTATGTCAATAGCAAGTTAGGAAGCGATCTTATAAAGTGTGGAAGTAGCAGAAAACAAAGAGAGAGAGAGAGAGAGAGAGAGAGAGAGAGAGAGAGAGAGATACCTTGTATCATAAGCACATCCGCATACAGATCAGTGAACTTCGAAATTTGGAGAGAGAGAGAGAGAGAGAGAGAGAGAGAGAGAGAGATTGCATTTATAAAATTTGTGACATATGGCTCAGCGCTGGGCCCGGAGAGTTCATTCAACGTTTTCGCGGGACTAAGAGATATCTCCGCAGTTTGGATTAAGATGAATAATTTAAGAGGTTGGTATGTAAGAAGGAGGAGGGGAAGCGGGAATTACAGTGGAAGGCTAGGGAGTGGGTGCTGTCAAAATCCTCAAGTAATGCCAAAAGGGTAAGTTATACGCAATCAATTCAAAGCTATGAATAAATGAGCATGTAAATAAATATTATTATTATTATTTGCTAAGCTACAAACCTAGTTGGAAAAGCAGGATCCTATAAGCCCAAAGGCTCCAACAGAGAAAATGGCTCAGTGAGGAAAGGAAAATAGCCTAGTGAGGAAAAGAAATAAGGAAAAACTACAAGAAATTTAAAAACAATAATTACATTAAAATAAATCTTTCATATATAAACTATAAAAACTATAAAATAACAAGAGGATAAAAACTTCAAATAGCAAGAGGGAGAGAAACAAGATAGAATAGTGTGCCCGAGTGTACCCTCAAGCAAGAGATCCTCTAACCCAAGACAGTGGAAGACCATGGTACAGAGGCTATGCACAACCCAGACTAGAGAACAATGGTTTGATTTTGCAGTGTCCTTCTCCTAGAAGAGCTCCTTACCATAGCTAAAGAGTCTCTTCTACCCTTACCAAGAGGAAAGTAACCACTGAACAATTACAGTGCAGTATTTAACTCCTGAATGAAGTAGAATTGTTTGCTAATCTCAGTTTTGTGAGGTGTATGAGGAAAGAGGAGAATGTGTAAATAAGCCAGACTATTCTGTGTATACGTAGGTAAAGATGAAATGAACCGTAACCAGAGAGTGGGATCAAATGTAGTACCGTCTGGCCAGTCAAAGGACCCAATACCTCACTAGCGGTAGTATCTCAAACGGGTGGCTGGTTCTTTGGCCAACCTACTACACAATATGCTAAGATTTATTTGCGTGAGAATTATACCCTTCTGTTTAGCAAACAAACTTGTACGTACTATATAGAGGTGAATTACGTAAAGATCTCAGATGTACAAACACAACTAGAAATTAAAATCATACAATACATTGACATAAACAAACCGATATGAAAATAATTTCATAACATAATTTACCTTACCTTGATAAGGTATGTACATATGCAACACCACCATTACTCACCTGTAAAAGAGAAATGCAACTTATTAGAGATGGTTACAACAAAAAAAAGTTCAAAATGTTTTGTTACTGTAAAATTCACTTTGCATAAATGAAATAAAAATGTCAATAATAGACTTTCCTCCAAATCAAAAGTGGCAGCAATAACTCTTTTTGAGACGAGATTGCTACCAACATAGGATCCTAATTGTAAAATTCATGAAAGTTATTCATACAACTAGTTAATAAAATCTAATTTCATCAATGAATAGCTAACAACGTAAAAAGGATCAGTAACAAAATTATACAAAAATGCTCATAAAAATCTTCCCTGGAAGAATAAATATTTACTACTACTACTACTACTACTACTACTACTACTACTACTACTACTACTACTACTACCACCACTAGCCTATACTATTAAAGGGGTAGCACACCTGACACCTTGTACTTAAACAACAACTGCTGTTACCAATACTATAACGATTACTAGCAATAACTCAATTGGTAGCACAACAGACACCTTGTAAATAAAATATATTACTCCTAGGAACAGCTCAAGATATATATATATATATATATATATGCGTGTGTATAAACTATTACTACATCTACAAACATATGTGATGGCATAACAGACATTATTATTATTATTATTATTACTTACTAAGCTACAACCCTAGTTGGAAAAGCAGTATGCTATAAGCCCAGGGGCTCCAACAGGGGAAATAGCTCAGTGCGGAAAGGAAAAAAGGAAAATAAAATATTCTAAGAAGAGTAACAACAATAAATATCTCCTATATAAACTATAAAAACTTTAACAAAACAAAAGGAAGAGAAATAAGATAGGAGAGTGTGCTCGAGTGTACCCTCAAGCAAGAGAACTCTAACCCAAGACAGTGAAAGGCCATGGTACAGAGGCTATGGCAACTACCCAAGACTAGAGAACAGTGGTTTGATTTTGGAGTGTCCTTCTCCTAGAAGAGCTGGCTTACCATAGCTAAAGAGTCTCTTCTACCCTTACCAAGAGGAAAGTGGCACTGAACAATTACAGTGCAGTAACCCCTTGGGTGATGAAGAATTGTTTGGTAATCTGTGTTGTCAGGTGTATGAGGATAGAGGAGAATATGTAAAGAATATGCCAGACTATTCAGTGTGTATGTAGGCAAAGGGAAAATGAACCGTAACCAGAGAGGAGGATCCAATGTAGTACTGTCTGGCCAGTCAAAAGACCCCATAACTCTCTAGCGGTAGTATCTCAACGGGGTGGCTGGTGCCCTGGCCAACCTACTACCTATCTAATAAAGAAAATAAACTACTACTACTACTACTACTACTACTACTACTACTACTACTACTACTACTACCAACACATCAAACTCAAGGAGTGCCAAACAAACAAAATGTAAATCAAATGAATGAGTCCTGAAGAGCTAAATCATAATACTCAAAAAAGGAAGAATTCATCATTAAAATAAATTCAATCAGTAGTGTCTCTCTGAGCTGGGTTTGGCCTGATTTAAGTCCTATTTTCTGTTCTGTGCACTTCTGCCTGAATCTCTAGGTGGTTTTTCATATATATCTTTTCCTATAATTTCTTGCGCCTTCCAACATCATTTCACACCGCTATTTCTATATTTACTGCTTTCTACTTTTTATATATATACTGTATATATATATATATATAAATTTCTACCTCATACTTGGGATCGAACGCTAGCCCCTTCTAATGAGAAGGCCAGGTCGAAACCAACCATGCCACGAGAGCCCATAAAAGGAAATCTGAAACCTGACACTAATCTAGCTGTCCGAGGATTTACCTGGTGAGACATCAGTCTATTTACCAGCGAGTTTTACCAGATTTCCCCGGCCACCACGTGACACAATTGGTAGTAATTCATTCAAATTACCCCTAATGAGTCAATATGGATAAATATCAACACAACATCGTGTTCAAATAGAAATAAATTTCTACCTCATACTTGGGATCGAACGCTAGCCCCTTCTAATGAAAGGCCAGGTCGAAACCAACCATGCCACGAGAGCCCATAAAAGGAAATCTGAACCTGACACTAATCTAGCTGTCCGAGGATTTACCTGGTGAGACATCAGTCTATTTACCAGCGAGTTTTACCAGATTTCCCCGGGCCACCACGTGACACAATTGGTAGTAATTCATTCAAATTACCCCTAATGAGTCAATATGGATAAATATCAACACAACATCGTGTTGGTTTCGACCTGGCCTTTCATTAGAAGGGGCTAGCGTTCGATCCCAAGTATGAGGTAGAAATTTATTTCTATTTGAACACGATGTTGTGTTGATATTCATCCATATATATATATATATATGTGTGTGTATATATAATATATATATATATATATATATGTGTGTGTGTGTGTATGTATATGTATATATATAATCTATATAAAATACACATGTACAGTATATATTAGTATGTATATATGATATGTACTACATATTTAACTAAAGACGTCCATAGCTTCAAAATCTTTTAGAAATGTCTTTTTTTTTCAGCCTGGTCAGAAACAAGAGATTATAAAAATTATCTTGAAGATATGGACACTTATAAAATCTCTTATATACTATATACACAATTGCATATACAGTATGTATGTATGTATATATATATATATATATATATATTTATATATATATAATATATATATTTATATATATATATATATTTATATATATATATATATATATTTATATATATATATATATATATATAAAACAGCTGTAATTTGTCCTTAGTACGAAATATTCCTTAACTCTAGAGAGAGAGAGAGAGAGAGAGAGAGAAAGAGAGAGAGAGAGAGAGAGAGAGAGAGAGAGGAGGGGGCGGGGTTAAAGCGTTTTAAGTAAAATATTACACTGAAATAGCAAAATCATTTATTCTAAATTCCTATACAAATTAAAAAAATAGTAATATTCATATTTTGTAGTAAATATTTCTTATTACAAATTATTTCCCAATACTTTTTCACATTGTAACCATAGGAACAAGACAAAAGGAGACGTAAGGGGGGGGAGGGAATTCTGAGAGCAACTTGGACGTGAATGGACACTGGCATTAAAAAAAACGCACACCATGAGCGTGACTTCTAGATGAAGCCAAAGTAACAGTATCTCCCTAAATAATAAAGAGTAGGTATCTGGCTATCTATATTTCCTGTCACGCTGCGCGTGGTTCAAGGCCCGCTCAAGCTCGATAGTTTCTTACAGTATCTGCAACTTCACCATCCTTGTGAGTTAAGGATGAAGGGTTTTTAGTGTCATCTGCCATTGTCTGGCCATCCCTGGTCCTAGCTTGGGTAGAGATGGGGCTTGGGCGCTAATTATATGCATACTGGATATGGTCAGTCTCTAGGGCATTGTCCTACTAGCTAGAGCATTGTCACTGCCCCTTGACTCTGCCATTCAGGAGAGGCTTTTAATCCTTAAAACCTCAAATTCGTCTATCCCCCTCCCTTTGGGTAGGGGAAGGCTAGTGGTCATACCCTTCCTGGGAGGTGGTACCCCAACAGGTACACTTGGAAATCACAATCTCATATAAATTGCCGAAACTACCGTATTGCAGTTAGGATACAGGGAAGGGGGGGGGAAGGGGAGGGAAAGGGTGGGAAGGGTTAAATCTGTGTGCGCGTGTATATATATATATATATATATATACTCTAGCTAAATGCTTTGGAGTTATTTTTAACGGGTCGCGTATACAAGTTGGTTATAAAAGCAAATACAATCAAGAAATAAGATTTTGAGGTTTGTGAAGTAGACCTGCACAGGATAAATTGTGGGATCAAAGGTTCCTACACCTGTCAGCTAATACACGAAAATCACAATAAAGGTCTAAAGGTTTAAAAATCGATCATGAATGGCAGAGGCAAGGGACAGTGACAATGCCTTAGATATATATATATATATATATATATACATATGATCAGCGCCCAAGGCCCCTCTACACCCTAGGAAGGACCAAGGAGGGCCAGGCAATGGCTGCTGATGACTCAGCAGATAGACCTATAGGCTCCCCCAAAACACTCATACTTAGCTCACAAGGATGGTGAGGTTGCAGCGACCAAAGAAACTAACGAGTTTGAGCCACAGTCTGGCGATCATCAGTTAGGGACGTTATCACATCGGTCACACATATTAGAAAACTTGTTAAAAGCATCACTTGTTATGATTTCTAGGAAAATAGAAAATAGGGTAAAGCATTTTTTTTTATCAAAATAGCAAATAAATCCGATTATTATATCAAGATATATAAAAAATGTAAAGTATAGAAAAGCATATTCAGCATATTCTTATTAATGATAATGCTCAACAAATGACGGATTCTAGATATAAAAAAGAAGGACTTTATAATGACAAAAATCAACAACAAAAAATTAAATATCCCACAATGATAGCAAGAAGAATTCCTATGCAAATAAATAAACAAAAACCGCTTGGAAATGCCCTGCAATTACTAAGCACAAAGCTAAACAGGATTGCAACAAGCCCAAGCAAATCGAGGAGGAGGAGGAGGAGGAGGAGGAGGAAACTTGAAAAAAAAAAAACTCAATTTCGATTTCTTTCTCATTAGCTTCACTAATGTCATTCCGCCCTCTTATGACAGCTAGTAGGGAACCAAACTGACATTTCATGGCTCAAAAAAAAAAAAAAAAATCCATTTTTTTAATCCTCATTTTCTTTTTAATTCAAAGCCGGAACTTAATACATACGCCTTGATTTCCTCCCTCCAACGATACCCTAAACACGCCTCTCCCCCCTCCGATCTTAAAACCCCCTACAACCTCCTCCTCCTCCGTCCTCCTCCAAGAATAAGATTAATATCACGACAAACAGGTTTATACAATTAGCTCGTTATCCTGGAACAGGAGGGGGAGGGAGGAGAGGGAGGAGGGGAGGGAGGAGAGGGAGGAGGGGGAGGGAGGAGCCTAAAAGAGTTGGAGGGGTTGATGGTCCTTCATGAATCATCATCATCATCATGAAAAAAACAAAACAAAAAAAACAATAGGGAATAGCCACTAGTCTTACACAATCTGAGAGAGAGAGAGAGAGAGAGAGAGAGAGAGAGAGAGAGAGGCAGGTTCATGAATGCAAGGCTAATATCAACAGGAGGTGTTAATGCGAGGCATTGTGTTATTAGCTCAAAGAGTGCCCCGGGTACGAAAAATGGGGGGAGGGGGGGGAGAATGTTAGGGATACCTCCCTCTCAGGAGGGAGGAAGGAGACTAAGAAGGGATGACTACATAATAGGTGAGAAGACTGGGAGGAGGAAGGGAGGGATAAAGAAGGAAAATCTAGAGGGCCATAACTATTATTGTCATTGTTTCGTTTCTACCATTTAGGCTTGGCCAGTTATTTTCTTCAAAGTGAAGGAGGGGGATGGGAGGGAGGAAAGAGGGTGAAGAGAAGGGGGAGATATATAGGAAAGGGGGAAGGTTCCTCTGTCAATTGCAAAACCTTGAGCGCGTTCGTGTTAACTGTAGAATTTCACCTTTCGAGAATAGAAAAAAAAAAAAAAAGGATAAAATTGGGCAAAACTTTCAATCGGAAAACTCGGTCAAAATCATCCCATGTAATTTCCAACTGCCTACATTATAATCATTAAAGATGGCTTCTGAAGAAGAGAAGAAGGATAACTATAAATAAGACAAGTTAATCAAATCAATCAGGCTTAAGTATCTTTATTATTATTATTATTATTATTATTATTATTATTATTATTATTATTATTATTAGGTAAAATAATACCCTAGTTGGAAAAGCAGTAGAGGCTATAAGCCATGGGATCCAACAGGGAAAATAGCCCAGTGAGGAAAGGAAAACAGGAAACGAAAGGAAAAGTATACCTACATTAAGTGTACCTTCAAGCAACAGAACTCCTACCTAAGACAGTGGAAAATCCTGATACAGAGGTTATGGCACTACCCAAGTCTAGAGAACAATGGTTTGATTTTGGAGTCTCCTTCAAGAAGAGATGCTTCCCATAGCAAAAGAGTCTCTTCTACCCTTACCAAGTGGAAAGAACAACCATATTAAAAATATCCAATCTCTAGACGTCATTTTTTTTATCAGATTTTCCCTTCAAGGAATCGAATGTTTCTACATTTTTTTCTTCTTAGGTCAAGTGATACTTCTTATCTCTTTTTAGCCTGCTGACTGATCTTCCTCCTGTTATCACCATAACATCATTTAATATATATGTTTACCTTTTTATGTCTCAGACCATTCCCTAGTCTTTGATATTTGAAGAACAGACAATGTTTATCAATGCACTCTAGAGAGAGAGAGAGAGAGAGAGAGAGAGAGAGAGAGGGGGGGGGGCAAAAATTTGATCATTTCAAAAATGAAAATATATAGACGCATTATTAGATGTCTTCTTGCTTGAGGGTACACTCGGCCACACAATTCTATTTTATTTCTCTTCCTCTTGTTTTTTTTTCAACTTTTTTTATATAGGAGATATCTATTTTAATGTTACCATTCTTAAAATAATTTATTTTTCCTTGTTTCCTTTCTTCCTTTCATCACTGAGCTATTTTTCCCATTGGGGCACCTGGGTTTATTGCATCTTGCTTTTCCAGCTAGGGTTGTAGATGATAATGATAATAATAATAATAATATTAATAATAATAATAATAATAATAATAATAATAATAATAATAATAATAATAATAATAATAATAACGGGCAAGCGAATGAAACGCCACATTTAAAATACCAAAAAAAAAGTTAAGGTGGAAATATAGAAAAAAAAACTATCACTATTGCTTAAAAAAATGTAACAATCCTAACTTAACACGGAACATTTTTTTTCAGTATTGGGTTTCCCAAACAATACTCGCCGCATCGACCAACACAGATCTCTCTCTCTCTCTCTCTCTCTCTCTCTCTCTCTCTCTCACAACTTTAAATTCCAAGAATTATCGACAGGTTTCTGCGTAATTAAGTGAGATTTCTCTTGGGAGAGGCATGGCATACCAGGATGATCCTAGAGAGAGAGAGAGAGAGAGAGAGAGAGAGAGAGAGATTGGATTGATAATAATTCATACCCACATTACTAATCAACCAACCAGCAAACTAATAAGTCATCTTACTTGGTTATCAAAAAAGTTGCATGGTAAGCACAACGTATACCTGGGTTACTTTGCATTTTCAATTCCATTTACGTTTTTGCCCGCAATCTTGTGTCGTCTGCTACAAGGGGAAAAGCCATGCCAGCGCCATCTGTTAGCGTGAGGTCAGAACATGACTAAGGCCGTTTGCCAGTTCGAAAATCGATATCGTTTGAAATTTAGATTTTGAGAGTTCTTTATGTTACTATACAAATCATATATATTTTAGTTCTTTAAGTTACTATAAAAATCATACACATTTCATTAATTGCTATTTCCAACAAATCAAAAATGTGTAACTAAATTATGTGAAGTCGTTTATAACTGTCACAGTTTGTATTAATATCTTTAATACTTTTCATCCTAATACTTTAGTAATTTCATTAATAATAATTTCAACTAATAATTTCAATTCCGTCGAAGTTTAAGGAATTTCTTATTTAACTTACAAGCGTTATACATGAAAGCTTATTTTATTTCAATTCCTTTTACAGTGAACAACTACAGAGGGCGTTTTATAATAATGTTCTTCATTATTTAACAATCACAAATTATCATAAGATGCATTATGTATGTGATTGCCTTCGCGCGGCTAAAAATAGCAAACGAATTCATATGAGAACAATTCAATTTAATGTTTATTGTATTTTAACGAGGTTTGTTTCCTTTACGAGAGAGAGAGAGAGAGAGAGAGAGAGAGAGAGACTTTCAACGATAAACAGGGAAAATAAGAAAATATAAAACAAACTGTCTTTAATGAGAGAGAGAGAGAGAGAGAGAGAGAGAGAGAGAGAGTTTCAAAGATAAACAGGGAAAATAAAATATAAAACACTGTCTTTAATAAGAAGAGAGAGAGAGAGAGAGAGAGAGAGAGAGAGACTTTCAACGATAAACAGGGAAAATAGGAAAATAAGAAAATATAAAACAAACTGTCTTTAATGAGAGAGAGAGAGAGAGAGAGAGAGAGAGAGAGACTTTCAAAGATAAACAGGGAAAATAAGAAAATATAAAATAAACTGTCTTTAATGAGAGAGAGAGAGAGAGAGAGAGAGAGAGAGAGATTCGTGTGGAATACCGAATACGGTCTAGAGACTTTAGACAAAGCTAATCATATATTTTCTCTATTCTGGTATGGTCAACATTCAAAGTATAAGCATCATGGGCCTAACTGCCTAACACTTCTCATATCGTGAAAATCGTTACTTATATCTCTATTTAATGTAACTGTTAGGAAAATAACAGCATTTGGATATCACCACCACCATTAGTAACATGTGGTGATATCACCTATTCCCGGATATACGAGATTTTTTTTTTCTTTTTTTTTTTTAGTTGACGAGGCAATCAAATGTAATTGTTTCCTATTATAATTCAAATCCCAATTTAAGGTTATAAGGTCTATTTCAATTCGTCTCTTTAACTGGATTCTGTTCCCTCATCTCACCTATATAATAAAGAGCAAGTCTGTTCGATATAGATATATATGTATATATATATATATATATATATATATATATATATATATATATATATATATATATATATATATATATATATCCTGTAACGCTGAGTGGCATTGCCAAACGTATGAAAACCTGGTCTCTCCCCGTCTTCAGGTGGGGTAGAAGGATTAGTCATACCCTGATGAGAGGGGGTACCCCAAGATGTACTAGGAAACCACAATCACCCACAAATTGCCGAGACTCCCATGTAGCAGTTAGAAAAGGGGGAGGGGGTGGGAAGTATGTGCGCACGTGCATATATATATATATATATATATATGTATATATATATTATATATATATATATAAATATATATATATATATGTTTATATATATATATATATGTATATATATTATATATATATATATAAATATATATATATATATATATATAAACATATATATATATATATATATATATACACGCACACATTCCTATGAGTAATATTATGGCCCTTAAACAGTTTTTGAGGTTAAAGAGTTGCTGAAGGTGTGTGTGTGTCTACATTTGCCGAATCTGTTTTCTGTTGAAAGAGTGAGAGGGTATTTCGACACAGCTTCTATTACCTTCTTATCTAATTACCTTACGAATATCTACTGGCTGGTGGTTATCATCAATAGATAAGTTTTGTACTCACGACGATGGTAGTATACCCTTCCCTTTTATATTAAATTCTAAAGCGGCAATGTGCCAAATGTGAGAGAGAGAGAGAGAGAGAGAGAGAGAGAGAGAGAGAGAGAGAGAGAGAGAGAGAGAGAGCGAGAGAGAGAATCTTTACTCTCTCCCTAGTCCATTATCCCCGCTGCTGCGGTTTCTTTCGACCTTCTTAGTCCCACTGTATTGTAGGGTCGGTCGCTCGAGTTAACTTTCTCCATCTCTTTCTAGCCCTTGCATCTTCTTCCCCTATTCCCACCTCACCACATCCATCCATCTGACCCGCTGATACCCCACATTCCTTCTCCCCCTCACTTGATTAGTTCCACCTTCTACCTCCTTCTTACATGGCCATATCTTTTACATTACATATACTACATACTCTTCGTATATTTTGGCTCCCCCTCATTTCCAGTTGTGATATTCCAGCAATTTATCTCACCATCTTCATCTAGGTTCTTTCCAACAGTCCTTCCTCTCTCCTCCTAAGCGACCAAAAATCTGCCCCATATAATAGTACGGGTCTAATAACTATCATGAGTCTTCCTTTTGAGTCTTGGTCCCATTTTCTTGTCTAAGAAAACTCCAGGTACTTCATTCCATTTTTGCTGCGCTTTCTTAGTACCCCCCCTCCTCCTATCATTGATCCCAAACAATTAAACTCATTGTTCTGATTTAGCACTATTACTGTTCCATGCGTTTCTCTACTACTAATCATCAGCTCCCACTTTCCAAAGTTCACCTTCAATTCTTGTAATCTCAGGCTCCTTTCCATGCTAAAAACCTTTCTTGCAACTCTTCTTTTGTGTTTGCTATAACTATATCGTCAGTAAAAATTAGTTCCCTCAATTCTTTGTTGATTCTCAGTTCTGATGGTAAAGTGTCTATAAAGAAGAGGAAAAGGAATGTACAAGAGCAAATCCCTGATGAAGGCCAACTTTCTCAGGGAATGGTTCAATTTCCCTATATTTTGTCTTGCCCACATTCTCACTAATCTCACCAACTTATCAGGCACCCTTCTCTTTATCAGACACCAACAGACTAATCTTAGTACCCCGTCATACGCCTAATTCCTTCTAGATACATCTCTTGAATTTTTCTTGCTATAAAGATAACACCCATTGTCATATTATCACCTCTAGCAACCTTTCTTCTAATATTCTTTCTAGTATCTTGAATACATGCCACAAAAGCTTTAGTCTTTTGTAGTTCCTAAAGTTTACCACGTCTCCTTTTTGTTTATAAAATTTAATCCTCCAACTATCGCCCAAGTCACTTGGCATTTCATATATATCCCAGATCTTTGCCAATATTGCCAAATCTCTGACTAGATTTCCCAATGCCTCAATCATTTTCATTGTTACCTTCTCCGACCCATAACAATCACCTGATCACCAGGTACAGTTGGACACAAGAATTTATTACACACTCACTCTCTATGGGGAAGCGTACCTTGTCCCATCATTACTTCGCTAAGACTTCTTTTGTGTAGCCACCCCCCCCCCCCACCTCCCCCACAACCTTTGCCATCTCTTCCTTTACTATCCACTCGGTTACTCGCTGCGCAGTAAGGGTATGACCGGGTGCATTTCCTAGGAGTGAGGTGTGCCAGGATTTCCTGTATCCTACTGTATATACATGTCTTCTTAGTTCAACATTTATTTAAAAGTACAAAGGGTCCAATTCAATCTTACCTCACCCTATATACCTATACGGGATACCCCCCACCCCCCGGAAAGAAGTATACCGTCTACACATGATTGCCCAGAAAAATATCATCAGAAATATCTATTATGAAAAATGTTCCACCCAGAAGAGTTGAAGATTACCTCATCGAGGATCTTCGATTCCCAGTTTCTTTTCATGAGGTAAAATGGTTTATAATTCTAATTAGATCACTAGCTCTAACCTACTTGCAATCCCCCAACAGTCGACTGCAACCAGGCACAGCATTTACAACGTGGATCATCAACAGAAGCATTCTGGATTATCAAGACAATCACCTATGCCACGAGAGAGAGAGAGAGAGAGAGAGAGAGAGAGAGAGAGGATGACTGATGATACCCACTATACCCGTCAATCACAGGAGTCGCCCTCCAAAGACAGGACACAGCATACCTCCCGCGCATTATGAATAAATTACTGATGGCATCTCGCTACTTTTCTTATTATGATGCCTCTTTTGTCTCCGGTCTAGGATGGGGGGGAGGGAAAAGAGGGGAGGGAGAAGAGGGGGGGGGGGGAGAAGAAGAGATTCTTTGAGAAGGGGGAAATTCAAGGAGTGTCGGGGGGGGGGGGGGGAGAGATTTCCGGAGAATGTAATACACGAGTTTGTTTGATCATTTAGTTACTAGTGTACGCGACCTGTCAAAAATTACGGCTAAATATTTAGATCGATATGCACGCACACGCAACTCCTCTCACCTGGGTATGACTACCCCTCTTTCCCCCTACTGAGCGTGACCGGAAAGAATTATATGTATGTGGCGAAATCTAACAGAGGCCCTTTGCGTCAATAGGCGTAGGAGGAGATGATGATGATTGATGTGTAGGATATATATATATATATATATATATACATACATATATACATATATAAATATATATACATATACATATATAAATATATATACATATGCATATATATACATACATATATACATATATAAATATATATACATATACATATGCATATGCATATATATACATACATATATACATATATAAATTTATATACATATACATATGCATATATATACATATATAAATATATATACATATACATATGCATATATATACATACATATATACATATATATATATATATATATATACATGTGTATATATATATATATTATATATATACATATATATATGGCAGTTTCCAGGAAAAAGGTCTTTATAGTTCGGTATTTGTTGGTATAAAAAGAATATTAATGTATGAAGGTATCTGCAGGTAAAAAGTATTTTTACAATATAATGAACATATATAAGTATATTAAAACGGTAAGGGGTTCACGGAAAAGATAATTATGTTGTAATGAATTTATGAGAAGTAAGAACAAGGACTTCCACAAATATACATGGAATTCACCATGTGGCAAACTTTCAACTGGGCTCCACAAGGCACTAGAAGAGTTGGGAAGACCCAGGCCTACACGGCCGAGGATTATGAAGCGTCAACTAGATGATGATGAATGGAGAAGTACTGAATTAAAAGCTCAAGATAGAGACTGGCAAAATCTAACAGCGGCCCTTTGCGTCAATTGGCGTCGGAGGAGATGATGATGATGATGAATTATGGAAGAAAGTCTAAAGGACAAATATTTACAAAGTAATAAATGTATTTAAAAGGATGTCCGTGGAAGGAGGATAACACGCTCTGGAAAGTGTTATAATATAAAATTGAAAAATTAACAACGAAGTCATGATTACAGTTAGTTAAATAAATCCTGTTCGTAATATTAGGCATGCAATTAATTCTAAAAGTCAGGCCTTTTCCATCATAAAAATACACAGTATTCTAGAAGTTTTATTCCAGCTGTGACCAAGTTGTGGAATGATCTTCCTAATCGGGTAGCTGAATCGGTAAAACTTCAAAAGTTCAAACTTGCGATAAATATTTTTATGTTGAACAGGTTGACATAAGTCTTTTAATAGTTTATATATGAAAAATTTATGTTACTGTTTTTTTTTAAATATCTTGTTTCATTTGTACATTATTTCTCATATCGTTTATTTATTAACCTTCCTTTCCTCGTTGGGCTATTTTTCCCTGTTGAAGCCCTTCGGCTTAGAGTATCTTGCTTTTCCAACTGGGGTTGTAGGTTAGTTAATAATAATAATAATAATAATAATAATAATAATAATAATAATAATAAAAAAAATCGTATCGATACTTCCAGACTACTCTGGTCGGTAATTTCTTACTTGATCCATTGGAAAACCCAGTTGGATAATTACATTTTATCTCAAACATTATAAAAAGTAAACATACTTTGCATAGGAAGATCGATCACTCAAAAGCATTAAGCGAAATACTAATAATACGAGATTGTTAAACTCAAAACAACAACACGAGACTGGTAAACTCAAAACAACACGAGACGGGTAAACTCAAAACAGCACGACACAGGTAAACTCAAAACAACAACACGAGACAGGTAAACTCAGAACAACAGGAGACTGGTAACCTCAAAACAACACGAGACTGGTGAACACAAAATAACAACACGAGTCTCGTAAACTCAAAACACCTATACGAGACTGGTAAACTCAAAACAACAACACGAGACAGGTTTACCTCAAAACACCTATACGAGACTGGTAAACTCAAAACACCGCCACGAGACTGGTAAACTCAAAACACCACCACGCGACTGGTAAACTCAAACCATAACCACAAGACTGGTAACTCAAAATAACGAGACTGGTAAACTCAAAGCACCACCACGAGACTGATAAACTCAAAACACCACCACGTGACTGGTAAACTCAAAAAACCACCACGAGACTAGTAAACTCAAAACACCACGAGACTGGTAAACTAAAAAAAAACACCACGAGACTAGTAAACTCGAAACACAACCACGAGACTAGTAAACTCAAAACATCTCCACGAGACTGGTAGACTCAAAACAAAACCCCGAGACTGGTAAACTCGAAACACCACCACGAGACTGGTAGACTCAAAACACAACCCCGAGACTGGTAAACTCGAAAAAACAATCACGAGAATGGTAAACTCGAAATACCACCAGGAGACTAGTAAACTCAAAACAATAGCACTAGGCTGGTAAACTCAAAACATCAAGAAATTGGTAAACTCAAAACACAACCACGAGACTGGTAAACTCAAAACAACAAGAGATTGGTAAACTCAAACACCACCATGATACTGGTAAACTCAACAACAACTTTTTAATATGTTTTTAAACCTGAACATAGAATTACCAATATTATAATGTTATGTTATAATAAAAATATCACCTAACAGAAAAATCAAAAGAACGATATTTCTTATAAGCAACAAGGGAATTTGCAAAATGTATGCCATTAAAAACGGCTGGAAAAATCGCTTAATCTAGATGAGAGAGAGAGAGAGAGAGAGAGAGAGAGAGAGAGAGATTGGCGGGAAGTGACGAGAAACACTCAAAAGAAAATTGACAAATAAAATGTCATAGAAAGTTAGACAAGTCAAAAATTCTATGAGAAATTGTAATATATTTTGATATTTATCTCGAAAATAGAAATATATTTTTAGATTTTATTTCTGCCTTTTTTAATTGTAGTTCATTCTCCAAGAAAGTCCGTGGAATAATGATGAAGACGGGATGTTCAAAATCTATATTGGCTTCCATTCTAGAGAGAGAGAGAGAGAGAGAGAGAGAGAGAGAGAGAGAGAATTACTCGAAACGGCATTCCAAGCCACAGAGGACACCCGTCACAGTTCCCTATGGTAACCCATAACCAGGGTCGGGGGCCTGCAATTAAAAATGAAGTACTCCGATGAAAAAATAAATAGCACTATTAAACACACAGGTGCAGATAAAAGCCTAATTATTTTACATGACTCGATAGGCGAGAGTGGACAATGTGTCAAGTGACGATGCGCGGGTAACAAGGGCCTAAGTGCCGGCGCATTCCAAGTCGATAAGAAATTAGCATGCGGGGATGTCCGGATTATCCGGGCGCTATGGACAATCTCTCTCTCTCTCTCTCTCTCTCTCTCTCTCTCATTACAAAGAGATCTCCTCATTTAACAGATGAATTCTCTCTCTCTCTCTCTCTCTCTCTCTCTCTCATTACAAAGAGATCTCCTCATTTAACAGATGAATTCTCTCTCTCTCTCTCTCTCTCTCTCTCTCTCTCTCTCTCTCATTACAAAGAGATCTAAACAAAATATATGAATGGGCGGAGATAAATAGGATGGTATTTAACTCCGATAAGTTCGAATCAATGAATTATGGAAACAGAGATGGAATGGTATATGCATACAAGGGACCTTATAAACGAGACAATCACAAACAAGGAAGCAATTAAAGACCTTGGTGTAATGTTAAACAGGAATATGTTATGCAACGACAAATAGCAACACTGTTGGCTAAATGTAAAGCAAAAATGGGAATGCTATTCAGACACTTTAAAACAAGAAAAGCTGAACACATGATTATGCTGTACAAAACTTATGTACGTAGTACACACGAGTACTGCAATGTGATATGGTACCCACAATACCAAAAGGATATTGCACAAATAGAGAGTGTACAAAGGTCCATTACTGCTAGAATAGAAGTAGTTAAGGACCTTGACTACTGGGAAAGACTGCAATTTTTAAAATTATAGTCTAGAAAGGAGAAGAGAACGCTACATGATAATACAAGGATGGAAACAAATCGAAAGAATTACTGAAAACATCGTGGAGCTAAAAATATCAGAAAGAGCAAGCCGAGGTAGATTAAGTGCCCAAAACTATACCAGGAAAACTAAGGAAGGCGCACAGGACATTAATCCACCAGCATTGATAATGCAGTGACTATTTAATGCGCTGCCAGCTCATCTAAGAAACATATCAGGAGTGAGCGTAGATGTGTTTAAGAATAAGCTGGATAAATACCTAAGATGCATCCCAGACCATCCAAGACTGGAAGATGCAAAATACACCGGAAGATGCATTAGCAACTCTGGTGGATATACGAGGTGCCTCACACTGAGGGACCTGGGGGAACCCAAACATAGAATAAGGCAATAAGTTAAGGTAAGGCTCTCTCTCCCCCCTTAGTGGACAGTAATAGAGGCATTAAAAATGCTTAAAAGAATAACAAACATAGTTTAAAAACCGCAATTTTAATCGGAAATTCTCCGTAAAAATATACTATTCTAAGCCATATTTCAATCAAATACAGGAGACCTCAATTCTACCTTTTTGTTATTATCTTTTACGGGTTGTTGACCGTAATATCACTTCTTTACATCAATATATCGGTTTTCAAAACGGTAAATGCCCAGCACCATTTATTCCAGGATTTTACCGTTTTTTCAATGTAAATTTTTCACAGTGTAGATTACAACAACCTATTCACGGTCAGCACGAATCCGTCCACAGGTAACGGATACAAACTGGAATTTAAAAGATACAACACCAATGTGGCAATTTCTTTACATGCAAAATAGCAAATACTAGGAATTAACTTCCAGTGGATGTAGTAAACAGTAACACAGTAAACGAGTTCAAGAATAAGTTCGACAAGATCATAAGAACTCTCTAAATGCTTAAAACCAAATCGCTCTACCTAAGAGCAAATGGAGTCTCCACGGGTGGACTAGAAAGTCTTTGAGACATCCAAAATCCTTGTAACTCTCTCTCTCTCTCTCTCTCTCTCTCTCTCTCTCTCTCTCAGAGGGACTGGTACGGCAGACCAGATGATGAGGTGGTTGCTTGGATTAAGTCTGTTAAAAAAATATCCTAACCTAACCTTAAGTAAAAATATATTTCTCATACATGGATATTGCAAAGCTTGTGCTTCTATCTATAGACAGGTGATGTGCAGGGAACTGATACTGTATGGCATAAAAAACGGGTTTAAAAGGAAGGAATCAAAAATTTTAAAAAGTTTTTACGATGGAGTTGCTGGTTTAGTCTGAAAATGGGTCTGACTTTAAGGTGTTGATTAAGAACAGTGAAGAGGAACTGCAGAACCTCATGTCTGGATGGGATTTTCAGAATAAGGGCCATGTGATTCAGCGCTGGGGCCGGGGGAGACCATTCAGCCCCCTGGTGATATTGGAAATAGGTTCTGCTGTTGCGCCATTAAATATATATAAATATATATATATATATATATATATATAATTATATATATATATATATTATAATTATATAATATTATATATAATATATATATATTATATATTATATATATATATATTATATACTGTATATATATATATATATATACAAATATATACTGTATATATATATATATATATATATATTTATATATTACATACTATATAAAATCACTAGTGTACGCAACCGTTAAATATGTAGATAGATATGAAAACATAAATTCAACCCTTCCACAAGGGCATGACTACTCCCTCTTCTCTAAATAGAAGGACGGCGGAAGACCCAGTAGTTATATGCCTTGCCGCTGAGCGTAACCTCAAAGAAATTATCAATTATCATTACACCCCCATCAGCTCTAATGCATAGTAAAATAAAACCTATTCTATATATCTAGAACACATACACACACACACACATACAGACGTTATTCTATAAATTTAATTCCAAGAATCCTATCCACTGTCACTAAAGGCGTTATTCTACTTCGTTTTTTTTTTTCGTTTTTTTTTTTTTTGTATCCCTGAATCCTCCTCCTAAATATTACAAAATCAATGTTACAAGAAAACGAAAGCCAAAGCAAAATAAATAAATTCCTTGGATGTAAAAACAAAAGTTTCTGAGAGTTGGTATCAATTCTAATTAGATAATAACAATTAGAATCGAAGATAAAAAAAAAAACCTTTTTCAATATCACTGGAGGAATTCGAATTTCAGTCCTTACATATTCTCCATTCCATCTTTCATCCGCTTTCGTAATCCTCTCGGCAGCAGGAAGATTATTCTCTCTCTCTCTCTCTTCTCTCTCTCTCTCTCTCTCTCTCTCTCTAAGAGGATTATCACCGTCTCCCATTAGCACAAAACCTTAAAACATCCATTATCCTTTTGTCATCATATAGACTACCGGATCTTGACAAACAAGTTGAGAGAGAGAGAGAGAGAGAGAGAGAGAGAGAGAGAGAGGAGAGGCCTTCCATGAACAATGAAACTGCACTATGACAAAAAGACCAGCATGAACATAATTTGGTGACTGGAACATCAAGACACTGACATATTCTGCAAAACAGAAATGCATTAACAGCATGTCGAACTTTGCAGCCAGAGAGAGAGAGAGAAGAGAGAGAGAGAGAGAGAGAGAGAGACCTTCCATATACAGTTTGGATTATCATCAAGACACTGACAAGCACATTACAGAAGAGAAAACAGTTAACGAGAGAGAAGAGAGAGAGAGAGAGAGAGAGAGAGAGACCTTCCATATAAAATTTGGATTATTATCAAGACACTGACAAATTCTGCAAAACAGAAAGACATTAACGAGAGAGAGAGAGAGAGAGAGAAGAGAAAGAGAGAGAAGAGAGAGAACTCCCATATACAATTATTATCAAGACACTGACAAATTCTGCAAAACAGAAAAACATTAACGAGAGAGAGAGAGAGAGAGAGAGAGAGAGAGAGAAGAGAGAGAGAACTCCCATATACAATTATTATCAAGACACTGACAAATTCTGCAAAACAGAAAAACATTAACGAGAGAGAGAGAGAGAGAGAAGAAGAGAGGAGAGAGAGAGAGAGAGCATATCCACTCCATCAAGAAACAAATTGGACGCGAAGCTTGCAATGCACAGGACACCAATCGTGATGTAACGATTGATAAAAGTGGAAGTCGAGACATAGTTGCAATTATGAAGAAATTCCCAACTTGATTAAAAGCAAATTGAAAGGAAACAACAGCTGTTCTTCCCTTTAAATGGAATGCAGGTTTGCAGAAGACTAAATTGGGAGATTACATTTTAAATAATTATGAAAGGACTTTCACAACATTTAATCTTTGTAGGTATTTCAGCCAATACTTCTAGTGCTATCATTATTATTACTTGATAAGCTACAATCCCTAGTTGGAAAAGCAGGATGCTATAAGCTCCAGGGTTCAAACAGGGAAAATAGCCAAGTGAGGAAAGGAAATAAGGAAACTAAGAGGAGTAATGTATAATTGAAATAAAATATTTTTAGAAGAGTAACATCAAAATAAATCTTTCATATATAAACTATAAAAACTTAAAAACAAAACAAGAGGAAAAGAAAGATTATTATTATTAGACATTAGTATTATTATTACGTGCTACAACCCTATTGGAAGAGCAGGATGCTAAAGGCCCAAGGGCTCCAACAGGGATAATAATGCAGTGAGGAAAGGGAATAACAAATAGAATAGAGTGCCCGAGTGTACCCTCAAGCAAGAGAACTCTAACCACCAGACCCTTTTATCTACCATTTCAATCCATTCCAATATCATCGTTATCATTATTACGACTAATAATGTACGCCATCAGTCAAAAAATGACGGTTAATTATTTAGATAGAATATGCACACACACGCACACACACTCAACCCTTTCCACCTCCTCCCCCTTTCCTAACTACAACATGGCAGTTGTAGTTTCCGAGTATACCTCTAAGGCTAAACCATCTCTCACCAAGGTTTGATTACTCCCTCTCCTCCTTACCTGCGGGAAGGGGAGAGACCGAGTAGTTATACGTCTGGCAATGTCGCTCAACGTGACCAGAAAGAAATATATTTCATAAATATAGCCGGACACTTGCTCTTTATTGTATAAGGAAGATTATTATTATTATATAAGGAAGATTATCATCATTATATATGGAAGATTATTATTATTATTATTATTGTGTTCTTTATAGGTCCCTTAATTCAAAGTAAAACCTCACTTTTCTTTTTTTTTACCTTTCTTTCGTTCTTATGGCTAAAATGAGCAAAATATTACACCCTGCTCTTCAAAAAAAAAAAAATACTATATCATTTTCTTTACTTAAATCCTAGTCCCATTTAGTTAAAGATCAGAATAAATCTAATCATGATCACCATTATTATTGGTGTTGTTTTTGGTGTTCATGTCACAAACTAAGAGGCAACCCGTGTGGGATAATAACCTTTTACAAAATATTAACTATAAAAAAAAGGGTGAATTTAAAAATAGGACATATTTAGATAAACAACACGATGAAATGAACATTAAATAAAATATGAAGCGAGACAAGAAAAGGGAAGTTAGTGCAAAGTTTCAAATTCAAGTCTCACCGATTCAACTATTTGAGTCTGAAGATCATTCCAAAATCTGGTCACAGCCGGAATAAAACTTCTAAAATACTGCATAACACAGAGCTTTACGAAAGGAAAAGGCAAGACTGTTAGGATCAAGGTCTAAATATGCCATAATTCGTACTACGTAGTGGATGGTGTGGTCTGAGAAGACCTGAATGCCAAAGATGGTTAGAAATAATGGACTGGAGGGGCACTCGGTAGAGCGCAGATCTCCGCGGCGGCAGCTTATTTCTCGACCTTGACCTTTGACCTTAACAATTGTTAATTGGCGTGGATTTTCATACATTCATATATAAATAAAGTTTGATGTCTCAGTGACAACGATGTCCAAACTTATGGCTTATTACGTAAATTGGACATTTTGCTTGAACTTGAGCTTGACCTTTGACCTTGAACTTCCAAAATTTAATTATTTTCAGCTTTTTACATTACAGTTAATTCCTGCAATTTAATCACTCTACTATTAAAATTGTGGGCAGGAAGCTGTTCACAAACAAACACACACACACAAACAGGGTGGTAAAACGTAACCACCTACCAACTTCGTTGGCGGAAGTAAAAGAACAAGAGTACTCGGTAGAACGCTAACTGCTTCAACCTTATATTTTACGCCAATCACATTTGACTTCATATTGGCGTAAGTTACCGAAATACCCAGATGATGTCCAGACAGAATGTTTGAATAATGCCAGTATCTTTGATGAATTACTCTAAATTCCGTACTTTAAACCGTACAGTTAAGTCTATGGGAAACTATGAACTCTCGAACACTAATATTTCCAGTTAAATTTCCGGTACTTGCATTCATGTGCTTTGGAAACATCAGCTTCCCGACATTTCAGTTAAGGGAATCAACATCAGACCAATCATGCCTCTTAGTAGCCAGAGGAGTAACTTAATTCATCAAGTAAGGAATGATGTAAAGAAGAAGAAGAAGAAGAAGAAGAAGAAGAAGAAGAAGAAGAAGAAGAAGAGGAAAGTTGAAAGTCACTCAAGATGGTTAAATCTCAATATCAACGTACCATCTTCCCCCACCCCCCACACAAAAAAGGAACCATTCAAATAGATTGCTTGGACACCCAATTAGGTTCTATATGCCTTACGTTGCACATTCTATACGAAGTACTTTTTTTTTTTTAGATTTTTTTTTTTACCGACCGAAGAATTTGACCATCAACATAATTTAGGTGAAATCACAGTATAGTCATGTTCGGGGTGACCGATCTGAAGTCATTTGGCATCACCTACAAATGGCCTACTGAACAACTTCCTTCGAGTCCATATCCAAATTTTGAAACCTGTTTAACAGCAATGGCCAACTTTTCAAATGCCACTGTTGAGAAACCAGTTAAACAATGATCACTATATATTTTTTTCCATACCACAGTATTGAAAAATGTCGAAGCTACATTTCAGAAGCAACTAGAGGGGCATTCAGTAAAGTGCAGACCTCCGCCACCGCCGCTTATTTTTCGACCTTGACCTTTGACCTTAACATGTATTAATTGGCGTGGATTTTCATACTCAAATATGAACCAAGTTTGAAGTTCCTGTGACAACGATGTCCAAATTCATGGCTGATTACGTGAATTGGACATGTTGCTTGACCTTGATCTTCCAAAATTTAATCAATTCCAGCTTTTTCCATGACAGTTAATCCCTGCAAGTTTCATTATTCTGCGATGAAAACTGTGGCCAGTAAGCTGTTCACAAACAAACAAACAAACAAACACACAAACATGGGCGAAAACATAACCTACTTCCAACTTCATTGGCGGAAGAAAAAATGTCGAAGCTAAATTTCTGTAACAAATAAAGTTAGTGTCAACAAATAAGTTGACAATGAAATGAACAGAGGAAAAAAACACTATTGCAATATGTAACTTCTACAAATATCAACTTTAATACTCGGAATATATTTGTAAAATATAAACGCATAAACAACGGAATATATTTATACACAAATATTAACGCATTAAGAGTACAAATATGGGAAATATTTTTACGATATAAGTAGCATTAAGATTTCTTGATGTCCAAAATGAAATATAGAAAATTATGTCAATACATCATACTTAAGCCAAACACATGCACGGCGAGCAATATAAGGAAGGAAATTAGATTTTGAATAAATCTAAATATGCTTTTAATTCTATAGATTGAATAAATCTAAATATACTTTTAATTCTGTAAATTGAAAAAAAAATCTAAGCTTTTATTTCTATTAACTGAATAAATCCAAATATACTTTAAATTCTTTGAACTGAATAAATCCAAATTTACTTTTAATTCTTTTAAACGAATAAATCCAAATATGATTTTAATTCTCTGAATTGAATAAACCAAAATATACTTTCAAATCTTTAAATGGAATAAATTCAAAAATACTTTTAATTCTTTGAATTGAATAAATCCAAATATGCTTTCAATTGAAAATCCAAATCTGCTTTTAATTGAAAACTCCAAATATACTTTTAATTCTCAGAATTGAATAAACTCAAACATGCTTTTAATTCTTTTGAATCGAATAAATCCAAACATGCTTTTAATTCTCAGAATTAAATAAATCCAAATAAGCTTTCAATTCTTTGAAACAGCTGACTTTGCCAAAAGCAAAAATTTATGGCCGACAAGGACGAACTAGACGAAAGGTTTGAAGGAAAGGTAAGATATATAATGAGGTAAAAGAGCGACTTGCAAGGGCACGAACAGAAGAAGTACGTGAGCAAACGTCCAAATGAGCTCCAAGACAAGGGACCACCTATTTTGGAGGATAATGTTTTGAAGGAGTGTCTCCCTTCCCTTTTGGGAGAGGGCCAAAACCCTAAGGAGGATATCCTTACTTGGCCTTTCTTTCTCTCCTTCACCCTGGGCTACCCCCCCCTCTCTCTCTCTCTCTCTCTCTCTCTCTCTCTCTCTCTCTCTCTCTCTCAGATGTCATATAGGAATATAACATCTAAACAATATCACAGAATATGGATCATTAAACCTGTAAAGAGAGAGAGAGAGAGAGAGAGAGAGAGAGAGAGAGAGAGACTATAATACCTAAATGCATGAGAAGAAAGAGAAGATTCATTCAAACAAAAGCAAACTCTACAGAGAGAGAGAGAGAGAGAGAGAGAGAGAGAGAGAGAGAAATTTGAATACAACCATGCCAAGGAAAAGACAGACTGGTATGGGACATAGGGCTATGTAGACTATTAACCAAAAAACAAATATGTTTTACTTCAGTAAATCATTCCCTTTCGAGACAGGTGTATGTGATCGAAAATACAAATTACATTATCAGCGTTAACTTTCCCCTCCCCACAACTATGCTAATTAAATTTAAATTCTTTCGTTATCACTGTCGTTATAAACTTGGTACTTTTACATAAAGGTTTATTATTGTTATTCTTATTATTATTATTATCTAAATTAAGGTTCTCTTTTAACTTTAACTTACAAGACTAAGGTATTTCCTGGCCTTATTCTTAATATTAGTGTACGCATACCGTCTCTAAGAGTCGTAATATCTAAATTACGATAAAAGAATAAAAAACACATAGGGGACCCAATTAGTCTTAAATTTTGATTATTTCAAATATTACACACACATTATTTTACTGAAGCAGATGATGATGAATGGAGAAGTATTGAATTAAAATCTCAAGAGAGAGACGACTGTCGAAATCTAACCGAGGCCCTTTGCGTCAATAGGCGTAGGACGGGATGATGATGATGATTACATTATTTTGGACAAATAACTTTGAATAAAAGTCTGGTTTTTGTTTTGTTTTGGATTTATTTTTGTCGCCTCCTTTCCACTACGTAAATTGGTATGACCAGTACTCCACAATTACGTATATATCACTGAAGAAAGATATTGCCGCCGTCTGTCCGTCTAAATGCAATATATGTATCTGGGCTATTTTGTATTTAAGAGAATGTTTATAGGCGTCCAATTATGCACATCTACGTTTGTAGCTAAATTTGGCTTCACTTTCTTATAATTATTTTGGATGGGGTGGATGAACGATTAACAATTTAAACTTAATATTGACGTCGAAATCAGATTCCTAGCATGGAAAGCAATTTTACAACACACAAAACTAAAGCTAAAAGCAAATAAAGTCGGGGAAATTTTGGGATATACATGTTAGTTTCACTATATAATAATAATAATAATCATTATTATTGTTATTAGCATTATTATTTCCAGCACAAAAATCCAGCATCAAATTCCCGGTGCCGGGGCTTGTGAGGCCATTCACTACCCAAGTGCACTTATGGAAAAACCCAGAGTAGTTACATGCTTCGAGGACCGTTGCATTGGCCCTCAAGTAATGCCTACAGTATACCCCAATTGATCTAGTATTTGGTCATTTAAAGGTTTAAAGGCCACTCATGAATGACAGAGGCAAGGCACAGTGACATTGCGTTAGTAAGCAGGACAATGCCCTAGAGACTAGCCATATATCATATGACCAGCGCCAAAGCACCCTCTCCACCCAAGCTAGGACCAGGGAGGGTCAGGCAATGGCTCTGATGACTCAGCAGGTAGATGGTGAGGTTGCAGGCACTAAAGGAACTAACGATTTTGAGCGGGACTCGAACCTCAGTCTGGCGATCACCAGGCAGAGACGTTACCAATAAGGCCACAACAACCTTACCATTCCTTTTTTCCACAACAGTACCATATAATCCAACAGACATTTTCCTATGGCAATTTTATCAAACGTTTAAGACAAAACACCAAACTTTTAAAATGATACCCTTATCAAAAGTTCAAGACAAATAACTTTACCAAAAGATTAAGAAACGTAACTTTACCAAGCGTCTGATAGAAGTAATTTTACCAAACTCTCAAGATAAGTAACTTTATCAAAAGTTCAAGACAAGTAACTTTATGAAACGTTTAATACAATGAGCTTTATCAGAAGTATAAGACAAGTAACTTTATCAAACGTTTAATACAAATAACTTTTTCAAAAATTTTAAATAGTAACTTTATCAAAAGTTTAAGACAAGTATCTTTATCCAAAGTTTAAGGTATGCAACTTTAAGTTGAAGAAAAGTAACTTTATTAAAAGCTGAAGACAAGTAGCTTTATCAAAAGTGGAAGACAAGTAATTTAATCAAGAGATAAAGACAAGCAACTTTATCAAACTTTTAATACCAAGGAACTTTATCAAAAGTTTAAATCAAGTACCCTTATCAGAGGTTTACGAGAAGTAACTTTATTAAAAGTGTAAGACAAGTAACTTTATCAAACATTTAAGAAAATTGACGTTATAAAAGACAAGTAACTTTATCAAAAGTTTAAGACAAATTACTTTATCATAAGTTCAAGACATAAAACTTTACCAAAAATTTCAAAAGTTTAAGACAACTTTTTTTTATTAATTTGTGCTCTTTTGATACAAGTAACAAGTAGCAAATTTAAGCTGACACATTGCAAAGGCCATCATGTAAAATTGTTACTAGGAGACAATTGTCTTGTACCACAAAAAGAAAAAGAAAAAAAAAACACCACAAGCTAGGTTATGTCAACATCTGAGGTACTCATAATCACCACCTACATTGGTAGAATATAAAAAAAAAAAAAAAAAAAAAAAAAAAAAAACTTGTAAAATACTCGATGCCAAAATGTCATCTGTTATTTCCCTGCCTCTAGTATCGTTTTCTTCCCCCAAAAATTTTTATTCCTACAGCAATGACAGTTCACATATATCAATAAATTAATAAATACATTTCTTATACTTATATAACATAAACAAAACAAAAGTGATACTTTTAAGTCACATTTCACTTTCTTCGCTACATCCCTTGCATAATAACATTTACAAAGAACAAGCAAAGAGAAAAGGGAGATAAAGAAGGAAGAAGGAAGGAGTTGAACAAGGCCCCAGGTCTGCGACCAAAGCATCATCACCCATCATCAATAATCCCTAACTACCGATGAAATCTGTTGGCAATCCCATTCCATTGAAGGTTCTCGATTAAAAAAAAAATTGCCTTTGGGAAGTCAAGATGTCTCCTCTTCACCTCCTCCCGAGGCCCTCGGAATAAAACGACAGCTGGCAGTAGAGCGTCGTCGAGCCGTGCCCTCGGGTGCCTCGTGTTGTGTCATTAGCACTGGTGTCAGCAGAAGGAGGAGGAGGAGGAGGAGGAGGAGGAGGAGGGGGGCATCCCCACCCCCGCCAGCAACAGCAGCAGAAGGAAGAGAGTAAGACAAGTAGCAAAAGGGGTAATACCAGTAGCAAAAGGCAACAGCAGCAAATCATAGCGGCAGATGGCAACTCCAAATGACAAACTCACTTGTCAACACAGGACGCCACCGACGGGCAATTACCCGACGCAACAACAATGCCGGAGATGCAGAGGGGCATCTATCTCTTGACGAGGCTTCTCCCAAAGGACCATTTCTACACTTTTCGGGACCTTTCTTCTCTTTCTTCTGCTTCTTCTAATCTAAGCTCTGGCGCATTCCAGCATTCTTATGCGACGCATAGACGTTGAGAGAGGAATGATAAAAAGACATAAATGGGATGAAACGAAGAATGCTCGGGAGAAGCGCGCCTCTACAACGCTCTAGTGGATGCTGCAATAAAATAAATGGAAGCGAGGGCTATTCTGATCATTCACTAATGCTATGCAGGGAGAAAGAATACGGCATTCTATTCTAACAAATATAAACATTAACATTTCTATTTACCAAGTATATATTGGAGTTTGAAGAATACTCAGTATACATTTCATTATAGATTCTAATCCAAGGTACCTAAAAATAAAAAATCTTTTTCTCTCACAAGATTTAATAAGGGGCGTGATAAGGGTGCGAATTGGAAATACACATCAATATATCCAAAAATATTTAATCTTTCACATAAGACTTGTCTAAATTCTCTCAATTTTTGGACATTCTATTTCCAAAGTAATTGCAAAAAGTCTATTAATGATTTATTAGTAAATGAGAATGACTTCCCCAACTGCATCAAATTTTCAGAAGATACTCCAGTAAGAACTAGCAGATTTAAAAAGCCTAAACGTTTGAAGTCAGGTAATACAGTGAAGTAAAACGTTTTCTTACAATCCCATCAAAGCAACAGTTCAGGTTAATACGAAATCTAACAAATCTAACATCAACAATGTGACAACACCACATTTCCGTCGGAAAAAAATATGTAATATCAATCGACAGTTATTATTTTACTTGGCGTAAACGTCTGGAAGTGAATGCCAGCGGGCCAGAAACGCCTTTCAGCAAAATAGACCTCGTCAAGTAACAGCTATCTCTTAGGTAACTATCCATTTGCAATTCATTTTTTTTTCAGTAATCATCCATTTGCAATGTATTTTTTCAGTAACCATCCATTTTCAATTTATTTTTTTCAGTAATCATCCATTTGCAATCTATTTTTTCCAGTAATCATCCATTTGCAATGTATTTTATCAGTAACCATCCATTGGCAATTTATTTTTTTCAATAATCATCCATTTGCAATGTTTTTTTCAGTAACCATCCATTTGCAATTTATATTTTCAGTCACCATCCATTTGCAATTTATTTATTTCAGAAACCATCCATTTGATATTTATTTTTTCTGTAACCATCCATTTCCAATTTATTTTTTCAAGTGCCAAAAGGACCTTATGAAAACTCATTCAAAGTTGTAGTGATTAAATTTGCAATCGACATCAATAAAAAGTTGCAATTATCAAAATTAAAAATAATACTTCCCATTCTATAAATAATTCCTTCACATTAGATAACTCAACTAAATATTTTTGCCACAAATACAAACAAAAACTAAAATTTCGGTAAAATACTACCTGCTAACTACCCAACAGTATAATTTCTTTTTTAAAAAATGTACTGATAATTAGCACAGCTTTCCAACCGATCTACTACACCACAGAGGGCAAGAAGGACACAGCAGGAGGACGTACACGCACGTGTGTTGGTCAGTGTACACACACACACACACACACTTGTCAGAGATCATAAATCATGGAGACTAAGTAACAATTGGAGGCTATTAATCATGCAATCGCTTACAGGGAAAAACATTCCACGGTACTCCAAGGAAGACCTTTCTGAAGAGCCCTAGCCCATTGCCCCTAAGACAATACAGAAGTTCGGGTTTTCGTACTTATATATGATATATGGAGATGATGAAATGCGTTAGCTCTTAATAGGGAGATCTTATACCCGAGTTGAGACGCACCAAAATACTTATGATGTTGAAGTACATATTAAATATCATTGTATTTCATTCAGACGTCCTACTTCCTACTTGTTTAAAGATTTAATGGCCGCTCATGAATAACAGAGACAAGGCACAGTGACATTACCATATCAAGCAGGACAATGCCCTAGGGACTGACCATATATACATATGATCAGCGCCAAAGTCCCCTCTCCACCCAAGCTAGAACCTAGAAGGGTCAGGTAATGGCTGCTGATGACTTAGCAGATAGACCTATAGGTTCCCCCAAACCAACCATCCTTAGCTTAAAAGGAAGGTGAGGTTACAGCGACCAAAGGATCTATGTTTGAGCGGGACTCGAACCCCAGTCTGGCAATCGCCAAGCAAGGACGTTACCAACAGGCCACAACATCCCTATGTATGGTTACTGTAGCTGTACTTATTTCTTGTATTTTTCATTGCTCATAAATATTCGTAAACATAAAATAATGAAAGCATAAGTGTACAAACATATGAAAGTACAGTTGAACGCAGGAATTTCCGACACACCTCGTTCTGAGGAAGTGCACAATGTCACACACTTACTGCGCGGCGAGTTACAAACCGATAGTACAGGCAGAGCTGACAAGGTGGTGGCTAAGGCTACACACAGGAACTCGCCGGGCACAGCTATGGTGTGGTTGGGTGCAATTCCTCAGAGTGAGGTGTGCCAGGAAAACCTACGTCCAACTGTACATCGATGTGAGACAATTCATCACACTGTAAAAAGTCTGCTGTTCTGCTGGACTAGGGTTCGAGACACGCTGAAGCTCGATATATTCTTGACCTTATGAGCGAAGGTTGGAGTTTTGGGGTAGCGTAAAGGTTTACCTTCCAAGTCCTGAGCGGCCATTGCCAGGCCCTCACTGGTCCTAGCTTGGGTGGAGAGGGGGCTTGGGCGTTGTTCATATGGTGAGTTTCTAGGGCATTGTCACTGTCCCTTGCCTCTACCATTCATGAGCAAGAAGAACAAACAGTATTACGTCGAATTCAGGCAAATTACAAGGAAATGTAATTAATGGTATATCAATATCAGCAACTTAAATTTTATATAATAAGGAAGCCAAAATAATAGATAAAGAATTCTTGGTCGGAACGTAATTGTGTATACCAAGTATATAGTTATTGTACACATGACGAATATGAGGAGAATATGACAGAATTCTCTCGCAGTATACACAAGAGGCTTCATGAAAATAATGCTTAAATCAATTCATTTGAATTCTATAAAAGACAATCACAAATAAATGCATTTACGAAACGTAATTCGTAAGAAACTAAACAAAACCAATGCCATATTTCTAACAATAGAATTCCGCAAAAAAAAAAAAAAAAAAAAAAAAAAAAAAAAAAAAAAAAAAAAAAAAAAACATCAAGGAAATATCACCTTCATAATTATAATACCCATTAATCATTAAGGACTTTTCCTTGTGTTTGTCACGACGAATCACCCCAAGATGAACATTCTAGTAGATATTACTTCGAAAGTCGCCTTAGAAACCGATGGTAAATTATAATCACCTCGATCATCCGGCCTCTCAAGCTATCTAGCTCCCCAATACCCTTCAGGTACATTTACCTGGCGTTACACAAGGAACGATAAATATATATAAAAAAGGTTCAGTGATTAGTTCTCGTTTAAAACGTGTTTTGTAACGGAACCCTTCCCGTCCCAGACAAGATATAATAAACTCTTACAGTTGAGTAGGGCTACGCGGACGTGGTGTGTTATTAGAGAAGTCAGAGAAAATAAAACCCAGCAAGCAATCACTAAGGATCGAGTCATACATTAGAAGATATCGCAGTTCCTTTAGAATTGAAATCTCCTCAATCATAAAAAAAACTCTCGAGATCACACGTATCACAATCGAGCGAAACTTTCCGGCAAAACTTGCCATCTTCGAGAGCACGTAATAACAGGAGTCAAACCTCATGTCGAACTCTTGACTGACAGAGGTGGGATTACTATTGCGAAAAAACATTTAACCAGAACACTGTGCTAACATTCTTATACTTCTCACAGGGCTGCCGGAAGGGTCTGTATATAATCAATCCATTATATCGATTGGTACATTTAAAATGTTGAATAATCTGACAAAGTTTTTCAATACAAACTTTCTCCATTCCTGGTGGGTTGAAAAGTTTGACAAATAGAGGGACACTCGGTGTAGAACATCCTTTATTTTGCTTTTAACTCTGCTAACATTCTAATACTTCTCACAGAGCTGCCGGAAGGGTCTGTATATAATCAATCCATTATATCGATCGGTACATTTAAAATGTTGAATAATCTGAAAAAGTTTTTCAATACAAACTTTCTCTATTCCTTGTGGTTTGAAAAGTTTGACAAATAGAGGGACACTCGGTGTAGAACATCCCTTATTTTGCTCTTGACTAAGGTACATAATTGTACTTCAGTGTATTTTCTTCAAAATCTAATCAATTTGACAATGGGTCATAACACCCCAAATGTCCACAAAACACTTATC